>NW_025936295.1:126489-729593 GCF_000764305.2 Hyalella azteca | reverse complement strand
TAGTAGAAGTGGTGGTAGTAGAAGTGGTGGTAGTAGAAGTGGTGGTATGGTAGAAGTGGTAGTAAAGTAGAAGTGGTAGTATAGTAGAAGTGGTGGTATAGTAGAAGTGGTGGTATAGTAGAAGTATTGGTATAGTAGAAGTGGTGGTAGTAGAAGTGGTGGTATGGTAGAAGTGGTGGTAGAAGTATTAGAAGTTGCAGTAGTAGAAGGGGCCACGAATAGCTCTCTGGGGTAAGTTTTAATACCGTTCGTGAACAACTGTCATGATTATCAGTAACTATAGTTGTAGACCAAGTACAATTATACTAGTTACTGATACTAATGACAACTGTCATGAGTATCAGTAACTATAATTGTAACCCATGTCCTCATTACCTCATGAAATCCCATACGAAAGCAAAGCAGCAACCTTCATCCCGGGCAAACAAATAACCGCTGAAATATTTTCCCTATGGGGACACTTCCATGAAATCAGTAAGAAGCATGAAGTGTCTGTGTTCCGGAGCACCAGCGCCATCACAGGAATTTAAGTGTGTCCAGAAGACACACATTCTAGCAAGCATGTAAAGGCGAGATAAAGAGAGAGGTAGAGAGATCGTGCTGGTCCATTGTTCTCTGTTAACACGCCTTGTGTGAACTTCGAAGACCTCCTACCTCGGCGGGGTTAAACGTATCACAATGCGGATTGGTCACACTCACAGCTGGCATCGCTGCTCGATACTACCAGCGCAAACTTTATGATCAAAATTAACCTGAGTGATGAATACTGCACAAAAGAATCCTGCGTGGGCCTGAGGACGATCAAGTTGCCTAGGCCGAGGTGATGTCTGGAAATGCATTCCTGAATAGATGAAGTGTAGTGCCAGTAATACAAACAATTTAGTTTCTCCATTGGGGCAAGAAATTTTGACGATGTAATATCTTGATTTTTGCAGAGCTTGATCAGTTCGAAAAATTTTGATGGAGAGTGATAATAACAAAGGATTTTAAAAATTGTCTATTTTCGGAAATCAGGAAGAAATATGTTGTGTATTATAAACAGTAAAGCTTATTTGATAGCACGATTCGATCGTTATTCGTTAAGCAATAATTGTCTCTAAATAGACCGCGTTCCATGATGATCTTCTCCCCAATTATAGCCGCATGCCGAGGCTGCTCAGGTAGAGATGACTTTGAAAAACACGTTGCCACATCCAATGTGGTCAATGTTCATAATCAAAGCGACATTGTCAACATATTTTCAATAATGTATTGAAATTAATCTATAGTTTAAGTATGAAGAAATGCTTCAAAAAGTTATGAAATCTTAATTGAAAAAGTTTCGGGTTCATTTCCATCGTCGGTTTAACGATCATATAATACAAGTACATGAATACAGATTGTATTTTCTTCTAGAATTTTCTAGCTAAAAATTGAGCTGGATTCCGATAAGTTTTCCTTCAAACTATATTTTGTGGTCTCTTCTCTGCTTTAAAATTTTTTGTTGAGATTGTTTAATTGCCTAGCCTCCTGAATGTTCGGGTGAGGTCTGGTTTCTGCTGATATACGCGGGCGATAGAATTCGAAATATATAATTCCGGTTATACTTTCTCTATTGAAATGTCCATGAAACGCTTAAATTTTTCTGGCTCAAATTATTTTAATGTAAATAATAAATGCATAGAAAACAAAAACAAAAATATCGCTTGTTTAAATTAGGGAATGCAGAATCAACCCCACATAAAATCTATCAACTGCTTGCGCGATGAGTCATGCACAGTAACAGGGGTAACTAATGTAATGTGGTAGTGTTCCAATATAGAAGATATTGGTATAATAGAGCATAGTGGAGCATAGTGGCAAACTTGGCGTATAGTAGAGCAAAGTGTCAACTTGGAGCATAGTGGAGCATTGTGTCAAACTTGGAGCATAGTGTGAAACTTGGAGCAAAGTGGAGCATAGTGTGAAACTTGGGGCACAGTGGAGCATTGTGTGAAACTTGGAGCATAGTGGAGCATTGTGTGAAACTTGGAGCATAGTGGAGCATGGTGTCAAACTTGGAGCATATTGTGAAACTTGGAGCATACTGTGAAACATGGAGCAAAGTGTGAAACTTGGAGCATAGTGGAGCATAGTGTGGAACTTGGAGCATAGTGTGAAACTTGGAGCATAGTGTGAAACTTGGAGAATAGTGGAGCATAGTGTCAAACTTGGAGCATAGTGGAGCATAGTGTGGAACTTGGAGCATAGTGTGAAACTTGGAGCATAGTGTGAAACTTGGAGAATAGTGGAGCATAGTGTCAAACTTGGAGCATAGTGTGGAACTTGGAGCATAGTGTGAAACTTGGAGAATAGTGGAGCATTGTGTCAAACTTGGAGCATAGTGTAAAACTTGGAGCATAGTGTGAAACTTGGAGCAAAGTGGAGCATAGTGTGAAACTTGGAACATAGTTGAGCATAGTGGAGCATAGTGGAGCATAGTGGAGCATATTGGAGCATAGTGGAGCATAGTGGAGTATAGTGGAGCATAGTGTGAAACTTGGAGCATAGTGTCAAATATGGAACATAGTGGAGCATATCTAAGAACATAGAACACATAGATATGGCGAATGTCAAAGATAAACCATAATATATATAACCTACATAGATACGCTAGGCGACTCCTAGTTATCATAGAATTTTAGTTGCACCGGATACAACAAGTTCTGTATTATGCCATATATTCAGACACAATAGGTAGAATGATGTCTGTCACAATAGTTATGAAGCGTATAAGTCACTATCAGTGATGCAATGGTTATACAGTATAGTCATAACATAGTGCCAACTAGTAGCTAGATTAAACAATTCTGCAAATGAATCGTGAATTTCATTTCGTTCTGAACATCATTAATTTTTGTACATTGATCGAAAATAACGTCTACAGGAAGGCGGGGATCTTAATTCAGAGCAAAAAAGCAAAATCTTAATTTTGCTTTTGCAAACTCAAGCAAAATCTTAATTCCTTTCTTATTAATTTTCATTATAATTTATTGCTTATAAATATAGTTGCTACAGCTACACGCTCATCGCGTTAGCGTATGTTGTAGTTACCCGCATTCACGCTGACCTTCGCCGCATACGCGAGCGGAAGATCAAAGCAAATTGCGGAGCGCCGATGCTTTCAGACCCGAAACCTGAAATTCCGGGCACTGATGCCGGCCGGCCAGTGATCCTACAACAGGAATTTCATAAAGCCAATGATATCTGGAATGCGGTAGATGTGGCCATTCCTGCTGCACATGTGCCCATTCCTGGTGCGCTTGCGTTGAGACCACAGCGGGTGGGCGGGTATTGTTAGTGCTTGTGTATTGACCATTATTGAGCTTCTGGCTGAAGATAATTGATTAGATTGATTAGTCAAGGAATATTAAATAGCTATTAGTTAAGAATGTTGGAGAATAGGAGCGAAAGTATATTAGATTGATCGCTGTTGAAATATTTTTTAAAACGGGAAAATTCAAGGGTAACAGGAAATGCAATGATGATGTTTCATGTCTTTTATGAATTAATTTCAGCTTTTTAAATAATTTTTAGATTAACAAAAAAATTAGCGATTGAAATTCGGTGCGTCGATTCGGTGAGGCCGATTTATTAAGCAGTGACAATGCATAACACAGCAGTTATAGGAGCAAGCAGCATACCACAGCAGCAGCACCAAGAGCAGCAATAGCAGCATGCAGCATCTCCTTCCACTTATACGCCGGCGCAGTGCAGGAATCTCCTTCCACTTATACGCCGGCGCAGTGCAGGAATCTTCTTCCACTTATACGCCGGCGCATGGTCGGCGTCTGGCGGTAATACGAGCCGCTTCTTCGCTGTCCAGAGCTGCGCTGCCGCGCAATGCATCCTGTGACGCAATGTCTGCATTGAGAAAAATTACTGGATATATTGTCCAAATTGTGACACACTTTCTGACGTAGCACTGATACGCTCTTCTGCCGTGCCGGGTCAGGATGTTCTACTCAAAGCCCCAAGTGCATCGGAATTTGGACAATGTCGCAGTCATTTCCCTGAGTGAAGGATGGCCAGCCTAACGTCTTGAATGGCTTCCAACAAACCGATGATTAGATTAAAGCAATTTTGGTGGTTAAAATATCTTTTTGAGATTACAAATTACAAAAAGATGTGATTTTGGTCTATTGGTGTCACATTCCATCGGTCGAAATTGTTCGCTCAAATTGTGTACTAGAGAATAAATACTTATCCCGTGTTTGCAGAGTGCCCCATTAATGATATTTAGATGAAATCTTGCCAGAATAAATAACTGAAATAGTGTCATCAATAAATTAAATCCACTTAACGTCATATCTCTCTATCCTATCAATAATAAAGTCAAACTAAACTTCTTATCCACAATGTTTAGAACTTTGAAATGGACCGAAAAGAATTTGTGTTCCTGCCTTATCTAAGTATCGGAATAAATTTTCCCGAGAATTTAGACTAGATCGTCGCACGCTGAATTCGAGACATGCGCAGACATCAAATGAAATGCAAGGATAAACTGAAACATTTTGCGACACAAACATTTGAAACAAATGAAACATTTTGCAACGTGAAACATTTTGCGACTCAGCCGGGCAGCAGAGCGAGATCTCTGAGCATGCAGGGACTTACTGACTCTAAGTATGAACATCACGAATAATGCCACTACATGATCACTGGGTTGCGGGTCCGTAGACTTCAGCGGCCGTCAAAAATCAATATTCAGTGTTTCGTACGTCAGGCCGAGGACTCTTCAAGGATTTTACTGAACAACAATAGTAAAGGCAGCATAAATTGATGGATGGGTACATATTGATACCTTTGAATGCCGGCAGAGTTGGATGTGGGCTTTGAGCAAGGGGCGGCCCTCCAGAACGCCCCCTTTCCCACTTCTCCAATGAGAACGCCGCCTATAGGCTTGCAACCAATGGGCGAAAGGGCTCAATTCCCTCGCAAACCACCCAGTAGAGAATCACACACGCTCACACAGCCCACATATTACCTTTACACATTTTGCTAAAACTTGTGTTTGTATTGCGTGTGTGTCTCTGTGTGTTGTGAGTGAGAGAGAGAGAGAGGGAGGAAGGGAGGGCTAGTGCGAGGGTGGCGAGGGAGGCGGTGAGCTAGAGCGCTCCAAGATAGACCAGGCGACGTGGTCGGGTCACTCTAGCGCCGTTTGTCGTCGTGTAAGCTTTTCGGCGGGACCTTCTAGCGATCGTTGCACGCCGACCGCAGCTGCCGACCTGATACGGACATCTCATACACACGATCTTCGATGCCACTAGAGCTGTGTTCATGTTTCGGTATTCTTGTCCAAGGCTTTAAGAAAATATTTTGTAGCAAACGTGAGTTGAGAATTTCAAGAAGGTTTGACGTCCCGTTGGCTTTCACCGACTAGATTTCGAGGCAGAGACTCGTCTTCAGATGCGTCTCGTGGCGTCCGGTGATCTCGCGGGATAATGTGGCGCGCAGCCTCGGTGAGATGATGCGCGAATGCTAAGTGAAACCAGTGACAGTTTTCATCAGGTGCAGTGAACTGATTATATAAAAAGACGGGAGATATTCGAGGTGTGTTGTATCGTCGATTGGTTTGCATCACACAAGTTGGCACTGTTGTGGCACTGCAGTCATTTTTCATCGACAATTTTTTTAATTTACATTAAATCGTGATAAAGATTTTCCCTGTGTATAGACTTGACCGTTTTCCTTCAATATTCATTTATAAAACTTATTGAAAATGTATAATTTTGTTTTACAGTTGTGAGTTAAGATTATTATTCACAGAACCAAGAACTAATTGAAACCGGTTTTGACTGTAACGAAATTGTCGAAAGTTAGTTTCCTTGAGAAATTTCCGTTCGAGTAATAAAGATTTGATGAAAATTGTGGTGATCAGTTGCTTTTGATCACTTGTGGTCAAACTGATCGAATTTTTTTCACATCCTGTAAGATCGTAAAATTTTACGAAATAAGCGTAATTTTGCAATCTGTCCAACAATGGATGAAACGCACAATGGGGAAACGGACGGTCTGTCCGTGAGGTCCCCAGGGTCCCTGGGATGTCGGTCCCCGCCTTCCCTATCCCCAGCGATGCCCATGACTACACCACCAACATCCACCAGCCCACCGCCCCCGCCGCTCGTGTCGGCACCTTCTTTTCACAGTAATTCAACAGGAATTTCACCCAGCGGACATCCATCACCCCCTGTCTTCCCATCTCCTCCTCCCACATCCCGTCCTCCCCACTTCCTCCCACCTTTTTATTTCCCCCATTATGCATCCCCTCCTCCCCCTCCCATCCACACGTCCGACCCCACCGCAAACGAATGCAAACTCCTCGATTATCGAAACCAGAAAGTCGCAGCCTTCGTCATCAATGGCGAGACGATGCTATGCTTGCCTCAAGCCTTCGAGCTTTTCTTGAAGAACCTGGTTGGGGGTCTACACACGGTCTATACCAAGCTTAAAAGACTGGGGATTGAACCGCTGGTCTGTAACGTAGAGCAGGTTCGGGTTCTCAGAGGTCTTGGAGCCATCCAGCCCGGGGTTAACCGCTGCAAGTTACTCTGCGTGAAGCACTTCGATATCCTATACAAGGACTGCACAACTGCAAGGTACGGTTCAGGGACTTCTCTTTAATATGTAACGGTTCACATGGTTCAGGGACTTCTTTTTAATATGTAACGGTTCACGCGGTTCAGGGACTTCTCTTTAATATGTAACTGTAACACGGTTCGGGGACTACTCTTTTTTATATAACTGCAATTTGTGGTACAGAAAATTCTCTTTATTCCATAACTGCAACACAGTTCAGGTTCGGTTCAGGGACTACTCTTTGTTATTTAAAAAGGGGTATAGTTCAGGGACATCCTTTTATCCTATAATTATTGACAAGAAATAAAAATTAAACAGATGCTTTCAAGGAATAGTGTATGAATTTATCTGAATGTGCAAGGGGACTGCCCATATTGTTTGACATTTGATATAAATATGTTTTTTCCACAAGGTGTTTTATAGGTGGGTTATTTATGATCAATCACATGGCAGTGATTTTTTATTTATGAAGTTAATGAATTCAAGACTGGGGAAATTTTAATTATTATTTTAAATAAAATCACTGGGTAGTTTGAGGGCCGAAATGAATAAAATGACTGGTGGGACTAATTATTCAACCAAAATTTATTTAAGAATTATGTAATAATCAGAGCTTTGTTCCGAATTTAATAGGCACTGAGACTAGGCATGATAGTTTAGAAACAATTTGTCTTCATCTGGCAGTTACAAATATTTATTAGTTTGATATTCTTCCCGTTTTTTAAAATGATTTTGATTGAAATAAGTAGATTTTTTATATGGCACATAATTTTTATGGAATATTTAACCCGTTTTTCATTAATGTAAATATGTTTGACAAAACTTGAAGATTATCGACTGACCAGTAATATCATATTTATTATATTGTAATTTAAAATATTAATTATGATAATCATAATAATAAATAAGAAAGACAGGAAAAAAACAATGATGATTCAAGGCAAGTAGAAAATGAGGAGAAAATGGTAAAAAGTTCCTGACATTTAATCACGATCTTAACATATTTACTTTAACATTGAAGATTTAATGATTAGAAGGAAAATAAAATGTTTGGAAAATTATTTACTGCTTTCTTAATAGCGAATATATTGGTAAACCTAAAGGCAGTTTCCTTGGCATAAACTGTAGACACATATTGCAAAAATGCGTATAGAAAATTCACTCCATAGATTAGAAAAGTACTCTTCTGGTCAAATATCCTATAGGTATTTCATTTGATCGGCTTATGCCACTCATAAAAGGGGATAAATGACTATCAAAATGTTTTTCTCAATTTATTTTGTTCAGCTTATTTTTGTTCCAAAATGTGTGCATGTAATGAAAAATTCGTTTCTTAACATTCATTGTCTGTGCAAAAACATTACCGTTAATGACTATTATAATGCGGCCAACTAAATATTGAAATGATTGTAACGACCAGAGCCGCTTATAGTAATGCTGAGTAAAAATTCAATGCCTCAGCCATTACAGTATATAGGATGATTATACTAACAAGGATAAGCCCATCAGCCATGTAGTATATAGGATGGTTATTTTAACACGGATAAGCCCATCAGCCATAAAGTATATAGGATGGTTATTTTGACACGGATAAGCCCATCAGCCATAAAGTATATAGGATGGTTATTATGACACGGATAAACCCCCTGCCATACAGTATAGGATGATTATTCTGATATGGATAAGCCCTCAGTCACACCGTATATGATGATTATTCTGACACGGTTAAGCCATCAGCCATACAGTATAGGATGATTATTCTGATATGGATAAGCCCTCAGTCACACCGTATATGATGATTATTCTGACACGGATAAGCCCCCTGTCATACAGTATAGGATGGTTATTCTAACAAGGATAATCCCCCTGCCATACAGTGTGGGAATGTACTTTTAACAGAGAAAATGTATGCTCCAGATACGAGTTGTTTTGTGCCATGCTTGATTTCCTTCGAATATGAACAGGCTTGGGCGAAGCACTTGAAATTAAATGCAAATAAATTGAAAAAATTTAATTCTTGTGTGAAGTAAAGTTAATTAATGCAAATAAATTGCAAAAATGAAACTTTATTGTGAAGGTTCTCATTCATACGTACGGGGTTTTAGGGCCGTACAAAACGAATGTTTCATTCAAATACATTATATTTAACTCTCTTCTCAATTCCATCTTTTAGCTGCTTAATCGGTCAATTGCTACATATATATGCGTTCAAACGATGCAAAATTGATTTATTTTAATTTCCCATCCTTTATTAGGCATGCTGGATTTTAGGATATTTTCCGAAACTATTCTCCCAATATACAACATTAGTCTTGGATTTCCGAAATTATTGATCGTTTACCCTCTTACAAGAAGTAAATGTTGAAAGGTATATTTAAGTAATTATTAGCTTGTATTCATTCTGTGCCAGTGTGTGTGCATTATATGTCCAAACTAACAAGTATTCATGCCAAACTTCATGTGAACATAATAACTATCCTGTTCTGTATTGTTATGGATGATAATGATTATACTATTATATAATATCATTAATTTACATCTTGATAATATTATTATTATAAATATCGCGTAGAATAAATCCTATAACATTATTTTCATGCATCATAATAATAAGATATCAATTATTATATTATAATATCATCATTATTATTATAATCAGTCGTTATTGATTGATTATATTATTATTATTATAAATATTCTGCAATATTGTACACAATATACTATATAAAATCATTATCATGCATTATCGTGATCCGATAATGATCATATTATATAAGATCATTGTCATGCATTATTTAGCTCAGATAACGATCATATTATATAAGATCATTATTAAGCGTTATCATGATCCGATAATGATCATATTATATAAGATCATTATTAAGCATTATTACGCTCAGATAATTATCATATTATATATGATCATTATAAAGCATTATTACGCTGATATAATGATCATATTATATATGATCATTATCAAGCATTATTACGCTGAGATAATGATCATATTATATAATATCATTGTCAAGCATTATTACGCTCAGATAATGATCATATTATATAAGATCATTATATACCATATGATGACAATTGAGCTACACACGTGTACCTGACACCGCTTGTTCCCTCTCACATGTCGCATCGCTCGGTCGCGCAGCTATCGGTGAGCTATAAAAACAACTTCGCTTGTTAAAACAAATATAATCTATAAATTCATAATTAATTCTATCATAAACAATTTTATGCATTTTTAGTTACATGGCGTTCGACCCAAGGACATTATCACAGCAAGGAGTTATTATCACTTAAATTTACAATTATATTTTTCGTTTGTATTTGCAATAGCAATAATTTTTCAAATAAAGATATTCCGTTTGACTTATTAAATTTTTTTTATAAAGTTGCGGCAAAATTCTAATTGTAACTTTAAAAACTTCGGTATAAAGTTATTTCCGAAGAAGTTGAAAGTTTTTCACCCAGCTACTCTATGGGAATAGAGAAGCTGTAATTATCCTGGTATTTAATTTTGAGAAAGTTTGGCGTGGGAAATATGAAAATTATTACAAGTTTAATATACTTAGCATATGAGAAAGATAAAATTGGAATATTTAAGCTAAATCTTGATTATTAACAGTTTTTTAAATAACACAATATATATGTAGCTAGATTTTATTATTTTTTTATTTCGTCAATGCAATATTGGGTTCACGGTATTTGTGGGCTGAAATAAGGGACATGTACATCGAATAGTCATGAGGCCGTGTAATTATCTAATGTGATCATTAGACCAATTAGGCATCATAATTAATAATGGGACGATTTAGAGTATCTCATGTAATTTTTCTCGGATGAATTTTCACTTGTAGTATAGTAGTATATAAAATGCTTCATTTTATACTATATCTATTAAATATGGTCAAATATTAACGGAATAAGCGTACCATAAAAATTATCCCGGAGGTTCCAATATGGAATGGCGAAATCAGTTTGGCGGGGGTCGTTGGTCGAAACCGAAAATACATTTTTTTCATATCAATAAGCTCAATCAATCAATTTTTTCATTCCTTGGACCTCGGATGGATTTCCGCTCATCATATTAATTTCATTATCTTAGAGGCAGATATTGACGATTCGATGACGTAAAACTTTCATTACTTACACCGACGGAAAGCAACACTCAGAACAATAAGCATGTATTATTATACATTAAATGACACAAACTTTTACCCAGTTTTTACCCAGAGTAAACGTAGCATTTATAAGCCCCTTTACCGGGCCAAATGGGTCAGTAACACACACTAGCACAAAAGTGCATCGATATTTGGACAAAGCTTCACTCATTTCTCCGTGTGAAGCCTAGGTAGCGAAGTCTGAGTGCGTCAGGTCGGTTCTTGTGAATGTAATAGGGCGAGTGAAGCGACCCAACGGAGCGTAATTCAGTTAGCTCTTCACTTGATAGCCTGACGACGGTAGAGACGACCTGGGTTCCTTGGGAGACTCACCGTGATGGCCTATGGAAGGAGGTTTTCACTGCTGCTCCTGTCCTCTAATATGACTTAACTGGCCCACGCTTCTATATATATATAGAGAGACGTGTACAGATCTGGGCCTATACTTTCAAAAAAAAAAAGTTAAAACATCGTAAGTTCATCAGCCAATTATTGACTGCCTTTCAAGCAAAATCCACCAATCATAGACAAGAAATTAGAGCGTAAGTACTTACGTTCACTTAGCCAGTTATGAAAGTATGGCCCCAGATAAGTTGTTACTGAACTTGCGTACGTGGCAATAACGCTGGCACAACCTTGGCAGGTTAATTGATGACGAGAGATATTTGTTGCCGAAATAAATACATTAGTTATGATTATACAGTGCCTGCAGTAATAATCCTAGAGATAGTGTACATACGGTAGCTGTGGAGACCGTATGTACACTTAGAGAAGTTTGCAAAGCTTGTTTGCGTTACATTGACGACATATTCATGATGAAAAATTGATTTTGACTTTTCCACAGTGATGTTCTTCTCCTTGCATTGCATTCAATCATTGAAACAATCAATAAACTTATATAATCATTAATTTCTCATTAGCCGAGTCTAAAATAACGGCCATGTCATCCGTAGTTCTCGTCGTTTCTAAATTTATACATCACACATTAAAGAGTATTTTACTATGACTTATTCATAGGAAATCCAATACAGTGAATAAATTGTAGGGAAATAGATGATTGCGTAAGAGCTGTGGGAATGAAGTCATTATTATTATTATTACTATTATTATTATTATTATTATTATTATTATTATTATTATTATTATTATTATTATATTCTTAACATAGAAAAGGGTATTTTATTATGACCTATTCATTAGAAATCCAATACAGTGATCAAGTTGTAGGGAAATAAGACAGATGATTGCGTATGAATGAAGTCAGACACCGCACGATTGTCTTGGCTTATTTGCATTTTGAATGCCTCGCATTAGGCGTAAATGTCGTTTATGCAGGGGAGCTCCTATACAGCCACGCCTGGTGGGATTTTTTCTCATTTTACCAGCATTTCAAACAGTTATAAACACGTAAAATATTCAAGTGTTAAACACGTAATGTAATTACGTGTTAAACACGTCATATAATTACGTGTTAAACACGTCATATAATTACGTGTTAAACACGTCATATAATTACGTGTTAAACACGTAATATAATTAAGTGTTAAACACGTAATATAATTACGTGTTAAACACGTAATATAATTACGTGTTAAACACGTAATATAATTAAGTGTTAAACACGTAATATAATTAAGTGTTAATCACGTAATATATATAATTAGAGGATATGACAAAAAAATCTAGAGCAATGTTAACTGCTGTAATTCTAACGGATTTATTTGAAGGTATTAAATTTGTCGTTTGAAATAAAAGTTGTATCTTTTATTACTGGTGTAATACGAGGTTCAAATGATGCTAAAATACCTCAAACCCAATTGGGTTAACAGTAGTGTGCAAACCACGTCGAATTTATTAGTGTAAACTTTTCAATAATTATTTATTCGACTTCTTTTGAATTACTCTTGAAAAATTTCTAGCTCTTGGATTGAGTTTTCGATTTCTCGAGCTGCTCAAAGTTAACATATTTGATTTATATTTACTGGCAGTACAAATTGTTTACCTTGCAGTAATGGTTTTTGATTTGAACTGGAAAATTTCCCGCGATATTATCGTGCAGATTCATCGAGATGAATTTCTTGCTCTTTATTACTAATTATAGGAAATTTATTTTATTATTATATTATTTATTTTTATTATATTATATTATTATTATATTATTTATTTATTATTATATTTAAAATGTCAATAAATTATAGGAAATTTATTGACATTTTGAGCAGCAGTCAGCATTTATATAATACATAGACATGCTAAATTGGAAAATCCACAAGAAATTGTGCATTATATAATTATTATAAAAAGCCACAACGTGCCAATATTTTAAATAAATTAATCAATACCGAAAATCAATTATAAAAGCCATTAAAGAATAGTGATAGAAATTAGCGACTTCTTTGCTTTTTCTCTTTCCTCATAATCATTTGAATGAAATAAATGGATGTTGCTCAATCCTCAAAAGTCTTTGAATATTTTATTTTATTATTAAAAAAGCTGTTTCCTGAAAATTTGTGACGTAAGTCCAATTGATTACCAATTTAATCAATTTCGCGGAGTACATTGTATTTCCATTTCGCGAGTGAACATAAAAGTTATACAAAGCTTCGTAGTTCGGTCCAATAAATCTAAAATTATACTTATTCTTCCACTATTGCTCCTGTTAATGCAAAAGGCCTTCAAGTTTGGATATTTAATGTTATGGATATAGTTTCCACTTAGCAATGTTATCCCGATTGCTAAAAGAATCCTGGATATTTAATGTTATGGATATAGTTTCCACTTGGCAATAATATCCCGATTGCTAAAAGAATCGTTTTCTCTGGTTCAGTCTAATAAATCTGAAACTATACATATTCCTCAACTATTGCTCCTATTAATGTAAAAGGCCTTCAAGTCTGGATATTTAATGTTATGGATATAGTTTCCACTTGGCAATGTTATCCCGATTGCTAAAAGAATCCTGGATATTTAATGTTATGGATATAGTTTCCACTTGGCAATAATATCCCGATTGCTAAAAGAATCGTTTTCTCTGGTTCCAGAAGGCGGGACAGGTTATCTTCCTTCCTCAATGAAAGGTTTGAACATTTCTCTGTCTTTTCCACCTTCGAAAATTCTTTTAAATTAGTTTGAGTTCTTGCCAGTTCATTTGCTATGGCTGCTTTTACTTGGATTTTTTTTAAATAACAGATCTAAATTTTTTTTACTGATCTCAAAAATTTTTACACAATATTTGTTAGTTTATTGTTGCGCTATTTACAGGAATGCTAGAATCTCCCATCACTAAAATCCTGAAGTCCTTTAATTTTACTTATAACTTTGATTCTTTGTTTCAGTGCACTGCTTGATATTACGTAGATACTTAGTTAATTATGATATGAGCTTGTTTAGTGCTTCAATTAGTCTCCTTTATGCATCATGTCAAACTGTTTTCAAAAAGAAGTTTTTCAGCTTAATTAGCAAAATTTTCTTTAGCTGAGCATGCAATCGACATAACAATGCACTGTGGATTTTTTAAAGGCAAGTCACACAAAAAATTTCCACTTCACTGCACTTAGAAATTTCGTTGATGATTTGCTCCTAATTAAAAACATTATATGGCTGCTGCTTCTAAAAATAATTCTGCCCAATTTAGAATGGTCTCACGGCTGAGTTTTCCATAGAAAAAAGGATTTAAACAAAAATTTTTCCATATTGCATCTCTGTCAAATTAATGGCTATGAAGTTCACCATATTTCAGTCGTCAAAAATTTAAATGCTACTTCGATTAACACATTCTTCATTCAAATTTTCAAATATGTTTATAAAATATAAATGAATAAAAAATTAATACACTATAGAAAATTTGGTTTCACGTTTGAAACCGAAGCTTGTTTCTTTGATGCTTTCACCCGATCCATTTCAGTAATTAATTCGAAAGTAAATAAAATTCAGCTGTTAAAATTGATGAGAAGCTTTTACAAATAAAATTCCAATAAAATCACATAGCGACTGCAAGCTGCATATTACTGAGTGTAAAAAACCCACTCACAGTGAAGGTATTTTTACAGTAACTTTACAGGAGTTAACTGCTCGCTTGAAAGAATAGGAAGTAAAGACCAGCACCAAATCAGGTCGGTATTCAGAGAGAGCTGTTAGGGATAACAAAATTCTCGAAAACGACTGATGAAATTCCTGGAAATACACTGGGTCTCTGGGCCATTCTAGGTGTTGATTACCAACGCAAAACTATTGTTTAGATTTGAATTTGCCCAGACTTGGATCATGACGGACTTCTGTTCGGGTGTGAGTGGTTGAAAAATAAACCTTCTCCCACTTTCGACGTTTAAATCAATTTGAGTTAGGACTACAACATGGGAATGTCAGAGCTTTGTTTCAGATCACAATCAATATTAACTTCTACGCTTATTGCTAGTAGTTTTCAAATAACGTACGGTATCTTTTTTAAATTTCAGATTCTTTTCATAATGAATGAGTGTAAGTTTTTTTCTGAAATGCTTCATGGTATTCTATGAAATAACGTCAGTGCTACAATTTAGTCTCGTGCTAGATGGGGATTTAGAAAGCTCTCTGGGAAGTTTATAATGGCGAAACTGACCAACGAATGAATAAAATATCTTCATCTACTTAAAAACGTACGTAGTCGTATCTATTATAGACTTTCGTTTCATAACATTCCTGAACAAAATTCAATGAATTGAATTCATGCACTGTATATAGGCTCGATTACTTTGTATTAAGCGAATCAATTATTCTTTAAAGATATTATTATAAAATTGTCTCAGGATTTTGAAGTTAAAGTTTTAAGTTAATTATTGAGGTTTGAAGTAATTATTTATTCGGCTGCCTCATCGTATGTATGTTGTCACGTCGCGCTCTCGATAAAGAACTCTCGTGATCTCTGCAGCGTCAGGCTCGACTGGCAATAATGGCTATGCGGGGAAGCAATCTAGCCTTGGTGGCATTTCACGCGCCTTTCTAATGGGGCACTTGCTTTAAGCTTCCCTGAAATATCTGAATGAAATGCCAATTTTAGTGGCATGATCGCATTGAGTTGGTATTTGCGGTGTCGGGGCCAAGAAACACGTCGGAACGACGACGCAGAATCGGTGGCGCCGACACGGAAGAAAGATTCCACGGACCGTCAGAGGGCGCAGCGATTATTCTCGAGTTGGCTCAAGAGTTGCTGTGCTTTACCGGTAGCTCGGAACGCATCTCAACGCGTTACGCAAACAAGATAACCAACTGCGGCACTAATTTTCGTCTGCTGACAACTCTACAACTCTCGGGTGATTCATGGTCGCGCTACCGCCGCGCGCTGCCGCGACCCGATCGAGAGCGCCTCCAACACGCGAATTAAACTAGGCTTCTAGTATGTTTGTCATACTTGGTTTGTAGGGTTTTCAAATATGTTGATCTATTATATTACTTATAAATGTGAGTAGAATTTACAATTATATTAAAAAATAATTGATTATGAAGCTATTTATAGCCAATCACACGAATAAAACTAGGCTTCTCGTATGTTTGTCATTCTTGGTTTGTAGGATTTTCAAATATGTTGATCTATTCTGTTACTTATAAATGTGAGTAGAATTTACTATTAGGTTCACGAATGATCGATTATGAGGCTATTTATGGACACTCGGCAAACAACTGCTGAAGGATCGAATTACATGTTGAATCAATCTAAGCTTTCAGTAACTAATTCAGTAAGTGATGAAACCCCTGTATTAATACTGATGTATGTGAAAAATTTTCAACGAGAACTAAAGCACTAGGACGTTAAGTAAAATACTATAATTGATTCACTAGCCGCACATCAATTCACTATTACGCATATATTGTAATCAATCGAACTGAATTTCCGAATTCACGTCCGTATATACCGTCATTATTATAAAAGTGTTTATTTATTAGCTTAATTTGTATTTGTGGCAATTCGTTTGTGTTTTTGTTGGAAGCATGGGACCATAAATATAAATTTTAGCAGGGGAATCATGAGGCAACACAAAACAGGAGATTAAAAGTTTGAATGAAAAAGATTTCTATTTATTGCTCCAACATAGTACATTGAATTTTATTTAAAAATATGGAATTCTAATTTACTTTCATAGAAAAGATAAAATTTGGTGGACAGCATTTTATTATCTTTTTGATTTTCATTTAGCTTTCAATTTTTATTCTAAAAAATTTTATTCCGTGTGTATAGTTCACATTGTGGCGGGTGGAACTGTATGGCGCAAAAGCGAGACTCCATAGCGGTATATCAAGTTGCGATTGCATCAAAGTATCTTAGCGAGAAATCTTGCTTTATGAGCCTAGCGAGAAATTCTCCGATAGTTTGACAGTTGGTTCAGGAGGAGAGGTGGCCGGGGCGACATTGCAAGAATTTATGGGGCAGGTGTAAACATGGAGCACGAGTGATGGCAATAAATACGTGCAAGTCTCGTATAATACGAGACTTGTCTCGTATTATACGAGATAAATGCGATAAATAATACGAGGATAAATACGTCTCGTATAATACGTGCAAGTGCACGTATTATACGAGACGTACGTTCATTGTGTGCGTACGACATACTGCTTATTTGTCGGTCACTCGTTGAATAATATAGTCGAATTGCATTGAAACAGTCAAGAGACTGGTAGAATAACTTGATGTGAAAGTATTAAGAAACTTTTGATGGTCATAAGTTGAAAAAAATGTATTGCCTTTTCATTATGAGTATATTTTTATTCCTAAAAATTTGTGTTTATGAGTTGGTATGAAAAATTTCCGTATATCGTATTTGAAACATGTGCATTCGGATATCGTTTTTGGAGCTATAAAAAAATGTGCATTTTGAAGTGAAAATAAATAATTCAGCAAAAAATCATTTAAACATTTATATTATAATTTTGTTTCCCTCTAAATTGACTTGATAAGCATCAAGCCTTGTTTCTTTGTGATTAAATTTTTCCGAAAAATATCTAATTCGGAGGCTTAATAGTTAAAGAAGCTAGTTCATCAATGTCCGATGTTTCGGGTCAAAGCTTCGGTCTACTATTGGCATTATGTAGTTGCCGACTTCGGCATATCGGTTTCGAAGTTAGTTTCCGCTTTACGGATTTTATTATCTCAATTACCTGTAACACATTATCGATTTCTGATCGAGAAATATGGCAGGAAATATATTTCTAAGTTTTGACTTAAATTGAATCATTGAATGCCAATAATTTAATCCCGATAGCACGGTGGTTTTGATCCTCTGAAGAATTACAAAGGGCAAAAACATAGGACGTAAATTGTTCTTACTCCGACTAAATAACTTCTAAGTATCAGTTAACATTTACTTGATATTCAACTTTATCACTTATGCATGATTGAGTCTAAGTGCACATTATATCTAAATTTCAGATACATTTTTGGGTTAGAAATAAATTGGTACGAGATGTTTGCCACACCGGTCACTCAACTTCATTAAGCTCTCCATAAACGATTTGGATAACAAACCTTGGTTAAAATCATAAGATGTCCTGCATCACTCATAATTCCATGCATTATACTCATCTCCATCCTTGAACTAGACAATTTTGAAGAGCAGCTCGCCATCTTGAATTCGCACTAACACTTGAGACTGTCACATTCGCTGCCGTCTTCCATACGTCAGTGGCCCACCTTCCCACTTATTATCATCGGACCTCCTCTATAAGTACATCCTTCCACTCGGCCTATATATCTGGCACGGAGATATAATTATTAGAGGCGAGCATCTATGTTAATACACAGGCAACAGGCCCGTGGCCACTTGCGCTTGTACCCAGCGCATAGTTACGCAGCGCGAAGCTTGAAGCGTCGAAGATGTTTCTGTTGACGCGCCGAAACGTTATCAAGCATCGAACAACGTTGAAGTAAATTAATCATAAAGCCTGCTGATGCACAGTTTATAATGTTGTTTTCAAGTCACTTAGCTGTGAATGATATTTTTTACATCGAGTATTAAAAATGATTCACCAAAGTTTTATGTTGAGCGAATCAATGTAATACTCTTTACTGATGTGCTTAATTTTACATTCTTTTCTTAGTTACTCAATATGTATCGCACTTTCAACGTTCTTTTGTAACATAGGTCAGGATAATTTGCTCATTAAGCAAATAAATTAACGAAATAAATACCATTGACGATGGTTATTTAAGTATCAACAAACGTAGATTGAACAATTTGACTAACTATTTTAACTATAATTACTAGGCTTTTCGGTACAAATGCTGTTGACGATGGTTACTGAATCATTAGACACAAAGTTAGATGAAGCGTTCAAATATCAAGGATGCTTTGGAGTGCTCCATTCCTGGCGTTGATACCTGCTCAATGTTCATATATGTAGTGCCGAAATCGCGAAATTGCCGTTTCTATGGAATTGGCTACCAGTTTGACGAATCTGTAGAATCAGCATTTCGCTGCTGATTCAGAAAATCGGACGTTAGAGTTCGAGATAGAAGATAAATCGACAGTTAGAGTTAGAAAAGGTTAGGTCAAGTTCGGCCAAGTTTCTTTATATTTAAATATAAAAAAAAGAACTTGGCTGACTGATCTAACCCCGATTCCTATAGTATAGAAATGCTGATCCTAGAGATTCGGCAAATTGGCTGCCGATTCCATAGAATTGGCAATTCCACGATTTCGGCACGACATATAATATAATAATATAAAAAAAATAATATGCCTTATTATTTGGTAGATACTGAACGTTGCGACCAAACGTAATACGCAGAGTTGTATTCGCGTAGTTATTGAACTATCTCGTATGTATTAGCTGCATCATACACTATACAGCACAGATTTTTGGTTCAAGGTTTGGGTCCACACTGTATGTGTAACACTGTAATAATCTTACATACATAAGCAATACTAAATGACTTACCAACTAAATTTTGCTGCATTAACCAAAGTAATAATTGCCAAACAAGTAGAAAATTAAATATTTAGTTACTTACCTTTCTACTAGTTATTAGTAATAGAAAGCAGTAAATTCATTGGGAAGCACAATAGAGTTACACAGAAAACATGATGAATAATGAATAGAATGGTTAGATGAACAATAAGTAATAGTATTCAGATCCTCAATGTTAAGTTATATAATACAGATTATTTATTTATTTCTATTAGTCGTATAGCTAGCATTGAACCATCTCTCTATTGATCTTAAAACTACTTACCTCTGCCTCAAGGTACGTTCGAGTGTTTTAGTTGTGAGTTTGGAAATTACAATTTTTATCATAAATAACTATAGGCTATGTTTTGCATCTTATATATACATAAAAAGTAAACTTTAATTAATGTAATAATAACAAATTGTATTCGTATCAAAATTAAATCGTGAATGAGCTTAACTCATTTATGACGTAGCAAATATTTCAACACCCTCTCTTCTAGATACGTTAAAGCTAAATCTTGCAAAATCTGGCAAGATCTTTCTTAATCTTGCTAAATCTTTCTAAATCTTTCTAGACCTAGCTAAATCTTGCTAAATCTTGCTAAATCTTGCTAAATCTTGCTAAATCTTTCTAGACCTAGCTAAATCTGGCTAAATCTTGCTAAATCTTGCTAAATCTTGCTAAATCTTACTAAATCTTTCTAGACCTAGCTAAATCTTGCTAAATCTTGCTAAATCTTTCTAGACCTAGCTAAATCTTGCTAAATCTTGCTAGATCTTTTAAAAATTAAATGCAGAGAAGTAGCCAGTGCCCGAGACGAGCGCTGCCCAGCAGCAAGAGTTGAACGTCTCCCAGGATCGTTGTTTGCGCCTGCGTCCGGAGCGTCAGTGGCAGGTTCTGTTCTTCGTTATATTCAAGCTTACGCGATGAAGCACCCGTTAAACTTGTGCACTTATAAATGGGCTGAACTTACAGGCAATATTATTAATATTCATATTGAGGACGCGGAGATGCTATGTGATTAATGGCCGTTCAATACGTACCATTTCAGTTGGTATGTTTAGTTTCTGTGAAATTATAGATTATATATCTTCAAATATCCGTTAACTCAAGAAATGATCATATAATACATATCATGCATGGTAGAAATACGTCATATATGAACATTTATCCAGTTCGCACACATAACATTAACTCAGTAAGTTCTGCATGTCCTCTTGCAAATGTGACATATGTTCTCAGACCGGCAGGATTGAAATTTTTTTCTTCTATAAGTTCGTGAAGATAAGTAGGTATGTGAATCAAGTTTTGGCGCGTTGAATGTCTCTACGAATGGCGTTATACTATCAATTGTCGTTACGAATAGCGTTCGTGTACGACTTCGTGCGTCAATTGTCGCTACGAATAGCGTTCGTGTACGACTTCGTACGTCAATTGTCGCTACGAATAGCGTTCGTGTACGACCTCGTGCGTCAATTGTCGCTACGAATAGCGTTCGTGTACGACCTCGCGTGCGTCAATTGTCGCTACGAATAGCGTTCGTGTACGACCTCGTGCGTGAATTGCCGATACGGATACAGTCATTATACGACCTCTTTTCACACAAACGACGTTCATCTTTGTTTAGTTTGACCACAAAATGCGTGGCTTTAAAATTCCGTTGATCATCGCTCGAGTTCGCTTGTCAAAGGAAGCGCCAACGTTAATGTTTGTAGTAAATATAACATGGCGTGTTATCTCTAAACACAGCTCATACATGCATAAACAATCGTCCATTATTCAGTCCCTTGTATAATATTCAACTCAGGTTGTAATTGTTTAACACCTTGGGCTGGCTGCAAAAACATATGCACAGTGATCTAATTATTTGGAAACTTCTATTTACAAAATATTTTCTAACATATTGCAGAATATAATATTACAATCGCGCCATCAGACTGCAGTGGGTGTCTTCTTACATGAAACGCATGCTAAAAGAAGGTAAAACATTAACACAATGTTTGATTTGAGAGTTAGACTTATGAATTTGGATAATCTAGCCGACGCATTTCGATTTTAGTTTAGAAGCATTGGAGACGTCAATGGCTTCAATGCTGCTCAATCTTACTGCTCAATTAAGGCTTCAATGCTGCTCAGCCTTGCTGCTCAATTAAGGCTTCAATGCTGCTCAACCTTGCTGCTCAGTTAAGGCTTCGGTACTGCTCAGCCTTGCTGCTCAATTAAGGCTTCAATGCTGCTCAACCTTGCCACCGTGTTATCTTATTGCTAATTAGCTTAATTTGTAAATATCGCTATATAGGCCGAATTGTTAACTTGACAACATTTTTATCTGAATTTTGTGAATTGGACCAAGCAAAAATTCACATTGACATACGAGTCAAAATTGAATTCGTGCGGTTCTCTGAAAAACTGAAAAATTGCCTCAAGTGATAATTTATATAGCTATATACAGTGGGGGGAAATAAATATTCGTACAGTTGAAAAATCGTATTTTANTTTTGTTGCATTGAGATTTAATTTCTTTTGATATTATTTTTGAATACTATGCGTCCCTATACATAATTTAAATCACTTTTCCTGTTAAGTTTGTGTACTTACATACATTAAAATACGATTTTTCAAGTGTACGAATATTTATTTCCCCCCACTGTATGATTTGATTGAATATTTTAAATTTTTTAGTTACTTTCGGTTCACTGAAAATTAATAAATTACCGATACTTTTGATAGAATTTTAATTAAATGTGATCCACTATTTTAGTTACTTTCGTGTCTCGCAAAACTGATAAATTATCCCAATTCAGCATTTAAATTTATATATGTCCGAATTTCTTCGGACATATATAAATCGAATATATCATTTCTTGTGGATATGCGAGCAAACGAAAAATCACTCCTGGTGAACATATATATTGGTAGGTGTTCGAATTGAAAATTTTTGATACTTTTGTATCGTTGGCAAATAGACAAATTAACCCCAGGGGAAGTTTATGGCCAGTCACTAAAATATTCTGTAAATTCTGTACCTAATGTTCACTGAAAATATGCGGGCGGATACCGTAGACTTCAGTAGTGGAGCAGCCGTCGCCGATGTGAGGGCGGTCATCATTGATTGGGTTCTCGCAGTATTAACCTATTAAACTTTATGCAATGTTTAAGGTAATAATATGAAGATAATGGAATACATTTATACGAATATATTTAGAAATGTGATACTTGAATTATTATTGCTTACACTCATATTATGATAAGGATAAGTAACATAAGTGAATGGTTATTGTATAAATGGATAAGTAGGTTCGTTAAAATCTAGATATCCTGATGATTATACACGTTACAATTAATTAGAGAAAAAAAATTATATACATAAATAAATGGATAATAATTCATGTGCGTCTGCAACAATTGGAGGCTGTGATAATCTACTGCATAAATGATGATCAATTACAAGGTTCAACGATTTTTTGTAACCGAGTATTAAAGTATTGACATTCTTATTCATAAACGCCTATGTTCCATGGCCACGAAATAAATCACAGATTTCTGCAAAGATCACAAGAAATTGAAAAGTTCTACTGGGAGGAACCTATAGGAATACGCCGCAACATTCATCATAAGTAATCCTATTAATGCCTCTTGTTCCGATCACAAATGTTGCATGTCTAAGCCGTCCGTCAACCTATTCCACGAGCACAGCTGTTTTTTAACGCTATAAACGAGCGGTATTGAGAGATGAGATCTTTAGCATGAACACTTTAATGTCAGATTAAATAAGGTTTAGGTAGGAACACTATGGTGAATTAGAGGAAGAGTTTCTCTTCATATTGAAGTGAAGGGATGACTTAATTAAAGCTATGAGCGGACGTGCATTGAAAATGTGAGCTGTAATTGTAATCATTGATCGGCTAATGCCATATATTAGTCACGTAAATGATTCCAGTTCAAACGATTATTTTAACAATTAATTTTACAAAAACGATTTTAATTCAATTGTTGATTCAAAAGATTCAAATGTTGATTTATTTTTCAGGACTGGAAAAAGAACATTTATAAACATATGGTCGCATAACCAACTTTTCTCATATTGCTGAACAAGTTAAAATTTGTGCAATCGTATTAATTTTTTCGAATGTTAACAGAATTATTTCGTTTTTAGAAGTTTTGACTAATTTGTTTTTAATTAATTTTATTTTGGCGTTGCTCGTGTCGAGTTGTGGAATTTAATAGGGAAAAGGAGTCATTTTTCATATATTTAAATTTTAGCAGTAACCAACGCATCTTGATAGAAACTGATTTTATAACAGCTAAACTACTGTGATAGTTAAGTATTATATTATAAATAAGTTTTACAGCTATTGTAACCGATTCGTACAGTTCAGACGATACCATGAAATTTTTATGCCCTACAAAACTATATTCTCTAACAACTAATGATCTTTTTGACTTCTTCATTCAGCTACATCTGCATTACCACACAAGCACACAGTATATAAAGCTGACTTGACACGAGCTTGTATATAGTGCATGACGTTCACACAAGAACTACACAGTTCATCTGAACCGACAAAAGCTTGTGTGGTTCCGTGACTTATACAAAAGCATGCAGCAAGGCTGACTTGACACGGCCTTGTATAGGTTCGAACTTCTACACAAGCACAAAGCAAGGCCGACTCTACACAGCTTGTATATGTTTGAACTTCTACACAAGCACACAGCAAGGCCAACTCTACACAGCTTGTATAGGTTTGAACTTCTACACAAGCACACAGCAAGGCCGACTCTACACAGCTTGTATAGGTTTGAACTTCTACACAAGCACACAGCAAGGCCAACTCTACACAGCTCGTATAGGTTCGAACTTCTACACAAGCACACAGCAAGGCCGACTCTACACAGCTTGTATAAAAAGGTTCATACTCCCCCGGCCAATTAGGCAGGAGTCGTCACAACACAGAAATAAGATACCCTGCATCGACCTCTTCCTCGCTAGGCCGTCGTGTACTGAAAGAAAAAGGCCCCCTTGTTTTGAAACACGTGGGTGTTTCAAAGCCTCCCCGAGCTAGACGAGCTTGTATTTAGACCTGCTGAACACTGTTTTGAAACACTTGGGTGTTTCAAAGCCTCCCCTAGCTTGACGTGCTTATATTTGTGCGATTAGCGTCGCGTGGTGTAGGCTTGTATTTAGACTTGATGAACATTTTTTTCGGTCGACATTAGTCATATCATTAAGTATTTGGTTATTATATATATTAATATGATATATTAAATATATAGACATTAGATATTCTTAGATTTTAGATATATTAAATATTGGCTTAGTGAATAAATATGCAGAAAGCTTCCTTAACAGTCGTCATTAAACATATTAGCAGGTTTTAGGCCTGAATAATAACATTTTATTTAGGTCTGATAAATATATATAACATGAATTTAGATATAGGATGCTCCTAGATAATACATATATTAGATATTAGGCTTTGTATTAGACCTGCAAAAAGTTTTCTTAACAGTTGTTATTAAAGAAGCAGGTACAGTCATGAAATCGTTACATAATGATCATACCGCTCTTGAAGTGCAGTATTATATGACTTAATCATAAAATTTTGTCACTTTTAATACTTTGAGATATCTATGATATTCGATAATAATATTTACAATCAATTAGAATATTTTATTACATATTTAATATTTTTTAAAGAATTTGATATTACTGTGTCTCTGTCGCCTATTGAAGCTATTTAGTGAGTTTCCTGTAAAGTTTAAGAAAATTACCCTTCAATGGGAAATCCCGTAAGGGGTAAAAAACCATTGATGTAGGCAACTCATTTCAACAATTTCTATAAAACATATTATCTTCAGCTCCTCAGATCCATTATAATCTTAATATGAATGTTACTTTTTTTACTCATTTTCAGTTTGTTATTTGAGACGACAAGATCTCTCAATTATTGGCCTGAGACACTCCACCCTTTCTGGAGTGCGTGACTAAAAATCGCGGTTCCGTAAAATCGATGGTGGGGTGTTGGAGCGTCTCGTATAACACTTTGTGTGGGGGAATACGAGGCCTGTGTGGAATACGAGGCCTGTGTGGACTGGTATACAGACATGACTGTATTTATCTTTGCTGGTACACGGGCTTGACAGTATCTTGTGTGAGCTGGGGCACGGGATAGACTGTATCTTTAAATTGCTGGTACACGGGATAGACTGTATCTTTAAAAGGCTGGGACACGGGATAGACTGCATCTTTAAAAGGCTGGTACATGGGATAGACTGTATCTTTAAATTGCTGGTACACGGGATAGACTTTATCTTTAAATTGCTGGTACACGGGATAGACTGTATCTTTAAGCGACTGGTACACGGGATAGACTTTATCTTTAAATTGCTGGTACACGGGATAGACTGTATCTTTAAAGTGCTGGTACACGAGATAGACTGTATATTTAAAGGGCTGGTACACGGGGAGGATGGGATCTCCTGTGTACTTATATACGGGATGGTCTGCATATTATGTGTGTAGGTACACGGGATAGCCTGTATATCCTGTGTGTCGGTATCCACTGGCAGGATAATATTTGTGTAAAGATTCGTTGTAAAAGGAAACGCCTGCGGCCCTGCGTGCAAATACGCGCGTACGTTTATAACAAACAAGATTGTTACATGTTATGCATAACATGAACAACGAAAAAAAACGAACAAGCGTGTAAAGAAAAACATGCCGACTCTACTGGTAGAGCGGTGATTATGTTAAAAACAATTATTATTCGTGCTTTGTAGCTTTGCTGTAAATTATTCAATTTGATAACAGGAATTTGGTTTGACTAGAATTTCTATGATTACTTCAAAAAAATCCACTCATATTTTTCCTAAATGCAATTCATGTCAGAACATGACTGCCTACGGAGGACAATTGTTACGCATCTGTCGAGTGCCTCAATGTAAACACTTGTGAATGTCCACCCCTTTTGAGAACATGGTCGTATCATCGGTGGCCAGACGGTCAGATATGATTTTTGCACATCTTTTAACCTGCCGCAGAAATAATACTTGAGCTGGGAAAGCTTCGTGTTCAATTATATTCTGCAGCTGGCACACTATTCGGCTGCTGGTGTACTACTATAGAGAGTGACCCAGAAATAAAGAAACCCTCGCCTTTGACCCTTTCCCCCTCTTTCAAGAGCTACAGAAATTGCCGGAAAAACCAACACCAAAGAAATACAGACGCAACTGAACAAATGCTGACAATGACGTTAGTGAATTAGCGTTAAGTGTTGAGGTGACGTAATTGGGATGTGTGGTGACATGGAGGGAGCTTCTTGGGATAACATCCTGTAACGGAAGTGAATATGTTTTATTGTAAGAATTTCTTTACCGTAACCGTTTATGATTTAATATCATCGACGCATAGATTCTGATAAGTAGAAATTAATTATCACTAAGAACAATCGTATATAAACAAGAATAGAGTAACAAGAAACTTGCTAATTATAGAATTTAAGAACGGAATAAATGAATTTCACAGCGGGTTTCTCTTTTTGTGCTAGTTTTTAAGCCAATTTCCAATAATTTTCTCTACCTTTATTTAATCGGTGATTCGAATTCATTTTCGAATAACTGAGTGAACAGATTAAGGATTGAGTAAGTAAAATACAGGGATTCAATGTAATTCGAGATTTCTGCTTGTTTCTTGCAAACTTCACTACCCCTCGATGTGTCAATAGTATTCAGGTTATTAATTGGGCTTTCAATCTAAAATATTTTTAAGCAGAGAACCTGTATTACTAAGTATAAGATCTTCTAAAATTGTAATAGACACGACGAAGTTACTGAGTTATCTAAGCATAGCGAGGTCACTTATACAGGCCGTCTATTCGTAATGTCTGTCGTTTAAAGAACCTCTTCAGTTTAAAATGCGGCTAGAGTGCGTGGCGAAGCTGGAATTTTCTGAAGGGATTTATTAAGCGTATTGATTTTATCATTAGTATTCAAAAGTTGGCTCCGTAATCGGGCGGGGATGAGAGTCGGCATTACGAAGATGACGGGCGCCGCGAAACATTCGCAAGACCTTTTCTAAAACGGCTTTGCGGTGTCGCGCCGAACTTTGCCCATACGTTATTCCTAACGAGTCGGGGTGAGGCCGGCAACTTTGCTGTGTGTGTGGTGCAGCGACACCATCACCGCTTATCTCTGCCATCACCACCACCACAGTCAGCAACTTTGCTGTGCCTGTGGTGCACTGAATGTGCAGCGACACCATCACCGTTTATCTCTGCCATCACCACCACCACAGTCAGTGCAGCGACACCATCACTGCTTATCTCTGCCATCACCACCACCACAGTCAGTGCAGCGACACCATCACTGCTTATCTCTGCCATCACCACTACCACAGTCAGCAACTTTGCTGTGCCTGTGGTGCACTGAATGTGCAGCGACACCATCACTGTTTATCTCTGCCATCACCACCACAGTCAGCAACTTTGCTGTGCCTGTGGTGAGCTGAATGTGCAGCGACACCATCACTGCTTATCTGTCATCACCACCACCACAGTCTCCACTTATCTCCCCTTTGAATATTCAGAGGAATTATCTCTGCAAATCTCTATCACCATTACTATTGACTAACATGCCGCATTCCACATGACCCATAATATATCTTTAAACGTAAACGGCAGAACAAACAACTTCTGATTGGAGCATATACTACAATAACACTTCTCATGCAATAACTATTTTCTAGCAAAGAAAATGACTATTGCTAAATGACCCTTGACTATTGATTGAGATGACAATTGAGGCTAAACGACATTGACTATTGAGAAAATAACCCTTGACTATTGCTATTGAATTTTTTATATATATGTTATTTTATTAATATAATTTATTAGTTTTAATATTGCCCTAAACTGCACTGATATAAATACAGTTCCCACAGTTTCTCTGAGAAAATGACCCTTGACTATTGCTATTGTATTTTTTATATTTGTACTTTTTATTAATATTATTTATTAGTTTTAATATTGCCCTAAACTGCACCGATATAAATACAGTTCCTCACAGTTTCTCTGAGAAAATGACCCTTGACTATTGCTATTGAGTTTTGTATATTTATACTTTTTATTAATATTATTTATTAGTTTTAATATTGCCCTAAACTGCACTAATATAAATACAGTTCCTCACAGTTTCTCTCAAAGAACAAATGTGAAGGGCAGGGAGAAGAATTCATGCAGATGTGAGTTAGCAGGAGGCTTTTATCTGCCACAGAATCTATTGATTTTATCATTAGCGAGCTGAGGGCAGCGAGCGGTGGTGCCCCGCCGTGCTTGCTGTGCCAATGCCAGAATTAAAATCGAATAGAAATATATTAGTCACATCTGAAATTAAGAGCGCTTTGAAATAAGAGAAATTAAATGGTTGGGATTAGTTAAAGTAAAAAGTTGAATGTAAGACTAGAGGAATGGAGTTCAAAAATCGAATAGAAATATATTAGTCACATTGTAAATTTAGAGTGCTTTGAAATAAATGGAATTAAATGGTTGGGATTAGTTACAGTAAAAAGTTGAATGTAAGACAAGAAGGAATGGAGTTCAAAAATCGATCGAATAGAAATATATTAGTCAGTTCTGATATTAAGAGCGCGTTGAAATAAGAGGAATTAAATGGTTGGGATTAGTTACAGTAAAAAGTTGAATGTAAGACTAGAGGAATGGAGTTCAAAAATCGAATAGAAATATATTAGTCAGTCCTGAAATTAAGAGCGCTTTGAAATAAGAGGAATTAAATGGTTGGGATTAGTTACAGTAAAAAGTTGAATGTAAGACTAGAGGAATGGAGTTAAAAAATCGAATAGAAATATATTAGTCATATCTGAAATTAAGAGCGATTTGAAATAAGAGGAATTAAATGGTTGGGATTAGTTACAGTAAAAAGTTGAATGTATGTCAAGAAGAATGGATGAAGTTCATCATGACTGTGCTGGAAATTAAAATATTTATGTGGGGAACTTAAATGTGAATCTGGTTCAAGGTTTTTCTCATCGATGGTCAAAGTAAAATTTTTATTTATTATACAGTTCTGTATTAAACTCAGTCATTTATAATACAGTAAATTATAAATTACTATTCCAATTCCAATTAAATGAGGCTGCCTTCTGCAAACGCAACATTCGTCTCCTGTATTACCACATGTTACACCCTATCGACGAACTGTCCGTGCATCTGTTCACACGAGCTAAAAATTCCCACGTAAAATCTACATACAAGCTTATTAACAAAAATGATTAGAATCATCCTTGAAACCAGAGAAGTGAAAAATACTATGCTAACGTCCTTACCAAAACTACGAATTTTTATAGCATATTATAACAGCACATATGAAATAACCCATGATTTCGCGTTCTGGGGCCATACTTTCAAAACTCGCTAAGTGAACGTAAATACTTACGGTCTATATTCTTGTCTATGATTGGTGGATTTTGCTTGAAAGGCCGTCAATGATTGGCTGATGAACTTACGATCTCTTAACTGTTTTTAAAAGAGTGGCTTGAAAGGCCGTCAATGATTGGCTGATGAACTTACGATCTCTTAACTTTTTTTAAAATATAGACCCAGAATCCTCATTTGCATGGAACAACTATTTTTCTAGGGCTGGAAAATATTGATCTGTTCGCGTGATATCTTCATCTTCCCGCTGGGAAGTTCGCACGTGCATTCGGAGGCAACGCTTGGTTTTTTATGCTTTGCATCATCGCGCTTGTCTGTTGAACGCGACGCCTGATGAATTACTTAGCGCCAACGTATAATTAACCCGTTGATGGTTAATGACGGTCCATTATTCATGAGTTTTGTGCTATTCATTATCATCGCATACAAATTTTTGGAATGGGAGCAGAAATGGAAGTTTGAGGTATATTATGTTCGATTGTTAAATATTTATAATAGTTTAACGAAGTGTTCATCATAAATAATTTATTTTTTATTTCCTAATATATCTTGACGACTCTTTCGCCTTGTGGATGCTTGTAATTGAGCAATGGTTTATCGATAAATTAATTTGTAAAAAAATAGAATTTTCGAAAATATAAGAAAAAAGATTTTCATCTGGGTAGTTTGCCAATAGTAGATCCTGAAAAGTTTTAGATTAAACTTTTTCAATTAAAGTTAGGGTAGTGCTACAAAAATAAGTTATATAGTATTAATATCATTTTATTTCTTATATATGAAATTATCTGAGTATTTGCCAGTGAATTAGATCACAAGTTAAATAACTAAATTTTGTTTGGCAGGATAGTTCAAATTTTAATTGATGCTGAGTTCCGTCGGCAAATAATGAACGAACTTGTAGCAATATATTCAATCAAATTTACAGCTTTTAAGAATCAATAAATAATTGCATTCTCTGACAAAGCGCGCATATTCCAAGCTGTTAGAGTTGAACCGGAACTGTCATTCATCACCATCTGTCGAGTGGAGGCTGCAAGCATTAGGACAAATAGGGCATGGCTGTGTTTGTGGTGGATGTTATCAGGACGTAGCTTTGTTATCATCAGCGTTTGTAGGACTCGTAGGAAGATGTCCTGCCAATGCCCCGTCCGTAACGGGATATGCCACCCGGCGGGAGATGGGACAGATTACAGAGCCGTTCATGGGACGCGAGGTGGGAGCCGTTCATGGGACGTGAGGTGGGAGCCGTCCATGGGCTGTCTCTTATACACATCTAGATGTGTATAAGAGACAGGTAGTGAGTGTGGTGAACTAGCCCGTAGTGAGTGTGGTAAACTACCCCTCTATATTGAGTGGTACAGTGTAAGATGTCATAAGATGTTGAACATAATGAGTGATTCCCAGTCGGTTAGTACAGGAATTATATTTAAAAAGTATATGAAATTGAATTTTTAGATAGGTGTATTAGAATCAGATTCATGTCATAAATGATATTAACTCATATAAACCTTTTAAAATATTATTTACTAACTCGAAATATGTTTTTTCTTTCCCTGGTCTCATCCCACTCCACACACACCGCCTCCTCTACCGAAAATGATATTATTATTATTATCCTATTGCTGAATAACTACTCTCTTCATAACTACTTCATAATAACTACTCTCGAAAATCTCTTCACGGACAATTAAATACCCCCAAAAAATTTTCAATCCACGTCTGTTAAATTTGGACATAACTCATGCTATTTAATTCCACAAAATGTTCATACTGAACGAATTGGCATTTTTACGAAATTATCCACAATGACGGATTTCATCCGTTTTAAATATTTTATTTACAAATTCTTCAAAAATACGTGATTTGCGATTATATGCAATCTCATGGTTCAAAATGTAAACAAATTTTTGTTCAAAAATTAATTTTTATCGGCTAAAAACCCCGTTTTTGTCATATTTTATTTGGAAAATCGATTTTTTTTACATTTTCCGACTATCCGCGTGCGTGATACATCCGGCGCTGCCGCCGCGCTCTAATTTCCAAAAGGCGCCCCCCCTGCCCAGTCCCCCCTCCTCGCGAATGGTTACAATGCGCCCCCTAAAGCTTTCATGGCCCAATACATGGCCCTGAACGGTGGGGCCCTGCCTCACCCAGCACTTTTGGCCCACGGGGGCCTTCCGTTGCCCCCTCACCCGGCGGCCCCGTGGACTCAACCGTTGCAGCAACCGCATGGTCACCCAGAAATGGCTTTTAAAGCGAGCCCTCACCCGGAGGCCATTGCGAGGTCAGTACCTTATGAATTCTACAGTTTTTTACTTGTAAAGAACTAATTGAAATTTTTTAAAATAAAAAAATATAAAAAAATGAAATCTCTACAGAATCGATTGATTCTTTAGGGCACTAAGTGTGCAAAATTGAAATTTCCCTCAAAAAAAAAAAAATTTAATTGAAATTGCCTTAAATTTTCATGATATTCAGAGAACTGGTCAGTCGAAAATTATTCAGCAATACAGTACATTGAAAGGTTTTATTACATCCAGTTCTTTGGGTCACAGAAACATTTTTCGATTTCCATTTTAATTGGCTGCGATTTTTTTTCTCTTAGATCGTTGGCGTGCCGAGCTTCGTACGATGAGGTTCTCAAGCAGCTTGACAGGTGAGCAACGTGGTAGTATCATAAATTTTTAACGAAATAAATCGTTCAAGATCTTATGAGTTTGATTAATATGGAACTAGATATGCACTCAATAAGAATAGATAACTCTCGTATAGAAATAAACTCTTTTCGCAAAAGAGTATCGTCTCTCTACGGGTGTTATTTCTGCTCTATATATTCTTTACTTTTAACAAGAGAGGTACGAAAAAACGTGGTACATGGTAATGCCACGAAATCCCGAACAGCGCTTAATTTCTGGGAACCTTTTACGAAACGACTTGTATTCAATATCTTTTATTTGCAACGCAACCCAGGATATAACTTAATATCAACAAACACATCAACTGCAAGAACACGGTAGATGATGTCATTGAAAAGTTCATATGTAAAGCCCGTATTTAAAGGCGTGCGTATCCATAATATGCCGAATGTATCCAGAATACGTCGTGCGTATCCAGAATACGCCGAGTGTATCCAGAATACGTCGAGTGTATCCAGAATACGTCGAGTGTATCCAGAATACGTCGAGTGTAAGCAGCAGTGGTGAGGCAGAGGCATAATACGGAGGGGACCGAGCAGTTACAGGGCTAATTATGGTAATGCTCTCCATAATATTGCTTCTTATGTTACTCCTTAGCACTGTTTTGTGCTGCTGATAACTGCCGGTGGGTGAGCGGGGCCAGGGAAAAGCGAGCTGATTGCACGGGAGAAGGATAGAAAGTGGGGTGTTTGGGAAGGATTCCCGAAGCAAGAGGAGAGAGAAGTGAATAAAATGGAATGAGATGTAGGAGATTGAGAGTGTAAAAAGTGTAAAAGTGTTTCTTCTGCAGTGTAAAAAATTAGAAGAAAAACATTGCGTCATGTTACCAAAGAATGTCTGTAAATTTTCCTGAAGCAGATCACCGTCCGTGATTCAGTTTTCCCAAACTCATAATTTATGCATATGTACGCATATGTACGCATAATTTCTCGGGATGCATTGCGCCTAATTCTGATATCTTTGCCATCAAAGGCTACCTGATTTCTAATTAAGTCCACCCATACGCACAACGTACCTCACACAACTCGCGTGTGGTATGACGCTCTAAGTGGCGCACAAGAGGAAGTCCTTCAACGCACATCGTGTAAATTAGCGAAAACGATGACGGGTCGTACGTCGGGCGCGCGTACGGCAGCGTTAACAAGGCGTATAATAACAAAGCCCCTCGTGTTCATGTCACGGCTGCACGCGGATACCCTACACTATTGCTAAGCGTTTGCCGACGTCGTAGTGAGTAATGTGACGGCGAAGGCGTTGTGTAATAATTACAATTGTCGGTGTGCAAGTCGAAGCAAGCGTTGTTTCTCGTAAAATCTCTACAGAATCGATTGATTCTTTAGGTTGATCGATTAAGAATTGCCAAGAGTTGCCAGGGACTGATTGTTCTTTTAATACGAAAAATTGTCATTCCGAATCCCGTCATCTCACATGTGGTCATCATGAACCCCTATTTAATGCAGTTAATAATTTTGGAACGAAATTGCCGTAATTAGAAGGACGAAACGGCGGCATACGAAACCACCGGCATACGTGGTGGCGGTATACGAAACCACCACTTGAAACGAAATTTCTATATAAGTCTGCATTTAAAATTGAAAGGAAACTCGAAATTTTTTCCGAAATAAAGTTTACGTTTCTAAAAGTAAAAATAACACTTTAATTATTTAATGTAATTATTTTTTGTGCGTATTTTTTTATTTATACCTTTTCGGTGACATTCTTCAAATGCACAAACTTTCACAATTCATAATAGATTTTCGTTGAACGTTCTTCTAAGTCAGAGAAATTAGCTATTGATAAGTATTGGTCTGCGGCAAATTGAAAAAATATGATCAAGATGATGATTGGGATCCAAAAATCAATTGATAACGGATTTGCTCTTTTTTACGCTTAAAAATGCAGAATTATTTTAATTCAAACGATGATTTCTTGGTAAAAGTGTACACGTTTATCACCAGTCAGTCACTCCCTGAACAATGTCTGACTCCAACAAGGTTTGAGCAATCATGCCAGCTAAACAATCCAGTGCAGAGCGAGCCTATGGGCAGAATTCGCACTTATAGCAGCCTCCATAGGCCTATACACTGGCCCAAATTCAACTCTTTATTATGTTGCAGATATCGAGTTATTTTGTATATAAGCTTCGGTGATTGGTTTTGCGATTAGGTGGGTGATCAAGTAGTAATAAGGGTTCCGATCCATTATGTTGATGGAGGTGAGAGATTGGACTGCGCCTACAGCTCTTCGAGGATGAAGGGTGTCCCAAATGAAGGCCCAAGTTGGCAAGATTGATTCTGAGGGGCGGATGGAAACACCTCGAGAACTTCCACGCCCAACCCTTTGCTTTAACAAACACCCATAGAACCTTGAGGGGAAAGCCACGTTTGTTTTTAAGCCATCGTGTTGCGGTAGGCTTTATATTCACTAACACGTGTGAACAAATAGAGAAAGGTGCACTATTGAAGTACCGTACCATTGCAATTCGGGTGGAAGTTAAATTACGAATAAGCTAGAATACTGCAAAACACGAATGCAATTCTCATGGTCGGAGTAAGGTATGTAAAAAAATATGAACTCGCACAGATGTATAGAAGAAAACTATGAATAACTGTTTCAAGTTATCGAGATAAAAGAATAATTGAAATAGAAGTATGAAATGAGGACTTTTGTCTAATCGAATAAACTTTATAGCGCAAGAAATGAACTGACTGTACCCTATATTTCGATGTACCATAAGAATTCAGTAATAAAAAACAAGTCAAATGGAATCTATGTACACAATAAGAACTTGAAAACTTTCGTGAGTGTGAAGCCCTCTCCAAATATAGTACACATCAACAGTGTATATTAGTATCGAATAATTTTGCATGAATTAACCGCTTACTTTAAAGACAAATGGGAATAGTTTCATGTATGAGCAGTTTGTTTATACTGCAAGTCATGAGCTGTGCAAGTTATGGAGTTGATAGCACCAGCTTATAGTGTAGTGCTTTCTTACACCATCCTTTTTTTTCGTTGGTCATCTCGAATAATCGCCCCTTCTCACGAATCTCGCGCCCCTTTTCCATACTGGTGCAAAGGCTCAATTTTTCGTGGATACAGCCTTGAACTGGGCGGCTATTCATGCTGCCTATAAGGTGTTAATTTCTATTCAATTATTCATTCAGGTCATCCATCGCAAGCCAAATACAAATGTCTGTCGTGAGCAGGATGTTTCAGGCTGTACCTAGAACGATGATTTTAATGGCACCGTCTTGTCGATAGACATTTTTGGTCAGCTTGAATAATCTGCCATTTAATGGAGAAGGAATGGAGGACACGAACACTGTGTTTTTGGCCATGTTTCAAGTTCATGCGCTACTAGAAGACCGTAGAAGAACAATTAAGTTAACTTTAATATCTTGGATTTAATTAAAGCAGACGAGAATAAATTGATCACTTCCACTTATATTATTTTTCCGGTTCCGTTCATATTAATTGCATTTAATTTTGTGTCTTAACTTGCTGAGTCATCACCAACTTGGGCTACTTACTATTTTTCAGCGAGATTTGTATTGTAATTCTTACAGATTCCGCGAGGATCAAAATCGATCGGACAGGATCTTGGGACTGGATCGAGAAGAACGGGAAAATCTTGATAGGGAAACTCCAAGTAAAGCGAACGGTGAGTGGACTTCAGACGTTCCTAATTTTAGGAAATTATTAAAATAAGTGCAGTAAAAATCGCAGGGATGAAATGAAAGGAGGGATTATTCTCCATAAAGTTGGTCAAAATATATAAGGTAGATATTTAAAATTTTGGGCCTAGAATTAATTTTGTTTACTGTCTATGTTGTTGTTCTCGACCTTGAGTATATCAAACTGGTAGGGAGCAGGACGAATACTGTAAGTATTTATCGCCAAGTTTTTATAACTGCAAGGTAAAAGCGTCGCCTAAAATTTTGAAATAAATAAATTCTCCAACTATTCATTTGTATTAACACAGAATACATCTTTTTCAAACGGCAAGGTTACGCCTAAGACGACATCCTAACTGGATTCATGTCAAATTTAGCCTACATATACAAATGTTTTTTTATTTGTCACAACCATCAGGCTACGGCGATGCGGACGTCTTGAACCTAAGCAGCAAATCAGACTCACACGAAGACCTAAGCGAAGCCGGCTTAGGGTCGCACAGGGCAGGCAACAGCGAGGACGGCGAGCGTGACGGTGGTGAGGCCGGCGGAGGGCCGACCGTGAACGGCAGAGGCAGAGCCGATTCTTCGCCGTCACCACTAAGGGATTCTTCCAACTCGAAATACTCGAACAACCTGACCAATTTTAGTGCTTACAATCACCATACTCTTCTTGGTCGGCACCCACAGCTACAGCCCACTGATGATGACCACGAGAAAGAGGAAGGGCTGTCAGATAATGACGATTTCGACGATAAAAACGGTAAGTTTTAACTATGTTGTATGTTGTACGTGGATGTTAACTATGTTGCATGTTGTACGTGGATTCCTTCAATCATTCAAGAATCATTTGGCAGACTGATATATAAGTACATTAATTTTGCGCGGTAAATTTTCACCAAGTCGGTCAAAGTGTGCAGTTGCATTTTTCTAACGACGCTCCGATTGCCCAACGAAGAACTCAAAGAGACTGTAATCAATAATGAAATATTATTGATAGCATTTCACACTTACCTAATGGTTACATTAATTAAAATCTGTGCGGAGGTGATCACATAATTCCGTGTTAATTTCTTGCTTTCTTTTCCGTGAATGAAGACACTAGCGACCACGACGACTTCGACTTCACGGAACGCTCCTTCAAATCCCCATTGAACAACAACAACCAAAGCACTAACAACAACAACATCAACGGCAACCCGCCCACCAGCAACGGAGGTTTGTTGGGCCTTGTCAACAGCAGCAGCGGCGGCAGCAGCAACAGCAGCAGCAGCAGCACCGGCAGCATCATGAAGTTGATGCCTACAGCACCTGAGCGACTGGACGAACGGTTACATCCATGTGAGTCGCGTACCTTTTATAGTTGGCTATTTTCTTTACTTTTAAATTCCTGGTAAATTTGCGACTTAAGCAGCCAAGTGATTTTAATACTTTTATGGTCTTAATAAGCACTTGTGCTTGCGTATTTTTTGACGATACTATAAAAGTTGAATTTGAAATATATTTTTTTTTGGAGATGGAAGAAAAAAAACTCATTATTCACTGCAGTGAGTGACAGAGAGCGCATTTTCTCGTCGACGAAAACTTGAGGTCACGGACAGACGGACGGACAGACAGACAGACGGACATGACGAGCACAATAAGGAATTTTTTCCATTAATGAGAAAATGCGCTACAAATTTTTTATTATGCCGATACAATTTACCGTTTCATTGGAATAGCTCAAATTAAATGGGTTGTGGTATACAATTAATGCAAAATTTCGTGGTATTTCAAACAAAAATTTATAAGTTATATACACGAGATAAACTTATTTCGCGGCTGTAGTTTACCGTTTCTTGTAAATAGTTTTTAAGTAATTTTTTAAACTAGGTTTTAAGGAAATTTTTATGGACGCAAACAAATAAATTAAACTTGATTCGCTGCAAAATTCAGAGCAGATTTAAAAAAAATATAACTCAGTACTCACTGCAGTGAGTGACAGAGAGCGCATTTTCTCGTCGTCGAAAACGTGGTCACGGACGGACAGACGGACAGACAGACAGACAGACAGACATGGCGAGCACAATGGTGCATTTTTTCAATAAATGAGAAAATGCGCAAAAAATTAATCATCCTTAATTACTCATCACAGTGGGCCTGCCCCTTGGAGGAGCCCTTATGGGGTTGGGTCTAGGCGCTGGTGGGGAGGGCGTTCCCAGCGGCCTCCAGCACTCAGGGGGACCCGTTGGGGGAGCAGGAGGAGTGGGTGGAGGGGATGGGGTGGTGGGGCTCGCAGGTCCCCCGCTCTCAAGCCTCGAGAACCTCCTGGGGAACATTCAGAACCTCCTGAAGGTGGCTACGGAGAGCGTGCGGCATGAGGAGCGTCAAAAAGGTCTCCAATTTTCTTTCAAAAACTTGACCTTAGGATTATTTATTATTAGTAGGAACGTGTTATTTAAATGAAGCATATACGTAAGATGTAATCTGAGAAAATAAATACATAATTGAGGATAGGATCACCATAATTTTGTAAATTTATTTATGTATTTATATTTATGCTGATATCAAATCGAGACTAGATATTAAACCAAATCTTTTGAGACTAGCTCGTAAACCAAATCTTTGACACTTTTGCATTCATAAAGAAGAAAATGCGTATTCATTTCTAGTTGAGCGGGATTAAAGTGTAGTTTTAACTTAAATGAGATTGCAATAAGTACCTAGTCTTAAGAATTATACAAGTCATTGCGTACAGAGGATACAGCTGAATAAATATCACAAAAGTTGACTTTAATCGAGCAAATCAATCCTTAACAGAACAACTGCGGACAGAATTTCTACGCCAGAAAGATATCAAGGAGCGACTTGAAAAACAGCTCGTCGAGGACGAGAAGCAAAAAGGTAAAAAAGGCTCATGAGCATTACGATAAGTACATTATATTGAAATTTTGTCTCTTACCAAAAATAAGATAAAAAATAACCAAGAGTACCGAAAAGATTCCAAAAGTAAACAAATATAAAACACTGTTGAGGTTTATACCATATTTATATATGCTATATATGTTATATATGTTTGAGGTTTATAACATACCAATGTTTACAATGCATTGGTATTCTTCCAAAAGTAAACAAATATAAAACAATGTTAAGGATTACGTATGTTTACAATGCATTGGTATTCTTCCAAAAGTAAACAAATATAAAACAATGTTGAGGAACACGAATGTTTACAATGCATTGGTATTCATGATACCTAGAGCTGTACCAGCGACGTCTGAAGCGTGAGCGCCGCGCCAGAAGACGACTGGAGGAAGAACTGACCGAGAAACTGAAGAGGTTGTCGCAATACGAGCCTAGCGGCGTCAAAGAGCTTCTCAAGACTTCAGGTGAGCAGAGAAATATATATTATGTGCAATATTAATTAATGGTGTCACCATTAATTAAGTCATCTTGGTCGGTAGCCGATGCTTTCCCACCCGACCACCCAAAATTTTCGCAATTTGTCGCTTTTCGCTGCTGCAATGCTTGGTGATCTTAACCACTTGGCCAACTCGAGCTTAAACAGACTTGGTTGAGGTCACCGAAGCTGAAAAAAATTCCTTGGATTTTTAGTAACGGAATAAAACCATCAATTAGTTCTTGAAAATATAAATGGAGATGTTTCAACTACCATATGGAGAGCAAATTAGCTTTAAAAGACTTTTCGAGGCCTTGCTGTAGGACGGCATTATCAGGAATCGTCGATGTTCAAGCAAAATATTAAATTTTTGATAGTTCACAGTTTATTCGATGAAAAGTTTACAATTATGTTGCAGGAGGGTATCTTGCCAAGTTTGGAGTGCATCCACTTGCCAGTCAATTTTATCAAGTTCATTCATTAACTTGAACCGTGTTTTGTTGGAAGAATAATTTAAATAATAAGAATTAATAAGAATAATACTTGAATTGAATTAAATTATTGGAATAATAATAACTGAATTCTTATTCATAGGAATTTTACGATGGTTCTGTTTGGGGAAAGTTGGGTCCAATGGACCAAAAAGTTAAATTGAAAATAATACTATTGACTTCCTTTATAGAAAACAAAATGCAAAATGAAACATAGCATCAATTCCTTTGTTACAATCATATCTTGATGTTATTGGGCATTTAGTAGGGTTGCTTAGAACGACTTTGATGTCTCCCATGCTGACTGCAGATCCAAGATCTGATACACCAGGAAATTAAAAACGCTCCGTATTCTCTTCTCTCTACGACGTAAGCAAGATATTTCGAATTCGTTATCTTCGCATTTTTCTTCGTTCTCCAGCCAAGATGATCAGTGAAAATAGAATATTCAAAATAGAATAGAATAATAGAATCATGGAGCTTTCATTATCTCTAAAATGGCAGGAAAGATTTTTGAACTTTTTTCCTGCACTAATTCTTCTTCTATTGCATCAGATGAATTCTGTATAGAGATGAAAATTTTCTTCAGATGAAGATGACCAAGAGTCAGATATCTCCTTCAGCGAAAATATGGTTATGAACGGACATTAATTTTCATATTGGACGGTCCCGACTTGAATAATAGGAATGTCCTGGGACGTGGACACTGTCCCATTGTACCTCAAACCAACATTTAGATTCGCACTACATTTTAATATCAATGAATCAAGTAACTATACATCTTATGTAATTAATTTTGAACCTATTATTTAGCAAAAAATGAGACATGAGAGCTTTAGTTCGCAAACTGAGCACTCTTATTACATTTAATATGGATAGCAAATTATTTAGTTGCCTTTATTTTACATTACCTTAAAAAATGTAGCTCACTGAAGAATGCAGGACAAGGCAACACGTCGCTCTATCACATCAATCAATGCACTAACTTAGACGCACCAACCACCTCAAACTATTGTTATATATTATTATTGATTAAATAAAATAATTGACGTGTCCCACTGTAACCCCGCTTTCCCCTATCAACGAGAAGCGGCCGGGGCTATGAACATCGATGGAAGAACTAAAAGTCGCGTTAAAGATTTTAATTAATCAATAGATGTGATTAATATCTTTGCATTGATATGAGCTCATTTTCCCGAAAAAATTTGAACTATGTTATAATGTTCCTTGAATAATCAGACTCGATAATGTTCGGTATCTTGATAATATCAAAACAATTATAACGTGTTCCTTTTTTCTAGTGCCTGACTATAACGTAATTATTAATTTGCCTAGTTAACTTAAACTTAATTAGCTAAGAATATAAAATTTTATTCAAAGTATTGAATTCACGACGTATAGTAAAGAAAATAATTCCTTTGAATAATAACCTTTTTGTGTCTTTAAGAAAGCACCTTATTGGACACACATTATTTTCCTTTCATATTCTAAAGAACATCAACTTCTCAAAACAATGATCCTCTGCTAGAAAAATAAATGATGAATTCATTTGAAAGGTGCACGTGAAGTGACTTTTTCACGCGCGCATTTCTAACAGCCTCACAAGTTTCTTTTTCTATACAATAGTCGGAAACATTTTCTTTGGAGAACTCCAGACAGGCGCGTCAGAATTTTCCGAAGCGGCAACAAATGGAGAGGTATCGCCGAACAACACTCTTGCAATTAAGCAATCATTCTGACAAAGTTTGCAGCATTTTTGTGCCCATCATCGATCCTTCGTCTAATTAATTCTGCTCGAAAGGTTTGCCTTCTTTTCTTTTGCTTCGCCTGACGAGAGCGTGCTTCTCGATCAACTCTTACCCTACGCAAAATACAGTTGCAGTATCGGAGGCAGTTCTTTGGAAGTTTGTAGGCCTTGAATTGGCAGAAACTTTTAAAAATAATAATTTGTACCTTAATCCTAAAATGTATTGATTCTTCAAGATACATTTTTGTATTTAACATATATTCTTAAAATCGATTGCATAACAATAAATTAAATTACAAGATGAATTGCTTCAATAATCCTACAGTGGGTGCAAAAAGTATCTTACGCAGAAGAAAAACTTTATTTAATTAAAGCTTATCCACAAAACAACACAAAAAAACATTATTCTAATGTGAATTTACAAGGGAAATACATTTATCAAATCAAAAAATAATATCATTAAACGTTGACTTGATAATTGCAATTTTGTAAAAGTTAAGGTTCAAAATAATAAAGTTTTTCCTTTGTGTTGGATACTTTTTGCACCCACTGTATTTTGATTAAATGAAATACTTATAAGGAATATTTATTTCAATGTAATCATCAATAGACTTATAGTCTATGAATGGGCCGCCTCCTGCCATGTACGGTGGCCCTAAACACGCATGCAGCGGCCCCAAGCGTGCCATTTTTACCCCAGACCCCTCAGATCCGGGGTAGAATTTCCTTAAAAATCATCCAGGCCCTTAATGATTCTCCGCAATTAACAAAAATTCCCTGGAATAATTAGGAAATGATCTCGAGAAGAAGACCATTGCCAGGGGAGCAGAACAGGAGACGTTAGGCCAGGTGATCGGAACTCATTTCAGTATTAGTTATGCGGTAATAAATCCTACGTAATATAATGCGGTAATAAATCCTACGTAATAAATACGTACTACGTAATAATAAATCCTACGTAAAAACATTGGGTAATAAATCCTGCGGTAATAAACCCTACGTCAATAATGGAATAAGAAAGGAACAATGCGGGATGAACTGATGAAATTAAAATACACAAGGAACAATTAATGTGGGTTTGGAGGAATGTTCTGATAGCACTGAATATCAATTAAGAGATTGATACATTGATGATACACTGTCGATTGATACATTAATTAAACTGATGCAACCACTCCGAATGAGATTATCCGTTCACAATAGTGCTGTTTTAGACAGATTTCTTAGGTAATTTTGTTTCTTTTTAGATCGGGACATTACTATGAACGATACGTCATTATTCACATTATTTCAAACTCACTCTAAAATAAAATACAATAATTAAACTGATGCAAGCACTCCCAATGAGATGATGCGTTCACAATAGTGCTGTTATAGACAGATTTCTTTGGTAATTTTTTTTAGATTGGGAGATTTACATGAGCGATGTGTCATTATTCGCATTTTTTCATGAGTTATTTTCAGTCGAAAATAACTCCTCAGACTCACGCAAATCTACATTATCAATAAACACAATAAAATCTAAGTAAAATATCTCCAAATCTACATTATCAATACACACAATAAAACCTAAGTAAAATATCTCCAAATCCCGCACCAGCAAGCAAAAGGAAGCGAACTCATCAGTACAGCGAAGGCAGTCCCACGTATGGCATCACTTTTATCTGCTCAGGAAAATGAGAAGCTGCTTCTGAGGTTCTCCCGAGTACAACAAAGCTAAATTGCGCCACCTCAGATGTGCTCATTTTACGCCTGCGAATAAATTGACGAATTCCGACAATCCTCTTAGGAGCGCTAGCCTCTGTACGAGCATCGCATTAATTCTTGAACGAGCATCACATTAGCAGCCTTATCAGCATTACTTTAGCCACTGTATCAGCATTACATTAGCCGCTGTATCAGCATTAATTTAGAATCTGTATCAGCATCGCTTTAGCCACTGTATCAGCATTACTTTAGCCATTGTATCAGCATCACATTAGCCGCTGTATCAGCATCACATTAGCCGCTGTATCAGCATTACTTTAGCCATTGTATCAGCATCACATTAGCCGCTGTATCAGCATTANTCAGTCTGGCGACTAGGAGAATAAGTGGACCGTGCAACCTGAAGGTACTTAGTGATTGATTTTAGTGCCTTTGTTAAGTACGACATTGTGCGTCATGATCGACTCATTGAGATTGCTGGATTACCACTGTCTCTTATACACATCTAGATGTGTATAAGAGACAGGCATCACATTAGCCGCTGTATCAGCATTAATTTAGCCATTGTATCAGCATCACATTAGCAGCCTTATCAGCATTACTTTAGCCATTGTATCAGCATCACATTAGCCGCTGTATCAGCATTACTTCAGCCTCTGTATCAGCATCACATTAGCCGCTTGATCAGCATTTCATTATTCACAGTAACAACATCACATTAGCCATTGTATCAGCATTACATAAGCCGCTGTATCATCATCTAATTATTGGCAGTATCATCATCTCATTAGAAATTGTATCAGCATCACGTTGGCAACAGTATCAGCATCACATTAGCAACCTTATCAGCACTACGTTGGTCATTGCACCAGCATTACTTCGGCCACAGCATCAAATTAATGACTTCAAAGAACTGCGAGTCTCCAGGAATGGTTCTTTTGGGAAATTGAAGACGAAAAAAATGTATATCAGCGAATATTTTGAAGAAATAACAATATCGTAAAATATTGCCGCTGAATCGAAAATTAAAAGTGGAATGTTTATCTTGGAAAATTATTCCGTATGATGTTGAATTATACGTTGTTGAATTATGCACCCTTTTGATGCTAAATTGAAACAAGTGTTTGCCAATGGCGAAAATATCTGTTTCCACTTCACACACCGGATATTTTCTTAAAGCTGACACTAATAGTTCCCAAATTACTGAAATTATAAGCTGAGGGGAAAAATGAAGAACGAGGTTTGAGATTCGAAGAGCAGAACAAGCAATCCCATTATTGGAATGAGAACAGATGTCTGATTTGCATACCGTTCGGTTAACGAAAAAACGCGAATTGGAATTTTTGGGCGTACGCATCAATTCTAGAAGAATCACTACGTTATTTATTTGGATTCACAATAGGTATAAAATCTCAGTCATTATCTATAAAGACGGCTTTTCCATTGATGAAAAAGGTCACAAATTCAATACATGCGGAAAACGTTTACTGAATCTTCTTAGATTAAAAACCTGTCTCAGATGTTTTAATTTTTTTTCTCATTTATTGGATTTAAATAATGTCCTATTTTCCTTAAGATGTGATGTCTCTACGGAACAAAACTGATTACATTCTAATAATCAGCAGAGGAAATCATCATTAGAGTTGTTACGTAGCGTTAACATTGAACATTTTTGCAACTAATTTTTCTCTGAGATCTTGAGCTCGCAAAATTAAGCAAAAAATCAGTCAGACCGACGGTACATTCAAGATTGCTCAATTAGGAGATTCTTTTCATCGGCATTCACTGTAATGAATTCAGCAAAGAACAATCAAAAGTCGAATGCAAACTTTTATGTCTTCCCTCGCTCGGTTCTCGCGTCTCAATTGCTGCGCTCCAGCGAACTGATTTTATTAATCCGTCTTTTATGAACTTGATCTCTCGACTGCAAGTTTTTATTAGGCTTTCCCGGCATTCTTTTTCCTGAAGTTGCAAAAAAGATCTGCCTTCACGATTATTCTTCCTTATTTGTATAATTTTTTATTATTATTTCGACGTCAATGTGGTTGTGCATATCAACTATGTATATTTCGGTTATTATATATAATCATTTCACTTGTGGTTAGAATACTAAGATTTTGCAATATAATCAGAAACATGATTTATATCGCCAAATTTTTGTTTGTTCTGTAGCCCTCATGCTTGACAAAACTCGATTAAACAAGATCAAAACAGAGGTGCCAGACTCACCGGAAAGTTGGGAGTTATGGAACAAACTTTTTGGTCCAATAGTTCCATCAGTTTTCCGGTGTTACCTTTTTTTAATGCAGATTAATTCTTGCTCAGATCGAACGTCACCCTTTGTCATTCCTGGAACGGAAGTTTTTAATTTGTATCTCCCCAGTTATCTTGCGCCTAGCCGCCTGTCTTTTTCGATCGCACGATGCAATTTTTTAGCTTAGAAGCTCGGGCCGATGTCGTGGGACGGGAACTTTGTTCAGGGTTGGGTTAGAGTCTTAAGGTATAGGGGTTTTAAGGTATAGGGGTTTTAAGGTATAGGGGTTTTAAGGTATAGGGGTTTTAAGGTATAGGGGTTTTAAGGTATAGGGGTTTTAAGGCATAGGGGTTTTAAGGTATAGGGGTTTTAAGGCATAGGGGTTTTAAGGTATATGGGTTTTAAGGTATAGGGGTTTTGCAAGTAAGGTTAAAGGCATTTCCCAGTATTTTAGACTTGATTTCCCTTCTGTTGAGATTATTACACTGGTTTTGGCGAATTTAATTCTGTTAAGTAACATATGTGGAGCCACATTTCTGTGCAAGATTTACATTCCAGGTACCATATGATTGAAATTTAGGTCAAATGGGTTAGAGAATTGATATTAATAGTTCAAATCACTATTTGAACACAAAGAAATTTACAAATTTTACGTACAGGAAAATGTAACTGAATGATAAAAAGTGACCCTTTAACAATTTTACTTACAGAAATTATAACGCAAGAGAGCAGAAATGCAGCCGTCGCAGCAGCGATGGCCGCTGTTGTGTCCGCTAGCGGCGGCCTTGCCGTTTCCTCACCGTCTTTGTCCGCCGGTGGCCACGGTGGCGGAAATGGACTCATGAACGGCGGGTCCGGCGACAACGGCTGCAACAACGGCGGATCTGCTGCCGTTGCCGCCGCTGTGATGGCTGCCGCTAGCGGTGGAAGTTCAATGGGCGTGAGTGGAATTTTGACTTCCACAGCTGGAGGTGGAGGTGTGGGATCGAACAACATGGGGCTTCATCTTCCCCAACCTTGCGTCACTTCCCCCAAGAAGGAATCGCATCGCCACAGCCCCAAGTCTTCACCCGAACTCGACGTGCGGCCTCCCCCAGTCTCGGGTGAGTTTAAATTATTTTATTTGTTCGTCCGCTAATTCATTAATTAATCTATATTATGTATAAAGTTGGAAAAATCTCAAGTGTTGAAAAGTTTTCACTTTACTGAACGTAACGTGAAACTTTACTTTATTGTTTCTTTCACTGACAAAAATGGCCCTTGGTAACCTCATATTCGAAGTTTTATGTCATACAAAAAGTTCAATTCGAAAAAGTCAGAAAAACAATGAGAGAATCATTGATAGGAATTACGTTTTGGTCTTTAACAAAACCTGTATTAAAGAACTACTTTACCTCGCCTATAAATATACCCAACAATTTCGTGCCTGCCTTTGATCGTATGATTCTATGATGTAGATGGGAGTTAAGATCATGCATTCAATCCTTTAGAAAAATTTGTAAAATGAAATTTGAAAACAGAATGGACGTTAATTAAAAATTTTCTTTCAAATGCTCAATATTGTGTCGCACAGGCATTCAAGAAGCAATAATATTACTCATTGTTGATTTAAATTCGTTCCGCTGCAGTGTTTGAAGAAACACGAATGCCATTAGAATGTCTAGTCTTAATGCGAGCGTATTTGGAATACTGTATCAAAAATACACAGCTCGACGGCATGGTAGCAAGATCAATACGCCTCGGTTGACCCGGGGATATGTGGCAGCGAGATAAGAACTTGGTAAAATTATAATGTTTACACGACACTCAATGCTGCTCGATGACATCTTGTTCGGCTTTGTTAAAGAGCTGTTCTGCTAGTGATGTTTGACCGTCACTCGCAACTCGTGTCGATAAGCCACACAAACAAATCGATTAAACATTATTTATATTCCCATGCACTTTGTCTAGCATTTGTGTGTAGCTCTTTGTGTTATTTAATAAAGCTGTGGAGTCAAATTTTATTAAATATATTTTAAAATATATATATATTTTATATATAAAATTAAAATTATTTTTTATATATAAAATATATTTTTCATAATAAATAAAGCGCAATGTGTCAAATTTTTGCTTCAGTAAATACTCATTATATTGTTAACCGGCGATCCACTGGAGATAAATATTGATCAGGTGCAAACGTCCCACGAAAAGAGTTTTTGCTAAAGAAATTGTACTCCCTTGCATTCCTATTGTACATAAAGTCAATGTTTTTGTTAATGTACAATGGCCCTGCAGCTTGCGTAGCGTGAACGCAAAGCTCCTTGCGGTTGCTCCTTTAGAGTTAACCCGCAATCACCTTCGCACGAAATTACTTCAAGACTCGTTAAGTTTAACGAGACCAACGAAAATCTTGACTTAAGTTCCCATCAAAACGATAGCAGAAGCAATGGTCAACTGAAGGAATTTATATTTAAGTAGCAGAAGCCTCAATGAGTATTCAAACGCAGGCTCGTGGGTGCTTATTTATTCATCTATAATTCACAAGATTTTCACATGATGTGCATCTATAATTCGCAAGGTTTCGACATGATATTCATCTTAAATTCGCAAAATTTTCCCATAATATTCATTTATAATTCACAAGATTTCCACATGATATTCATCTAAAATTCGTAAGATTTTGATATGATATTCATCTATAATTCGTAAAATTTTCACATGATATTCAACTATAATTCACAAGATTTTGACATGATACTCATCGAAAATTCGCGTGATTTTCACAAGATTTTCGCATGATATTCATCTGTTATTCACATCTATAATTTAAGTGATCAGGTTATGGGACACTTCGAAGCTGGTTGTCAGTTCTCATGTTATTTGTTCATTTTACCGCGGTAACGACAAGTTTTACAGCAAATTTAATAATTTTACATACGAAGTGCCACAATAATGGGAAATTTGACGAATTATGGCGGTATTATGGATCGAAATATATAAATTAGGTTAATAACAAACAGACCGAGAGTTGACGAATCAAAATAATTAAAATGAGAAAACAAGACGCGTTTATGCCTAAACGTCTTCCTTGTTATCACAAAAACATGCTTGACATTTTCCTGGCCTGGAATTCTTGCAAAGATGGCCGGCCACGAAGCGGCCTTGAAACGAAGGCACTGAGGCATACCCGTGGTCAGCCAGCAAGGAACCTGCACCAGACATTTGTTATTTATGGTTCTATTGATTTACATTTGGACTTTGCTTTGCTCGAAAGAGCGTAATGCCACTTTACACTTTACGTCCTAATCTGCAGGTTACGTTTATTGCTGGCGCGCTTTAATGGCCTTGCGATAAATCAAGGAGACTTGAAAACCGGCCGCGGAGTGGACTGGGGAGAAGCAAGTAGTAAATGTAAGATGCCTTGCCGATAGCATCTTGCCATTGCGGTGCCATTGCGCTGAGCCTGCCGTGACCAACGACTGCTGGCTCATTCTGCATGCTTTTTCTTGATACATAGAAGTTAAATTCCACTCCGATATAAAATTAGTCGAAGACTATGTGAAATTTATAATTCTATATATATGGATATTGTTTAGATCGTCACTATCTGTTCTATGTTGTTAAGAATTTATTCTTTAGTGATCGATTATTTCTGATTGCGATAAAGTAAGAATCAAGAGCGGGCGCTCTAAATTAAATTAAAAATTTTATTCATATCGGAATATTTATAATCATTAAACACATTCTTTTTTGCATAGAAAGTATTTCTCCATAGTGGCTTCGTTAGAGCAGCAATCAATGACAAGCGCGCGTTGACGCACTATACTTATAGGAAAATTTGTGTTAGAGTTTTATAATACAATATATTATTTGTTGCAATCAACATATTCCTTGGTAATCGTAGACTTTTGACTACAATAGAGCAGCAATCAATGACAAGCGCGCGTTGACGCACTATACTTGTAGGAAAATTTGTGTTAGACTTTTATTATTTTATAATACAATATATTATTTGTTGCAATCAACATATTCCTTGGTAATCGTAGACTCGTGACTGCAATAGAGCAGCAATCGATAGCAGGTGCGTGAGTGTTCTCCATGCGCGCTCTCAGCTTCCCTACGCCGGAAACGCGCACCCTTCGCTTCAGTGACCCTTTAGATGCTCAAACTCGATACGCTGGAATAAACTATATTTTTTGGCAATACCACAAGACTTTTTCATTTCATGCACAAAACAATCAGTCTGGCGACTAGGAGAATAAGTGGACCGTGCAACCTGAAGGTACTTAGTGATTGATTTTAGTGCCTTTGTTAAGTACGACATTGTGCGTCATGATCGACTCATTGAGATTGCTGGATTACCACGAACTGATCCTGAGAATGTTAATACTGGAGGCACTACTAGTCGAAATTCATATATTCTCATAGTTTTCATCCGTGTGATTCTCAGGATTTATATAACTTGAAAATGCATTGAACATTGTGTTTTGCAGTATACTGTTCGGTGTAAATTATATTTCGACTTGAAACCAAACCAAACAACCAAATATGATGAAACCAAATATCTTTTAACCGTTTCGCTGTAGGTGCCTAATTGTTGCTGCTGTAGCAACTGCAGCAAGCATAAAATGTGTTATGAAAATTGTTCACTGCTCTGAAAATCACTATAATTGTCATTGAAAACTATATATTTCCTCACTGAAAAACGTGGCTGTCTGAGGCGAAAGTAAAGAAAAAGTGTAAGATGTATATTGTAAGTTATGGTTACGTTTAAAAATCAGGCAAAATGGCTGAACTTTAATCAAAAATATATCCGATGCGTTAGATAGCGATTTTTTTGTCCGTCTTTACAATTATTGTAAGATTCATTATGATATTCCTATCATTTTTTAAAAAATGTATTCGTCACCACCTGGCTAACTGAAAATACTTTACTGTCCTTTCGTACCAAATCTGCTCACATCCGAAATGCCGTCTCTACCTGTACCGCGAAATTACCTGTACGGCGAGTAATCCTTGAGATAGTCAGTAAAGCAATGGATTTTAATGAGTTGCGCTCGAGCATTAATGTCATTTGCCGTACAAGTTGCGCTCTGATTTACGGTGGCATTAAAATCTCCGTACATCATGAAGTCTTTCGTCCAGACGCGCTATAAATTCATAGCTACGCAAAGCCCTATTTGGGAAACCTCGGCTAACACTGAGATCGTATTCAATCGTAGTGACACATGCCCGATACCAGAGATTATTCGTGAAAATAACGAAAACGATCATTCACGAGTAAAAAGATGACATGATGTTTGCAGCTTATGAAATTATTTACGGAAAAATATCATATTTATACGGGTTCAACTGAAATATTTCTACATTGAATTTTTTTTAAATCTTACATGCAGGTTTCAGGCCGATTGTTCACGAGTGTACGTAAAAAGACTACATGATGTTGCACCTTGTGAAATTATTTACGGAAAAATATCATATTTATACGTGTTCAACTGAAATATTTCTACATTGAATTTTTCTAAATCTCTGATGCAGGTTTGTGAGTTTGAAACGCTTTTTTTTTCCATGTCGGCAACAGATGAGCTTTTTTCGACAGCAATTGCTGGCCATTTGAATGCGGTAGCGTATTGCTCCGGCGCCGGGAAATTGCAAAGTGTAGATTGCTTAAGAGATTTGCGCCTCACTTTAAGAAATTACTCCATACCTTATTAAGAGGTGCGTATAATATTTTCCATGTATATCTTTCACTAACTTGCCGCGTGCTGGCAGTGTCTTATTGGCGAACAATTTAATGATGTTGTCGGTATCGAGGAAAATGCCAATGTTATATTTTCAAATGTTTTTCTTACAATTTCTTGATGATTTCAGGTTGATGCATTTCCGTTTTTAAAAACCAGGAAATAAAATTTGTATGAATTTATAACGTAAATTACGAAATGCACGAGTCGAGACTTTATTGAACTGTCGGACCTAGATGCGAAAAGATAATAAATTAAGTAGTTATTGTAGCAACACTGAAAAAAGTGCGTTCGAAGTTGAGGGAAAGTTTAATAATAAATTAAGCATTTGTTTAGAATAGTAAGCAAATAAAAAAGGCAAATTCTCTGCCGTTGAGAAACCTCGTCAGATCTACAATTGACTTAGGAATAGTGTAGCCTATAGACATTTACCCACCTGGCGCATAAGGTGTATTTAAATAGAACCTATTACCAATACAGGGGACGTGGCAATAATTCAGATATTATTTGATCATCTTTTCTTGCTCATGTTGACGAATATAAAATTGAGACAAAAAACATTGGTACTGAACGATATATTACCTTGATATCAATAAATTAATTAGTCATAGATATGAAACGTTTATCTACGTTGAAAAAGCGTTAAATATCCATAAATTCTGAAAATGAAATACGTAAATTTCATACCCAGCATCATTCATCAACATCAATTCGTCATAAATATTATAGCTAACTGCTGGGAAAAGTTAATCGAAGTTCTCAATTTTATAGGGAAGCTGAAATTAAAAAAGTGTAACTCAATACTCACTGCAGTGGGTGACAGAGAGCGCATTTTCTCGTCGACGAAAACGTGAAGTCACGGACGGACGGACAGACGGACGGACAGACGGACGGACAGACAGACAGACGGACAGACAGACGGACATACAGACGGACAGACAGACGGACAGACAGACGGACATACAGACGGACAGACAGACGGACAGACAGACGGACAGACAGACGGACAGACAGACGGACATGACGAGCACAATAGTGCATTTTTTCCATAAATGAGAAAATGCGCTAAAAAGAAAATAACTTCGATCGATCGCTTATAGTTAACGATAAACTCCCTGACATTTTGGAACGTCGAATCAGGCACGTGCAGTCAGCCTTTAAAATCATTTACGCGCACGACGACGATGGCTGCTAGAGCGCGCTCCGATTTATAGCAAGTTTCACGAAATTTTCCGAAAACTTTTTCCCTATCGAAGTTCAGAACCACCGTACTTTGGAAATAAAGGGGGCAGGAAGTTAACAATTTGAGTTTGACATTGGAACAACTTTTTTTTGCTTTAGAGTATAACGACTTGAGTTTGAAGTCGATCAGGATGGTATTTTTTACGAGTGAACGTTTAGTGTTCCGCAAATGGGGTATCAGAGATCAAGAAGGGTCGGCAAAAACAGCAACAGCATCATAAAAAGCTATTGAAGAAGTGGAAAATACTGCAGTAAGAACAACTATATAATAAAATATATAATATATACACTTTTAAAAATTTTGGAATTCATATCCGAAATCGGAATTCTGCTATCCGTCACTGCAAACAATTCTATTCGTACCAAAAACGGATTTCAGATTTTTTATCTACACCCCAAAAAACTTATAATTAAACAAAAAAACGCCCTTTTTTTGGATGCACTTAATCTAAAGTAATGCCATCGAAGCTTCAAAATGGTATTCCAATGCAAGCTATTACCACGGCTACTGCAACAGCTTTTACTGCAATAATCACTACAGCAAAAAAAAAAAATAAAAGAAAATAAAACCAACGCTTAAAACAGAAACAAACCAACCATTGGCTACCATGCACGGGCGGCAGGCTGGTTGTTGTTGCCGTGGCAGTACCGAGGCGTGGGGGCGGCAGGCTGGTTGTTGTTGCCGTGGCAGTACCGAGGCTAGAGGCGTGGGGGCGGCAGGCTTGTTGTTGTTGCCGTGGCAGTATAGAGGCGTGGGGGCGGCAGGCTGGTTGTCGCTGCCGTGGCAGTACCGAGGCGTGGGGGCGGCAGGCTGGTTGTCGCTGCCGCAGCCGTAATTGTCTCTCTGTGTCTTTGCTGCATTCCTTGCCGCACAAAATGGCCGCCACGACAAATTATAAAGTTCAACTTTGGCCTCAGAAGCAAACAATGGCTCCATTTACGCCTCTTAGTGGAGCGATTCTACATAATTTTTTCTTATAGATAATGGGCTTGGGGATTCATGGATCGAGGGAAGAATTTGGAAACCAATGAAGCGTATATATGTGTATTCTTAAAAAAATTAATGTTGAATTGAGACAATGCATTTTTTATTGAACTTCGGGTGATGAACGATCATGAAACTGCGTTAATCGATCTCAAACGACCATGCATGATAGGGATGTCTTCCGATTCATTACTTATCAATTAGTGCAATCAGTGGCGTGTGACTCAAGCACCTAATCGGGCCGATTTTCTCTTCGGTGAAATCAACGACTTCTGACAAGTTGATCGATTATCTCGGAGCATTAAACATTTTTAGTGGTTATCAAGCGCTGTTCTAAAATATCTCTCATGACTGTTTCATCCATAATGGCACAAAAATCGATTTTGAAGATGTATCACTATTGGAATCCTTAGAGAACTCATCGTGATGAAGATTATTTTGCAAACGAAAAGAAATTTTATATGAGAAACAATTCAATGTTATTTTTACATTGAAAGTCCTTTCGAAGATTGGATAATGTTAAGAGGACGATTGAAAAATTCTGAAACTTACTTCATTACATATTATAATTGATTCTATTGAAGGTTTGGTTCTGTTAGGACTATGATAAACTTACGCATAAGGACTATGATAAACTTACGGCTCCATGCAGTAGAACGGGTAGGACTGCTATTACAGTAGCACGAATCAGACCTCGGATAATTTCTTCTCTCTCTACAATAGCACGAAAAAGACCTCTGATAATTTCTTCAATTTCTTCTCCTTACCGTAGCACGAAAAAGACCTCTGATAATTTCTTCAAGTTCTTCTCCTTACAGTAGCACGAATGCGACCTCTGATAATTTATTCTCTCCCTGCAGCAGCAAGAATGAGACGTTAGATACAGGCAAATTGCAGAGGACTTTAATTCGCTCGTTTGGAGCTCTAATCCGCTGTGAAAGAGCGGCTCTTCGGTCCATAAATGTTCGGGTGCAGCAGGCATAAAAATCCTGAACTTTTTGTGATACTTCGATTGTTGGAAATACTAGAGAGTTCGCCTCTATACGCACTGAGCAGGCACTGGAGCAGTGAATAAAAAGAAGAGGTTTATGAAATAGCCTTCATTCCTCTAATTATTTATTAGTGAGTTATCCCATTCATGTGGACATACTCCTTTATAGACCCTATGTAAATTAAATAAACTATTGTTGCTGCTAGAATCTGACATGGAGAATTCAGTGTCCTATTCAGATTTGGGTGTGTGTTATCGACCCAAAAATCAAACTTTACAAATTTACGCCACGAACTTGTAAATACTTAGGGTATTCTTTTATTTAGCAATACAGCGGCGAAGAACATGGCAAGATATAATTGTTTGGCAAAACTTCCTGTAGAGAAGATAATGAAGATCCCGTATGGATCTTGTGTACTGACAGTAGGAAAAATAAGTGTTTGAATCATATTACTTGGTAGTTGAAATAATGATCTCGGCAAATCGTATATTTTCCATGAATGTATACGAGAATATTATTGCTCATGTCTGCTTAAACATTTCAATAATTTATTTCTGTTTCTTGTTCGCTGGAAAAAATGTAGTTTTTGCAATACAGTCGGTATTGTATAAATTTGACGTTCTTGAGCTTAAACATTTTTGGGGTAAAATATGACATTTTTGGGGTAAAAATAAATAATAGGATATTCGGGAGGAGAAAATACTATACGTATTTGATTTGTGAGGGAATAAATTATGCGTAAGAAATTCGTGAGGGTAGAATGTAATCATGAAATATACTGGAAGAAAAATTATTATTATACGACGCTCCTGAGAGTAAAAATTGAACAAATCTTCGGATAATGAATAACTGATCATAAAGAATGCGATTCACGCTTGTCAGCATATGTAGCACGTCAGTACTTTACGCTAGATACGGAGCAGTGAAAATGCAATATCATTCATGTTAATATAATTAACAGCGGTGAAAATTACACCAATACGTATTTTATTCAAAGCTCTTTGATTCATACACTAACGTATGTTTCCTACATAAGGCAGGTCCACTTTCATATCATTGTGGCTGAGAGGAAGTTTTTTACACCGCTTCGTGATCACACGCGACCTCGCAACGACCACAGAAGAAAGCATCTCATAAGATCATCAAAGGATCTGAAATTGACTGTCGATCACTAAAGGCATCTCAAATACATGGAATCATTTTTCATCGTGTCATGGTCCATTTTTCGACTGTAATCGATATCTTATTGTGAATTTGATTGAAACCGATCCGTTTCATTAGTCTTCGATATCTATTTATCCGCCAGTCATCATTGCTGCCAAGACAAAAATAGGAAAAAGTCAAGAAAAACGCGGGGGAACGGTTCTTGTGTCGGGGGTTTTGAACGCAAGGCGCATTTGTTAGCGATCTTTTGAGGCTAAATAAAGTTGGGGGAGAGCATCTGGGAGTTGATGAGGAGCACAATGCCACGGCCCGGATATCGAGTGATGGAAATATTCAATATTTTAATTAATCCACCACAATGGTTAGAAGCCGCTCATAGATTCTGCTGAGTCACACTCTTGAAATGTTGAGCCGCGATCACGACGAGGCAGCAAAATGAAACTTCCATGACGTTTTGCATATTTGCAATTAATGTTAATGGTCAAGGTATCGGTTTTTCAGCTTTCTGATGGTTTTAATTAGTCTGATTCTATTTATTCAACGAAAAAACTTGTGAGTAATTGATTCTCTATTGTAAATCTCTAGACCATTGCGTCTGGATCAGATGTTTGACTGTATTCATCGTATTCAGCCAGCGAATACCGATGAATTTATTCTTTATTGAATTACTTTTAATATACTGTCTGTGAGTGCGACTTACGAAAGTTGAAGTGAACGATAAATGAAATTTTATATCGGAAATAGTTTTTGCCGGTTTATGTATATGTAAAGGCGAGATTGTCTGCTGCTCCGCGGTTTTGACCTGAAATTGGTGCCTTGAGAGGCGTCTGAGACAAACATAACGGTAGCGTTACACTGTTACGGGAAAATTACGCCATGGAATCTTGTAGTATAAAAAATTTGTTTTACCAATATTTTCTAATATTTGTATTTATTCCTCCTTGCAGACGCTGCAGCTTCACTTTTCTTCAGCAAGTCAATGCTGTTCAACTGCACCGCTTGAACTGGTTCCGCATCCGCGGTCAGTGTCACACTTGCAGTCAGTGTCACACTTGCGGTCAGTGTCACACTTGCAGTCAGTGTCACACTTGCAGTCAGTGTCACACTTGCAGTCAGTGTCACACCTGCAGTCAGTGTCACACCTGCAGTCAGTGTCACACCTGCAGTCAGTGTCACACGTGCAGTCAGTGTCACACTTGCAGTCAGTGTCACACTTGCAGTCAGTGTCACACTTGCAGTCAGTGGCACTTAAGTCAGTGGCACACTTGCAGTCAGTGTCACACTTACAGTCAGTGGCACTGAGTTTCGTCCAACTTGCTATACCAGCAGGACAGCGAACACTGTAACCCTAACAAAGGAAGTTAACCCTAACAATTGTACGTAGTTCATTGTCGCAATGTCTCTGGATACTTATTATTTTAAATTATATTTTTTAACCACATACATGCGAAATAGACATTAAACCTTGAAACTCAACTAGACTGGAAACATATCCAAATAATATAAAAACGGATAATATTCACTGCGAAACGAACATGTTATCTTATTATCTCAACATTCAGGCATCTTCAACGCGATATCCGAATTGCTTTTTCTTTGATACTTTCTCTCTGTTTGCAATTAATGATGATTTTTTTCTAAATGATTTTAGGGCACGAGTTTCGTGATAAGTTTACGCATCGGCTTATTATTTTTCCCAGTCTTTATATTTTTTCAGGCAATCTGGCTTCTCGTTTATTGTTCGAAATTTAAATTCTAAGAAAATATTATGGAAGTGAGTGACTGCAAAGCTGACCTTGTTTCCAGTCATTTGGAAATAACACCTCAGCCGCGAGCACCTATACTGCTGTGCACTGTCTAATTGTTGATTTTTATTAATAAATAATGACAATTTAACAACAAAATGTAGAGGGACTCATTGGCTATGAAGGCATATGACAACATGTTCTGGAATATGTGTGTAACATACATGTAGCATCGATGTATCATGACTTGTAAATAACGTAGTACTACAATAGTATAGCATGAAATCATGATAGATTCCCGTAAGCAGGTTAACAATATATATGTATAAATCTCTGTATCTTTTTCTTTATTTTTGTTTAAATTTAGTCATACCGTGTTTTAAGATTAGATTATCTATTGCAGTTTAAATGAATTTCGAATACATTACATGTTTCATATGACGTTTTCTTTTTGAATGCTGATCGTACGCCAAGAAAATTAAAATGTAAAATGTTTAGTTAAGCAACTTCCAGCAAATTTAGAAGCACTTTAAAGATTCATGTTAGAATGCAAGATGAGAATCAATTAATAATTAGTTTTCATACAATTTTTGTTATTAATTTGCTCATGCTTTTTTGCCGCAAAATCAACTCAAAATTACAGGGTGTAAATTAACTGTGTAACTGAAAATAAGTTACACAAGTTTTAAATGAGTTTTATTTAAGTTAAAACAAGCCGTTCGATCAGAGTAGTATATATAATTTGTTGTTCTCACCCTCCTGTGTAGATGTTGTTATAAGTTATGGAACTTGGCGTTTGTACAGAACTTAGATTAACGTCGCATCATCAAAACTTAATTGACGTGTGAAGTTAGAAGTACGGAGAAAGAACGCACATTTACTGAATGCAATCACAATGTATTTTGGAGTTCAACATTTAAAATTATAGTTACTATTGCAGACCAAACAAGGTGTTCATAAAACCACGCTTGCTTCAGTAGATCGTATGGATGAAAAAATTTCATGCATTTTTGTCTTCGAAAATGGCAATGAAATTGCAAGAAGAAGAGGTGCGTAAATTAAACATTCATTAAATCGGTTGAATATCAATTCAAGGTTAGATTACTTGACGTAAAACTTGACTTGTTGATTTAGGAGTGATTTTGAGTCCACCAAGTTACAATAAAGATTTATTTTATTGAATGAAATACCGAAAACACCATTGCATTTGCAAGCAGATATCAACCTTTAATTTGCTATAGACAAATTCATCGGTGAACGTGACGAAAATTCGAATTTTATTTATCCTATTAATGTACAAAACAATAGTCTTTTCAACTGCTATCATCAATAAAAATTAAAAATTCTGAAAATGAATTCCAATACCTGAAAATTCAAAATGAATTTATCTGGCAATTTGACTTAAAAAGTATCTTACTATGTGTTTGATGCTATGGTAAATATTCTTGAAGAACATATTATTTTTAGAAAAATTCATCCCAATACTTGTTTATCATCTGTCAGAAAAGGAATGACGCGACTAAACTGAGTCGGAGATAATATGTACATATGTATTTAAATTAAGGCTTCTGCGTGTGTGTATCGATATCGAATAAATGGTGAATAAGATGTACATGACGCATTCTTTCCCTATGCCCAGATAGAAATTTTCAATGACACTGAATGAAAATAAACTTCATTTGTTTTTCTATATTCAAATTGAAATATTTCAAGAAATAGAATTTTAAGGCATAGAAAAAATCACTATACAAGACAAGTGAATATTAAAGAGGAATTATGCGTTGGGCTGAAAAGAATAATAAAATTAATCATGTCTCCTTGATTCCGAAGATATTCAAAGCGTAAAAATACTGTGAATATCGTCGGATGCGCCAGTCATAACTGTGTAAGTTGTGATAATTTGTTTAAAAAGTTTTAATTATTTCAGAATTGAGGGAACCAGATTGATGTGATTATCTGTAAGTTCTTATCTTAAACGATTGTTACGAATAGCTACTGGGTTCTCGTTGAAAATTGTAGAGGAGGGATATAGAAGTCATGCCACGCCTCACTATAACAAATCATGATGATAGAAAATCACGTAAGAGAATTTTGATCGTGGGCCCACTGGACAAATGACGTTGAACGGACGCCACGGACGGACGCCACGGACGGACATGACGAGCATAATAGCGCCTTTTTTTCCATAAATGAGAAAATGCGCTAAAAACGTTGAATTAACTTTAATTAAACCTAGCAGCGTTTATTTCAACGTGAATTCAACGTCAGATTTCATGTGGTTGGTTTGCTATCGTATCGTATCGTATGAATTAACGTACATTGCCTTATTATTAAAAGTAAGATTGAATATAAGGCGTTACACGAACAGTAAAGACCTGAGTGTACAGGCATGCGGCTGTAAACGTGCCAGGCCTGAGATCAGAGTATCACATAACCTCTGCGCACCGCAAACTCTGAAGTCACGGCAACACTGAGCTTCTCCCTTTACAACGAGGATTTTCTTATCCCCCGGGGAAGCTTTTCCCCAATGCTGGGATTTACTCAACAGCCGATGTATGTTTTTGGTTGTCAATCCATCCGTCATTTTTAGGCAAGTCCCCGAGGTAGTGCAGATTACAAGGGACTTTTCCGGAGCCTGCATTTCGCTGCATCAAACGGAATATTCGAACATAAGACTTCATCGCAGCCGCCCCCTGTGCGGCTTAAGAGGTTTGGAACACAGCGTTGTGGGAAAACATTGATGGCCTATGCTTATAAGATGATGTTATATGCTCACACATTGATGTTCTACGATCACGCATTGATGTTCTATGCTCACACATTGATGTTACATTGATGTTCTACGCTCACGCATTGATGTTCTACGTCATTGATGTTATACGCTCACACATTGATGTTCTACGCTCACATATTGATGTTCTACGCTCTCACATTGATGTTCAACGCTCACACATTGATGTTCTACGCTCACGCATTGATGTTCTACGCTCACGCATTGATGTTCTACGCTCAAGCATTGATGTTCTCCGCTCACATATTGATGTTCTACTCTCACGCATTGATGTTCTACGCTTTCACATTGATGTTCTATGCCCACACATCGACGGCATTTGCTCATTCACTGGCAGCTTATGCTCATATATTGATGGATTATGCTCTTAGACAGACGACCAATGTTCATACATTGAAAGACTAAGACCATAATGCTCTTCCTCTTTTCTTTCAATTATAGGGGATAAAGTTCAATAATGATCATAATTTGAAAATATTACGGCATCGAAACCAGTTTTGATTTCAGGTGTACTTTTCCTCCATAAACTCCATACATATTTCTCGAAACGATAAATTTGAAATTTAAGGCACCATTTGATAACAGTCTCATTTCATATTTGTATTATAGAATATATTGATCCATTAATTTATTTTGATAGTAATACGGTATCAAATAAAAGAGGTATTAAAAATGAGCAGGAGCTAGTTAAGGAAAAGGAGAAGCAAGTCTTAGCATTTATTCAGCAATTGTGATAACATTTCAAATTTATTTTCAAACTTTTCAATATTCAAACTTTTTTCAAATTTCGATGCAAATGAAAGCGCAAAATTCACTGCAAGTGCAAGCGCATACCCCTTCCTTGCGCAAACGAGAAATAACCATCTTCTGCGTTGAAATACTTTGATGGGAGTACATTTTAATAAAAAAACAACTTTATAACATTCTTAAAGTAGCTAATAAGGCGTTTAAATAAAACAAGATCACAGAATTCGTCACGAGTTCAGTCCCGCGTCACTAGAAACAAGTGACATGGGCCTTCTTTGATGAGGTGACTCGTGTTTGCCTTCGACCCACGCCATGCGGAGAATCTCGACGAGTTCCTCTAAAAAAACATTCCGCTTTGGATCCCTCGTTTGCATTGTACGCTTTTGTTTCAAGACTGCATTAAAGGTAACTGTTACAAAGAGGCTCTCGTGTTCTCATTCACTGGAACAGAGCTTTATGCCTTTGAACAATCGACTTAGCGAGCCTCTCGCTTTGATCTCATTGAAGTGTTGTCGAGAAATGTCTGCAAAGAGCATAGAGCGCCGAGCCCTCAGTCTTAATTATAAAGAGGCCTTATCCAATTTAGCATTTGTATTTGTAAAGAGTGTCGGCACTCGCCCTTTGCAAGGCTCCTCGCTCTCCAGTTCCTTCACTAGCGGCGCTACTCACAGCGACTCGAGAGGCTTCACTCAAGTCAAATTAACCTCCCAAGAGCGAGAAAATTAGTTTGAATTTCTTGAAGTCTTGTTTGCGGTCGGACGGCGAATGGCGATAGGAGTTTGTGATATTTTAATGTTCACCTGTTTACACGTGAATTGCATAGATAATGAGCATTGTAGGAATACAAAGGAAAGATCGCGTAAAATAAATTGAATCTTGATGTAAATGATGAAACTAATAATATGTTTATCGAAACAAATATTCAATGGAACGCAAAGATAAAACACCAAACGGGAATAAAGTAGTGAAAAATATAAATAATTCCCCCCTCTGATATATGCATTTAAAACTTGTTTGAAACTTATTTGTATTGGCCCACCGTAAATCTTCGTGTTGAACGCTTTTGAAGCTCTGATAATTTAGCAAGTGTTTAGATTTATGCATTCATCTAATGCATTCATCTCTCCAATTTAAAGGAAAGAATTGTGATCGAATCCAATTATGAAGTACATTATTCTTATACAGAAGGCAGCCAGCTCAATGGGTAGAGATGCTGCAGTAACAATTTTAAGCTTGATGATGAAGACGCGTTTCCATCTAATCCAGGCTCTCAACCAGCCCCTGAAGCCTATGTAAGAGATCTGGCTTTTGTGGTGAGGCCGTTCGACCCGTGGATGTATCCTCTTGAGCTGGTCTATTTCGACGGCCTCAATAGAAAGATCATGTCTGCGGCAAAGTCTTCTCCTTCAACACAATGAGCTTCCTGAAACAATCGAGCGCACCAACCTTCATCCATATAACCGAGGTCGTCAATACAATACAGGACGAGAATATCGCTTGACTTTTATACGTTTAAGATAAGACTACTTTGATGCGTATGATACGTATACGTGTGCGGTAAAATTACTCTAATGCGTGCGTGATACGTACACGTGTACGGTGAAATTACTTTGATGCGTCCAAGATACGTACACGTGTATGATAAAATTACTTTGATGCGTATGATACGTACACGTGTGCGGTAAAATTACTTTGATGCGTGCGAGATACGTACATGTGTGCGGTAAAATTACTTTGATGCGTGCGAGATACGTACATGTGTGCGGTAATTTGATGCGTGCGAGATACGTACATGTGAACGGTAAAATTACTTTGATGCGTGCGAGATACGTACATGTGTGCGGTAAAATTACTTTGATGCGTGCAATATACGTATACGTGTACGGTAAAATTATTTCGATGCGTACAAGATACGTACATGTGTTCGGTAAAATTACTTTGATGCGTACGAGATACGTACATGTAGGCGGTAAAGTTAAAGTTACTTCGATACTCAAATTACACGTAATTTGAGTACAATTAAGTGCATTGCAAAATTGCTGTGTTGCTAATTTCAAGATAAGCATACTTGTTTGATAAGATTATTTGGATACGTGTAATTTAAGGCTCCTACATACGATTGAGATTCGTATACATGTAAGATAATACTACTTTGATAAAGAAAGTCTACAGGAAGACTGACTTATTCCAATATTGTTGAGCGGTAAAATTTAATAATATCATTAATATGGTTATGCAAGGAGCATTTAGGAATTTCGAAATTTATCTTAACGATATCGCTAATGCATACCGACTAAATTTCTAAGATAGATAAAGTCAAACTGAAAGAAGAATCCGATTCATGAATCAAATTTTGTCGAAATGTTTTTTCGACACCCAAGTCACATATTGGTAGAATTTTCATCTCGATCCCTGTCCTAATCAACGTTATCTTATAGCTTCGTAAGTCGGTTATTGAAGTTTATTCCAGTTTGGATGAGGCAGCTCCTACAAGTATAGCGTCCATCGACTTCTATCAAAGCGAGAGTAAAATTTGTCCATTTTCCGGTAAAGTGGTCTTAAAATTGTCTGTGCGTGAGCTACAATGGCACTGGTTTGGGATCAAGTCTAGAAGCGACGCAGGACACAATAGGGAACGTATCAGGTGACGTCTTCGGACATGAAAATGCCACCGACGGACGAAGCGTAAAAAGCCTTTCCGTTTCAACCATCATGTAACGGATTCAGCATTTACTAGGCCTTAGGCCTGTCGCCGATTCATCGCAGAACATTCACAGCTTGTTGCGGTCTAGAACACTTTACTCAATGCTCCATTTCTGCTCGGCCTCCTCAACGATTCACTAGAACTATCGCACAGAGATGGAATCGAACCCGCTTCTCACTGCTACAATCTTGGTACTATGAATTTTAAACACTGGTGTAAACGATACCCACTGGTGTGAAACTTCAGCGCACATTTACATACAGAGCCTAAAAATTCTTCCCGATTCTTCCATTATATGTGACACTACAACACACATATGTAAATGTGAAGTGACTGAAGTCTAACAAGCCATCTCGATTAAATAAGACTTTAAAAGCAATGAAAACGTTCAGAAAATCCACAATATCTTCATTGAAAACGTTTCGGAGACCTGCTCCATTAATAGCGATCAGCATGGAAAATCAAACTTAAGAAGGAAGAGATTAAAACTTCCCGGTTCAACATTACATATTACACTTGAACACACACATATACACGAAACCTACAAGCTGAAAAGAAGGCAGCCACATAAAACGCCTTCTCGAATTAATAACAGTGTGCGACACTGCACCACTATTGCCAAGTCCTAACGACAACCAATTCTTTTGCCGAATATGCGGGTTCGAATAATTCCGAGGAAATTCGACCAGAACTATAGCCATGCCGGATTCGAATATCTGATCGATGACTGATATCTGCTCTGATCGAATATCTGATCGATGCTTTGTTTGATGCATGCATCGAACAAATGTGGAAAAGTTTTAGTTATTTCCGTTATTTAATTTTACCAGTATCAAATTGAGACGACTTTTAGTATAACTACCTGAAGTTGAACGAAATATAGAACGAAGACAAATGGCCAACTTCGATACATTGGCAGTAAAATGAGTGACAATTTATGTTTAGAGTTAGGGCGAGTGATAAAATATACTTTCTAAATTCATAGTGGCCTTTAAAGAATTACCATCAATTTAAATTAGCCTAAAAAATAAAATCATATGCGAACGAAAAGCCATAACTGGGCGATTTAAACAGATCTAAATGCTGAATTGCTTTAGAACAACATATAAAAAAATTATCCGAGTCCCCGCAACTAAAAAGTACAATCTAAATTTAATAGTCGCTACTAAAAGGACCAGTTTCAAATTCAAACAACATCCTTAGAAAATTACAAGTAAACAATGAATGAGAAACTGGTAATTTAAACGGATCTAAATTGCTTATAAAACGGCAATAACGATAATCCGGAGTGCTAGCAAGTGCGGATGTGGCGCATCGAATTGCACCTCCCCGGCAGCAGAGCAGCTCGTATCTAATTAGAAGCAACAAGACTGCGGTAACGTGACACTTACGTACAGGTAAGCTACAATAGCCCACCAGATGTTTCGTCTTTGTATCTTGATAGGCTTCTTTATCCCTCAGGAGGTGACTTCCATCGGCTTGAGTTTCTCGAGATCCTCAATGTGTTTGTTCACAGACTTGGAAATTGTCAGTTCACTGAAATCATTATTGCCTGAGTCGGGAGTAAAGAATAATAATCAAGAGAGTTATTAAACAATTGCTATTGATTGTCAAATTAATAATTGTAATTGTTGTTCGTAAATATTATCATCGCCTAAATGATGCTCAAGTATATACCATAAAAACAGATATCGGTAGAATCGAGATGTACTGAAAAAGTAGTTTGTGCAACGTAAGAAAAATGCCCGATAAAGTTATTAAAACATTAAATGATCTAATTCGAGTAGCAGATGCATAAATTACAAATTTTATTATCCTAATATTCTACCATGCGTTATTGTGAAAAATACTCCTCAGTTGCACGTACTGAAAGTTACACATACTAACGATTCCGAAAGGCATTGACTTCTATAAGATTGTGATTGTTTGTGTTGATAGACGGGATTCAAAATAATATTGAGCAGATAACTGCAGCTAAATTTTAGATTAGATTATCCAATTATAATTAAATTATAGATTAGATTATCTAATTGAAAATTACAGTAAAGATAAAGAACAAGCATTGGAGCAAATCTAAACACTCAAGCATTCAAACAAAATTTTTTCCACAAAAACTCAATAATATCTTAAAACACGAATAACAGGAAACAGTCGCTCGGATATAAATTGTAATCCTGTTACACGAGACGTTTGTGTTTATGCCTGGACAAGCAGGGCGGTTGATGTCGACATATTTTAATAGATTTTAGTGACAGCTGATCAGTGTTGAGTCCAGTTCCATAATTCTCTTGAATTCCAGGGGCACAATTTACTGCATGCGTTAGTTAGAAAATTCATGATAAATGTAAACTAATCACGTTCAATTAGAAGAATTAGGGCTTTTTCATGTAGATTCCGAATGCTTAGTTAATATTATTTAATTTAATTTTACAGAAATTAGTTGATCAACAGTTAATTGATTACGTAATAATTACCTGTATTTAAATTAATACTGCTTGAGTGGAGAACTTTGGATTTTCGGCTTGGACAGGACGATTTTGCCTACCATAAAAAAATAAGAATCGAAGTTCGGCATCACGGAGAATTTTTGGAAATCCCATTTCTAGACGGGCGGTCTCCGTATGATTGACAGTTGTCAGACGGAAGAAGGAAGTCCCCAGCCAATATATTGGGTATAAGGCGGCAAACACAAAACTGCTTGCCAATAGGATCAGCCTTGCGTGCAAACAAAAATTTTGAATCGCTGTAAAACGCACGTGAAAGAATGAAACGACCATATATATTTTCGGGGTAACTCGAACAATCGGCTTGCTTGGCGAGCTTCATTTTTACTGAAAATTGAACGGACTTTGGAATCCGATCGTTTTTATGACAGTGACTTTGTTTTCTATTGTAATTGATTATATATAATTTGTTTAGAATTTAAATGCTCATCCATGTGAATAAATAGTTATTGAGAGAATATCTAAGATAGTTTTCATTTCCACCACCTGTAATAAAAATAATAATTAGACGCTATTCTAAAAATACTTACATGGATCACTGGTTTTCTATGATACTTGTATTTTTAATTTGTTTTATTCCGTTACACAGAGTGAACATTATTTTCTATGAGACTTGTATTTCTAATTGACAAAGTGTAAATTAAATAATAAACGATAATTGGTTTAAAAAAAAGTCATTCTGTGATCGTCATTTAAGCCAGCGTACAAATACCACGCAATGAAGCATTTGCCTATAAAAAATGTATGAGCTTCACCAAATGAGATTTGCCGTCCTTCACTGTCAACTTTTGTGTCTATGAATGGAGTTCTGTCATAACGACATGTGACAGTTGCTGCATCAGTAGACAGTGAAGACAGCGCCTCCCGTTGTCCGTTTTTTCTTCTTTCTCGCACTTTGCGCTTCCGTCGCGGCCACAACGCAATATGTGATATAGAGCAGAACTTGTGGCAATATTTGTTGTTGAAAATAAATAAACATGTTTTGGAAATGGGGCTAAGAAATTGAAATTGATTCACAAACTTGAAGGCGAAATTGCTAATTAAAATTGAAATTAATTTACAGAGATAAAATATCCAACCTAGAACTAATTTCACAATACATCTTGTATTAAATGAGTAGTTAAAGTATTAATACATACAATTTTAGTGGGATGATTACCGATGATGTCACTGGTGTTTCAGATTTTTGATTGGGTATGTTATGGTAAGGTAAGCACATTAAAGTATTTTAATGTATGGGTAATCCTATTCACAATCGAGGAGACGAGACTTCACTCGTTGCATTCTATACAACGATTACCAGCAAATCAATAATATTTTTAAAGATATATTGCAAAAGATAAAAACCACTTCATCGATACCATCATTCACAAGTACCCAATTTCACTGACAAGCACTCATATGAAGACCAGAGATTCAAACTTCAAGAACAACATTAAAAAATCCACGCAAAAAATTCCCAGCGAACAATTCGCCTGTCATCGGCAAAAGCGAGAAGCAAAGTCGGCGCTCGAGAAGCTCCGCGTGCATGTCAGATGCCACAACGTTTCATTCATCACAGTCGGGTTCCATCGTCACGCCGATGTGCAGCACTCCTCCCTTCCTATTGATTGGCCTCAAAAATACAATGGGAAACTTCAGTCGAACTCAAAATCACCGCCGTCAAAAGAAGAAGAGCTTCGATACGAAGTGTAAAACAATGGCCGCGACTCCGTTACTTCCACTTCCTTTGAAAAATTTTTGGCGCCTCGTTGGTATATATGTATATGTATATATACGTTGGTATATATATACCAACGTATATATACTTACAGTATATATATACCAACATATATACGTTGGTACATATGTAGGTATATGTTGGCAATAAATTTTCAACTCGAATTATTCCTCAAAAAATAAAGTATGAAGCAAAGAAAGTAAAATCCCTGAATATATTTTAGTTATTCTATACTTAAAGTTCAGTGAGAGTATAAAATCTAAAACATGTGCATTTATCTATTCTTTAACGCATGTTTCAATGAAGGCCAGAGAGTATTTCTTATTGACAATTTTCTTATAATTTTTCTATATTCGTGATCTGTTATTATTCCATTCATGAACTGGCATATTGATGCTATTTAAGTGAGCTAGTTATTGCATTTTCTATTGCTTGTCACTGAACTGGACTATTGTTTGTTACTGAACTTACTGTTACTTTGAATATGAAGTGGTATGTTGGTACTTTCTATGTAAATTAATATTATTGATTTCCCCTTTGTAAAATAGTATATTAGTACTATATATATATTTGACCTGGTATGAAGGAACTTTATATGTAAAAGAGTATTGACAGTATATGCGCAGATGTCAGACCGTATTTAAAATATGTGAATTGATTTATTGAAACTTCATAGCTGAACTGCTATGATGAAACTATGCGCGTGAACTCGTACATTGGTACATTATACAGGGACTGGTACATTGGTACATTATACAGGGACTGGTACATTGGCACTTTATACGGGAACTGGTACATTGTTGCTTTACACGGGGACTGGTACATTGGTACTCTATACAGGGACTGGTACATTGATACTTTATACGGGGACTGGTACATTTGTACTTTGTACGGGGACTAAAATATTGGCACTTTATACGGGACTGGTGCATGCATGGGCACTTTATGCGGGGTACTTTATACGTGAACTGGTACTTTATCATTGGTACTTTATACGTGAACTGGTACTTTGATGCTATTTATGCGTAAAAGTCTGACCGCTTTGAACACATTTCCTCCAGAAGAAGTGTTTGAAAGCGTTTTTGTGACGCAAGGTGGCAGTTTGACACTCCATTGCCCTGTATTTACTGAAATGCTCGTCGATATTCCTGCTTAATTCAATTTCCGGACAAACGATCGATCATGTCTCGTTGAAGTGACATTGCTGGCAACAACCGTGGTCTGCAATTTTTCAATGGAACGAGACGCATATGGGTTGTAATAAGGCTTTTAATATTGTTGTATGAGAGACAAAATTAAATAGATAGTCACTTGTCTATAAGATAAAAACGGAAACCATGAGCTATCAAGGACTGATATAAATGAATAATAATTTTTGATTCATGAATATCAATAGGAAATAAATAAAAATGATTAATTATTTCTGTATAAATATATTTTTAGGACAAATAATGTATATTAACTGCGCATGAATTTCAATCACCTACCTGCTAAAATTTCAAGTAGCACTCTTCAACTTCAACTAAAACATAAAAATTCCAATCAAAGATCGTCAATGCATCCATATTGCCTGTAAGCAATATTTAGCAAGCCTTACACGATAAAAATTGCTTTTTCCATCCAGTGTGGAAACCATGAAATTAATTTCATTCAATGTATACGATATCTGGTCAAATCACAGCTGTGGTTCCAATTTTTCGCTCATTCAAATCTTTCTAAACCTCATGCGAAACTCACACAAACTCGGCTAGAGATCCGTCTTATGCAGTCAATATATGCACTCACTCACGAACAGCCAGACTAATTTGCAATTTGCAATTTAGGTAGGAATAGCATTAAAACGAATGCACTAATTGGTTCCGTGAAATTTAGTTGAAAAATGCAGTTTGTTTGATCGAAATTGAGCAATAAAGAATGTAGTCAAATTCGAATGATTTGCATGAACTACGGGGCTCGGAATGAATGTATTTGACCGCGGGAGGCTTCGAATCGTTATATCTGAACATAATCAACGAATTTAAGCGTCAAATGAGGTTATGTATAGCACCGAAAATTAGTGGTATTGATATGTATGGCGCGTATGATTATTTGGTTACAGTAATTATGTTCACTTGAGCATAATTTTTATAGTGAATATTGAATATGTGGCAATTACGGACGATCGAATTCACGTTCGTTGCTTGCTGATTTTAAAAGAAAGTTGTGGAACAGAATTGTTTCTAATCATGAACGTGGCTACTGTCTTGAAGAGAGTAGGTGTTTATCGTAACTACTCTCATCAGTAGTTATTTATCGTAACTACTCTCTTGAGTAGTTATTTATCATAACTACTCTCTTGAGTAGGTGTTTATCGTAACTACTCTCATGAGTAGTTATTTATCGTAACTACTCTCTTGAGTAGTTATTTATCGTAACTACTCTCTTGAATAGTTATTTATCGTAACTACTCTCATGAGTAGTTATTTATCCTAACTACTCTCTTGAGTAGTTATTTATCGTAACTACTCTCTTGAATAGTTATTTATCGTAACTACTCTCATGAGTAGTTATTTATCCTAACTACTCTCTTGAGTAGTTATTTATCGTAACTACTCTCTTGAATAGTTATTTATCGTAACTACTCTCTTGAATAGTTATTTATCGTAACTACTCTCTTGAATAGTTATTTATCGTAACTACTCTCTTGAGAAGTTATTTATCGTAACTACTTTCTTGAGTAGTTAATTATCGTAACTACTCTCTTGAAAAGTTAATTATCGTAACTACTCTCTTGAATAGTTATTTATCGTAACTACTTTCTTGAGTAGTTATTTATTGTAAATACTTTTTTGTTATACATTAATGATGAAATCGGACTCTATGTCAACTTATATCAATCGAGAATTAGAATTCTGTACAATTCTTTGCCATTGTATTTTGCAAGAATAGTAGAAACCTATTTCATCTGCATAGAATAAATTTTATTAGACCATAAAGTATTGATTGACTGATGAAAAATTCCGACAAATTTGATTTACTAAATTCCTATATTAAAAAGTTTTGATGCAAAAACATATATAGAGGAGTAGATCTTACGACGAAATACACAAAAAAATTATAAACAAATTGATCCTCAGTCATAGCCACGATATTTTTTATAAATAAAGAGAAGCACAAATTTTTCTATAACAAACAGAACTGCAGCTAGCCACGATATTCTTTATAAATAAAAAGAAGCACAAATTTTTCTATAACAAACAGAGCTTCAGCGCCCGCGTATCGTTAATCGGACAATCCCTGACAAGGCAATTCGTTAAGAAATCGCCACAGTCAACAAGCCAAGGCAAATCCCGCAATAATAAACTCTCTTTTAGTCACCAAACATGTCAATAAAACAATAAATAACTCCCTTTTAGTCACCAAACATGTCAATAAAACTGTAAATGACAACCAAAGCTTCTACAGGACCAAGCCAAACGACTACATCAGAGACAGCACATGGTTGGTTTTTGGGTGGCCACCAAAAAATAATGAAATAATTCCCCTCCACTATAAAGATGTTCTGGTAGAAAGAAAATAAGTCCAACTTTGTGGGGGTAAACAATGCACAGACGGTAGATTGCTTGTCTACTCCCGTAGTTACTATCAATTGTTGTTACACGGAGCATTATTTTTTTTTTCTCAAAAATAGTACGTTTCATTAGGCAGATTATTCTAAACTCAAATTCTTAATAATTATAAATGTCTATTTTTCCTTAGGCATTTATTTTAGTATAATTAATATCATGAAAAATAATCCAACCTTTCAATAGCATGATAATTGATTGTTAATTGTGTTAGCGTATCCTATTTGCCAGGTGCAAGTTCAATTTAATTCGGGAATGTAAGCATGAAACAAACATGTAAAATACTGTGAAAAAGTTTGAATTATTCCGTGCTGAGTTATGACAGACACAAGTCATACAAAAAACACTTCACAGAAGATAAATATCCTGCCTAGTAATTTAGCTTGTGTTACGTAGCATGTGTTCACATCGTTCGTACGGAACTCGGACAGCCTAGGGAGGAATTGCAACATTTACGTTGGTAAACACGTCTCTGGACAGACGGTCTAAAGCAGACAAATAGCCAACGCCACGACACCGTTTGTGTGTGTTCGCCCAACCTAATGAAATGCTCACACAGGGCCGCGAAACAAATGTGAATGCCAATATGACCTAACAATTGACTTGGTTCCGTGCCGATTGATTATCACCGGTACGGCGCCAAACGATTGCCTGATTGATTGTTGTACCTCTGTGCCGACGCGGCTAGTGCACGTGTCCAAATAATGACAGAGATAAACTCTGTGAATAGTGTGCCTTAAAATATAAATATACTTTAAAATGTCATGCTTGTATTCAAATTTGAAATTTGAAGGGTTTTAATTTTCCGTAAGATGGTATTTAAGTAATACATATCAATGAAAATAATAATGTTCCTATAATGACATATTAGTTTAAATTGACCAAGATTCGCCACCAACTGTACTAACTAAAATCAGGCATATAGTTCGAAGATTAATTAAGCCATCAATTAAAAATTTCGTTTATCTATGGACTGATTGCTGAGTTAAAGGAAATGGCTGAATCCAATTCTCGATTCGGATGCATGCATGGAAAAGAGCTTTTCGATGAACTAATTAAATATAAAAATAACTCTTCAAGCAATTCGAATTGATGATTTAAATCAGACATTTATGAACAGGCTGAGGATTTATTAAGATGAACGACATATGTTTATTTATTAATTAAAATATTATATAAGGTTTTTGTGCTGACCACTCCGGCAAAGCAGGGTTCGCTATCGGTTGCTCTCAAGGCCTGAAGAGCGGACGTCAAGGGGTTTCGAATGCAGTCGAACGTGACCAACTTATTGGCTTAGAAACTCTTTAGATTTGCTGAGCACAATTAGTGAGTGCTTGAGTTACGCATAATAAATTATAGATTCTAGGAGCGGTTTGACATCGATCGTAAGTGTCATCGAAGCTTCCGCAAGCCAGTCAGAAAAGATGAATAAATCCTTTTACATTTTTATTTTTTTTTGTGATGTTCATTATTTTTGTGTGTAATATAGTGCAATTAAAATAAGTTATGAGGTAAAAAATTCATAATAGACAGAAGGAACTTCCCAAAAATAATTATAATGAATTCACACCCATTTCGTATTGATATTTATCCTCTCACTATTACTTGCATGGCAATACAAATTTAAATCAATTTTACTTGTACTCAAAGTAGCTATAGTCCACTAGCACTTGCCCAGTGATTAAATTTCGTGAAACCTGGTAAATGCTAAACTTTGTCTGGAAACATCGACATCACTGACAAAATTCATCACTGACAAAATAAAAAATCACGTTGTTTAACTCTGAAGTAAATACTCACTTTAAGGCTAAACTATCAACGAAATGAATTAATATTACCTGCTGGACCTCAATAAATTCAAATGCTGAATTTAAATAAATAAATTTAAATGGAACTTAATAAATTAGTAAATAATGAACGTGAACAAATTAGATCAATAAATTAATTTGGTCAGTAACGATTAATGCGCAAATGAGCTAGCTCAACATTAGCCAAACATTAGGTTTCGGCTGCCCCAACAATTGCATTGCTAGCCGACGCATCTCTCATAGAGCTGCAGCAAGCTTCTATTGCTATTGAAGGATTTATTTCAACTCCACGCAGTGAGGCGAGGGTAGTTTTTACAACCAGCAAATTAGATGGAGTTAATTTTGCTGCCATCACGTAAGAATAACGTGTGGGTTATCTTCGCAGTTGTGATTAAATACCCATTATGAATTGGCAGTCATTTGTTTTCCTTTTAAGCCAAGTGTTATTGCAAAACGTGTACGCTGTGAAAATTGTAAGAGAAGCATGTCGAGTGATTGAAGAATTATTTAAGATAAATAAGACATGCATTACAGCAATTAAAACAGGCAAAGTGTTTCCAATTAAAAACTCTCCAATGTCTTGGAGATTTTAACCTAATTCCATCATTGTTGCGCAGTTCAACTTGGATGCTACCAGTGAGCATCTCGACGAGTTGTGTTGAAGTTAGAGGCGCTAGTATACAGAGCTCAAGAGGCTGTACATTTGTCAGTGAGTTGTGTTTACAGCTCTTTGAATGGCTACGAGCGTTCACAAGTGCTAGTCATTATTGCTGAATGCGTTCCTTCTTATAAAGCTCTTTGCTGTCGGCACGAGTGCTTGCGTTCTCGAACATTCATAAAGAGTGAGCGGAACTAGTCAGGTTAGTGAGTCAATGACAAAATTCTATTATAAAATGATCCGGTATAAAAATGTATATAGTATCTTTGAAATATCGTAATTGCGTTTAGGAAATTACTGAAAAGGGTAATAATTATTCGATATCTGCGATAGCGATAAGTATTATAGAAAGATAAGCTATTCATTTTTTCGAAGTAACAAAATTGCATTTAGTAATTTGTTGAATAATCTTTAAATTTACTCAAATACCTATTAGGACTCTGAATGCTCTTCTTAGATTAGTTAGTGAGTTTCTATGCTAAAGGTAGACTAAAAGTTATTATAATGGATACATTTATCCAATCGATTTATTTATATTCTATGATACAAGCACTGCTGACCTCTCATATGGACAGACGGCCATAATTCACGGGGAGACTCAAACAAACAAATCATTCTTCAGGGGCATCGCTCCATCCACAGACTCACGTCGAAGTCTCTTTGAATTGTGAGGTGGGAAAGAAGCATTTGTTTACTTCCTGGCATCGGTGAGTCAAACGATTGCCTCTAGACTTCAGCTTCGAGTGTTTAACAAAGAGCGATTCTCATCGAGACTACCTCTCAAATTGCCAGTGTTTGTGTTAACAAAGATTTTAACGATCGCTTCGTCCAAGAGATTATCAGTCACATGGAGGACTTCGTTACTCACTTTAACCAAGCGAATTTGTAATTGTTGAACAAATGGGAGATTTTCACTGTAAATTTTGATATTTACGAGGTCCGGTAAGTAATTCCGGTCTCAAAGTAATTCTCACGTGGCAAAATACTATAAGTTAAACTCACGTCAAATCTATATACTTCTATCAAAATTGTGAACACAAATATATTGCAACTAAGCAAGGGTACCATTCACGCCAAAAATTGTCAGATGACAATTACAGACATTGAAATGATCATTGATTAAAAGAAATAAACTTTCTTTAAATTTAAGAATTGTATCGTTTGCAAAGCAATGTCTCAAGCGAAGCAGCGTGAGACATTAAATTTTTTCGCAGATTCTGCTTTTCGTAACCGGAACGCGTACACACAAACATAGAAATGCTCATTGATTACAAGAAATAAACCTTCAGAACTTTTAAGAACTATATCGTTTTCAAAGCAATGCCTCAAGCGAAGCAGCGTGAGACATACAATTTTTTCGTAGATTCTGGTTTTCGTAACCGGAACGCGTACACACAAACATAGAAATGCTTATTGATTACAAGAAATAAACCTTCAGAACTTTTAAGAAATATATCGTTTTCAAGGCAATGCCTCAAGTGAAGCAGCGTGAGACATTAAATTTTTCGCAGATTCTGGTTTTCGTAACCGGAACGCGTACACACAAACATTGAAATGCTCATTGATTACAAGAAATAAACTTTCAGAACTTTTAAGAACTGTATCGTTTTCAAGGCAATGTCTCAAGCGAAGCAGCGTGAGACATTACATTTTTTAGCAGATTCTGGTTTTCGTAACCGGAACGCATACGCCGGTGTGCACGAACAGACAACCGGCGTGGGGTTACGTGGGTCAAGAGTAAGACAAGCATGAATGGAAGAGGCAGTAAATAAATATATTAGAGGGAGACCTGAGAGGCTCTTTGAAAGGCTTCAGATCTAAACAGAAGATTCACATTACGACCAGGCAGCATGCTTGTTGTTTACACCCCAGATACAGTCTTTCTTGGAATAAACCTATTGAAAAAACTGCCGTAACTGTCGTGAGATATAGAAAAGTATTTTTCTGTTGATCTGGATTAGTTTGTTTGCAGAGCAGAGGCAGCCGTCGAACTGGTTTTTCCTATGCAGGCTCAGTATCAGTTTACTTGTGGCTTATTCATCGTTTTGAAATTAGGATTTTGTAAGTAGGAGATAAAATGTTAAAATATCAGTTTGTTGATTACACGGAAATGAGCCAAAATTTTACCTCTAAACTGCAAGTAATTTCAATGTGACAAATATTTTGCTCGTAGAATACACGACGTTTATATAAATTTTGTATGATATATTTGACATAAGTAAATTGGACGCCAAGCCATATATCTGAAACCAATTACAAAATCACTAACTATGTAAAAGCGTGAATCCATTAAAATATATTTAAATCTTGAATTTTGTCCGTTTCAATTCAGGAACGAACGACTTAACAGACATGACATTCCATTCGAAACATAAAAATTCAAGGGTTGTCTCCATGCTCTTGAGGGCACAACGAAGTCATTTTTTTCGGGTCACTTAGGTCATCTTTTGGCAGATAGCGCGTCGAGAAAAGAGCTTTCCATTCCTCAATGAAACTGTACAAAAAAATAAAATATTATGTAAGTCGGTAAAAGTTGATAGTTAAACCACAAGCAGTTTATTTCAAACAAGCAGGAAAACAGTGTACAGAATTTGAAAAATTTTACTGCAAATATTTTATGTTTCCTGATCTTATAATATGTCGTTCGATACTAATTGTTTAGATCCATTACTAACTAAAGGGATTGATTCATAAAGAAAACAACAAGGTTTTCAAAAGAATTACTTATTTTAGAAAATAAGCTCAAAACAAAAGTTATACAGACAAATAGGATCGAATTTAAATAATTAAGTCCCTGGCGTTTGCTGCTTGTGGCGGCATAAATAAAATGTACACAAACTGAAGAGAGTCACCAAAGTATTTATGTACGCATATTTTTACAATTAATAACTCTAGATTACTGATCTACATCCAACTTTAGAATTGATCATCCGTATAAGATCACTGTAAGGGCACGCGATCCGCTCTACTTAAAGTCACTTGTTCTGCATTCCAAAGCTAAACTCGACGCTAGGGCCGATTGTAGACTTAGATCTTGTCCACCCACACTCGACAGGTGAGCTTGTTAGCAAACAGCTAATTCTGGTTCTATAATTTTGTACTATATTTTTTGTGATGAATTATCCATTTTGATATTCTTTGATCTATTGTTAATAAATGTTTCTGTTTACTCCTGAAGTTGTATTGCATCCACCCCATACGTTAAACGAACCGTATCCCTTGACAATCACATTCTCGCACTTAATTGATTATCCATACGCGGTCATCGATATACTCGTTGCCTATTTTAATCTAACACTGAATTAATCATCCATAGGCAATTATTCAGATGTTCGTTCATAATTTAACACCATAATGGAAATTCTTTCACTGAATTGATCATCCATACACTATTATCGACATCCTCGTTGAACATGGTCGTCATCCACTCAGGGATGCGAGCTGCAGGATTGCAATTAGAGAACAACAGGCAGGGATAGGGTTCACTCCTAACTTCTAATAGAGAACGTCCCGTGGGAAGGAGTGCTTCCTTTCACTGCTGACGGTTTGGGGCAGTTTTCGCTAACTCGACCATGTCGACGATGCTCCATTTTTCGAAGAACGACTATGATGTTTCTTGATGTAATTATGGAGTCAATCGAGCTCGAAATGGGGGAGGAACGCACCACATCAGTGGCAGGTCTTTTGTTTCCAGCCCTGGAATAGCCGTCGTTGCTGGCGCTCGGTGAGCGCGTATGTATGCCGGAGTAAACCACTTAGCTCAGGTTAGCTGAGCGCTATTCATCTCAGAGCTACTGAATTACCCGTGTGTTTGAGCCACTGATACTGTGGAGGATGTTTGTGCTTCACTTATGATCTATCAGAGCCTGAATTATTCAGGTGGGGACGTAAATCTTTTATAAATTAATTGTTGTTCGAGTATTTAGGTTTAGGTGTTTAGGTATTTTGATTTAGGTGATTAGATTCTGCTGAATACTATAGCTTTTCATATGAATAATTCCTATAAGTTGTTTGACTCATTTTGAAATAATAATTCCTAGTTCACTAAAACTTTTGCATTAACTGATGCCAGTGTATTAAAGCCTCACATGAGTCCTCTCAATACAAATTGTATTAAATACAATAGTTTTAATCAACGTGAGAACATAATGCATGTTTTACTGAATCCATCTCTATGAAGTAATAATTATTTTCATATTAAATTTTGAAGATACAATTGACTTGTTGCCGTTTTGCCACAGGAAATTCCACAGTCATATTAATTCAGTCAATTGAGTTTCCTTGATATTTTAGCAACAGGTTCGAGTCCGTGTTTTAGCAGAATTTTTGAAGCCTGTTCTTTGCGAATAAATTTTAATATCTATATCATGTCCAAACTTTGCTAAAATTTATGAAATTCTCAATAACATGCACCAGAAGAACATTGTTTTAATTCTCATAAACATTCTCATAAATTTCTCCTTACCATAAACGTCCTGCTAATCAAACGTCCTAGTAAAACGTATTAAAATGACGGGCTCTTCTGTGTTCACCGCTGCACCGGATTCACTGCACTGACCGGTTCAGCGCAGCCCCGTAATTGGCGCGATTGGATCAGATTGTCCGTCTAGTGGCCAATGAATTAACTTAGCAACTTTGTGTTCGTTCAGCGTTTGCAAACATGACAGGAATTGTACCAGCTTTGTGTTAACTCAGCGTTGGCAAACATGGCAGGAATTGTACTAGCTTTGTGTTCGTTCAGCGTTTGAAAACATGACTGGAATTGTACCAGCTTTGTGTTAACTCAGCGTTGGCAAACATGGCAGGAATTGTACTAGCTTTGCGTTCACTCAGCGTTTGCAAACATGGCAGGAATTGTACCAGCTTTGTGTTAACTCAGCGTTTGCACTAAGGGCAGGAATTGTACCAGCTTTGTGTTAACTCAGCGTTTGCAAACATGGCAGGAATTGTACCAGCTTTGTGTTAACTCAGCGTTTGCAAACATGGCAGGAATTGTACCAGCTTTGTGTTCACTCAGCGTTTGCACTCAGGGCAGGAATTGTTCCAGCTTTGTGTTAACTCAGCGTTTGCACTCAGGGCAGGAATAATTGTACCAGCTTTGTGTTAACTCAGCGTTGGCAAACATGGCGGGAATTGTACCAGCTTTGTGTTCACTCAGCGTTTGCACTCAGGGCAGAAATTGCAGTGCAAAGAGGAATATGAACTTGGTTGGGCATTACAGCTGCTGTGATCGGTAACGCAGCCGTGCAGTAAACATTGTTTTTAGCGTTTCAGGTTGCCACGATTTTGTTAGTTTGGATACGGTATGATAGTGGCGTATAAATATATATTTATTTGATTAGAATATACAGGTCACACTGTATGTTTTCATCTCGCTTTTCATACAAGCTAACATGCATTGCATTGATTAGGAAAAATGAAATGTTTTCATGATTCATGATGAACATAATAATTCATGATTTAAAAATTGCCAGATAAAACTTCTTGAATGGTAAAATTTTTTCAAAAGGTAAAAAATTTCATGATAGGAAGCAAATTGGATTATGATCAGAACTTTCTTTTGCACTTTCACCATAATATCCGCCCTCATCTGGAGGCATTTAGCGCGGTGCAGCCTATCGAAGAATCCGCGACTGAAGGACCATGAGTAGATGAAGGCCCAGAAGAAAGCTGTGATTGTATTATACGAGGCCTATGAAGTTCTTGTCGGCCTACAGCACAACAATGTCTAAAGAAAAATCACGACCGGGTTATCAGAGGCCTACCGTCTGATTTCTATCAGCTTACTTCAAGTCGGCCGATATTTTTGAAGAGGTATAGAGGGCCTTGATACAGACTCCACGTAGCTCTTATGGCACAAAAGGAAGAGCTATTCGGTTAGTGGGGCTCATGAGTGTAGGCTTCCTCTTGAGCATGGAAATTAATTGGACTGATGAACGAGACTCAGTCAGGAAGACATTCTCTCGAGTGTGTTCCTTTGTGGGATTTTGATGACGTAGGTTGGTGACTGTTGTGTTTGCCAATAGTCGAATTAAACAAACAATAGTCGAATAGCCGAATAAAACAAACTTCACAAATTGATCTCGACTTATTTAAGTTCCTGTTTAAAACCAAAGAAATAGTTAAAGAAATTCTTACATGAAAAGCCACATGTTTTTAATTGTTTTAAGAATGACGATGAGAAATTTTTTCAGTGCTCACAAAAGACAGCAGTTAACACGTTTTCCTAATCACTTCCGCTATTTTCTTCACATCGTCAAGACTCCTCAACATTGCTCACGAGAGTTGCAATAATTAACACTTTTTTCCCACACTTCTGAGCGTCGGTATGTGTCACGGCTACGAGTGTCGTGTGTCATCCCAGGTGTCGAAGACGCGAGACACAGACGGGTTCTTAAAACACACTTCGACTCGCGAGACACGGGCGTTAAAACACAAGTTGTCTCTAAAGTAAACATCGCCTCAACGGCGCGTCTTGTCGAAGAATGTGGTTAGTGACGTACGATCGAAAAATTGATGGCAAAATTATGACAGTTTTTTCGTGGTATGCGATGCTCGGAAAAGTGAAAATATTATATGTATTCCATACATTTTAAGCAATTTAATTTTTTCTGCTTGTAATTGAAATAGCTATTAACGTATTTGTCGCAACACCTGTCATAATTATTACTAACGTTTGATCAGAATTTGAATTTTCAATTTGTTTGAGCTTTGGTAGGCAATCTGTTATCAAGGAGAAAATGTTACCTCGAATTTTGCCTTGAAATAAGCGGCCAAGAAAGCAAAGAGTGGCAATTTCATTCCGTCTTTTACGACCTTTTTGGTAAGTTGGAGTCACCTCTGCTGAAAGTAATTTGACGAAGTTGGGCGGCTTGCTTGTAAATCATATACACAAGTTCTTCAATCCTTTCTCAAGATTGCCTTCATTATACAACCACATGAATTATTTAACACGGCACATAAGTTGACATTTTTGCGGTGGGAGGTTTAGTGTTCAGCTGGCACTGGAGGAGGGGAGCCATTAGCAATTCTGCTCCTTGTCAAAACTTTGCGTGCGCCGACCCATGGCAAGGCTCATATATTCATGGGTGTGGTATAGGCGGCCACCCACTGTTCGGTGGCCTTCACTGGTGCGTAAGTAAATTGTAATTGTAATGCCACTTATAGAAAAAAAATTAAATTGAGTAAAAGAGAATCAAAAATATCGTAAAAATTGAGTAAAAAATTAATTGTAGTAAAGAGAGTGACTGAATTGACGGATTTGTACAAGTTTACTGCAACTAGTATAATCAAAGATTTAAGCAGGTGCGAAAATCATGAAGTTTTGAAATTTTACGAGTAATGTTCGGTATTCAATAGAGGTTATTAAATTTTCCTAGATTGTCATGAATCATTGATATCGGGATTTAAAAAATATCATAACATAAATAAACATTCTTTCGCGGTTTTCTGTAACAAATGTATCATTTCTAATGATTCAAAACACTTCCACCAAGCCACTCAGGAACTCTATTTCGCGCCTACATTTCCTGTGCTTTGGATTTCTATTTTGAAGTCGAAATTGGCTCCCGCCCGCGGGCATCGACAGCTGGACTCTTCGCACTTCTAAAGACCATCTTTATTTCGAATGCATTGGCTTCTTCAATAGAAAACCTCTCAAAGGACTCTATAATTATTTCCTATACCATCGATTGACGACGGCAACGATTGAAGTATCAGTTCATCAGGTTTTGTGAGTTGGTAATATTTTGCGAATTGTTTATGACTTCAGAATTACTTACGATTTTCCAAACTTAGAGCTGAAATATTGGTTTTATCAGTAAAAGCTTTTCCAATCGTAATTTATATAATATTTAGGGTCTCCAATCAATAATTTGCACATTTCTCTCTTTATTGAATTCAGCAAAGATTTCACCGGATTTGATTTTAAATTCGAATTCAAAGTTGACATCCAACAAATCGAACACTATGTCGAAACAAGCTGCACCATAACCTCTTAAGTCAATTACATACAATTATTGTTGATTATTTTAATCGATTATCTGAATCGGTCTGAGATATTTGAAAACAGCCAGAATTTTATACGGATTATTTGCATCCAACGAGACATTTAGCAGCTGTACGGTCTCAAGAAGAAGACGGCGAAGAATATATTAGAGTTGCTCAGTCAAGAGGGACGGTAAATTGCGAGCAGAAATACAATGTCGACGCAGTAGCGAGATGGATGATCGAGCGCCGTCTGGTTGAACTTAGGATATGCTACGTTGTCAAAGCCTTATCCACGCACGAGTTACATGCAGACTACGTATTGACAGCCACATTCACGCACGAGTTACATGCAGACTACGTAATGACAGCCACATTCACGCACGAGTTACACGCAGACTACGCATTGACAGCCACATTCACGCACGAGTTACATGCAGACTACGCATTGACAGCCACATTCACGCACGAGTTACATGCAGACTACGCATTGACAGCCACATTCACGCACGAGTTACAAGCAAACTACGTATTGACAGCCACATTCACGCACCAGTTACATCAAGACTGCGTTTTCAAAGCCTTATCCACGCACGAGTTACATGCAGACTACGTATTGACAGCCACATTCACGCAAGAGTTGCGTGCAGACTAAGCATTGACAGCCACATTCACGCACGAGTTACATGCAGACTACAGATTCACCGCCACGTTCAAGTACGAGTTACACATGGACTTTGTATGTGTTATTTTGCACGAGTTAATATAGTTAACTGCAGTGGGAAATGTGGTCCTATGTGATTACGATGAAAAAATATAGCCAAATGATGTACTCAAAGAACAAAAATATCATGCGAGTACATGCAATATAATCATTTACAATGAGTAATTTAATATAAAAAATATTTTTAAATCTGTCCCGTTATTGAGAATCAAATGATAAAATTGTGAAGTAATGAAATGTAGGCAGTAATAGTAAGTAATAAGGCTAGTAAAAATATGAGTAAGTTCTAAATTATTCTGTTATTCTGGCCACGTAACCAGCGATCGACGTAATTACGCAAATAAATACTAATAAATATCACTTTGAACCTCACTCTGCATTTCTGCAAAAACTATTCACTATCATCTGTCTTCGCATGAGAAAAACTTCATCATTAAGGAAGCAAATTTTAACCACAGGATTCCAAGGAGCAAGCATAAGCAAAGAAGGTGTGGACAAGAACCATTCATCAGTAAGGTCTGTCAGCGACCAAATATCCTGTCTAGTGAGCGAAACAATGCATTAGTGTCACGCTTCGTAACATCAACCACGGAAGAAATCATTAGTTACTTTAGAACTAAATAGTGACGCTGCGTGAGTGACGTCTGTCACTATGCTTGGTTTTAGTGGTGGCAGTGGCACGGGATATTTTTAGGGTCACCGGAGAGGCTGGTTATATTGGATAGATATGCTAGCAGAGGAGGATAATGTGAAAGGTGTGAAAAATACCTTTGATATCGTGGATTTTCGAAAGCTCGATGTTGAATTAAATTTGGTTTTGTAGCCGTAAAGAATAGACTGCTAAAATAGAAATCTCTTTTCGATACATTGACTCAAATAAAAACTTATGCTGAAAAATGTGGAATAAACACGACAAGACGTTCTTGATGTATATATATTGATTGATATTCACTTAAATATCGCTGTTGAATCACAACGATGGCATCCTGAATATCAACCAAATCTTGTACAACTTGGATTGGCCTCATTTCGTACCATAAATCATTAAGATATCCAATGAAATTCAGAAATATTTTGAGTTATTTTTTGACCAAAAATTTAGCTATTGGTCATTTGATATCGGCTTTTTAAGAGGGACCACTATTTTCAATACGGAAGAGTAACATATGCTCGCACTCCGCTATCAGTGTGCATAGTTCCACTGCCACTAAAAGTCACACCGGAAAGCTACATTTTTTCTTCTTGCAATCGTGAGCGGAGCCGAGCTGAAATCACGCGCAGCTCTCACCTACAATAAAGAGCACCAGTCATTACTTGTGCTTTCCATATAAATCACTTAGGTATTTAATTAAAACCATTACGCAGCGTTAGCTTAACAAACTCAGGCCCCTTTATTAGCCCATCACAAGAGGGGAGCTGTGCCGCCGAAGTGCATCTTGTTCTTCTCGTGCTCATTTGACCTGGTCGCAGTAGAGCGGAAAAATATCGAGGCGTAAAAATAACATAGAATTACACTACACCACGAATTTGTGAAGTTAAAAAAATGCTGGGAAAAAAACAGCACCAGCAAATAGAGCGTTGGTTTGAAATTGAAAAATTTTCTCCTCCGTTTTGGAATGAGCAGAAATGATCGCCCGCTCATCCAACGAGTTTTTGGAGGAATATGAATTCTTATAAGAAAATGAGCCCTCTTCTTGGCTCTCATCCAATATTAATAATTAATCAAACAAAAGATGAAAACCAAACAATAAAAAATACTTAAATCAACTCAATTAAAATTTTTCTAATTTGATTACCGATATAACATAACAGAGGAAAAGGCCACCAAATACATAAGTACTGTCGAAATTGTTTGTCTACATTTTACTCAGCTGTTGGCTCCCAAGAATTGATGTATTAATCCCAAAGAGCTATTTACGACGAGCTGTAAACTTGTTGTTTAAATTTTATCAAAAACTATTATGGTTTGATCGGTACAGTCGCCCGCAGGTGAGAACCTGCGTCCAAGACAGAGTCCAGTTAAAGTCAGAGGATTGATATCACAGTCACCACCGGTAAATACTGGTAAATACCAGTATTTACCAGTATTTCATTTATTTTACTGCCTTATTTATTTATTTATTTACTGCTATCTGATGTAGTCAAGACCTCCTTCTTAGCAATAAGCACTTGCTGAGATACAGTGAGCAATTTATGACGGTTAAAATAATATAGGTAATAGTTTTTTAAATGGAAGCAATACATGAAAATAATTGTCGTATGACGTTCGTTCCACTTTTTAGCTGAGGGTGAGAAGGCGGCCACAATAGACAATAAGTAGTCACGTACACTTACGTAAATAACGTATGCCTTGTCTGTTACATGTGATTTGATGTCGTGCAAGTTACTTAGTTTGTTACCGGCTACGTATAGTCCGTATCCATGACACTATAGGTGAGAATATTCGCGGTCACAGAATAACTTGATGGGATTAATTAACATGAACGGCAGGAGGTGAATAATACTGAATATTCATACGCAATCCTCTGGATTGGGCTTGAGTTTAATGCAGTCAGTGTGGAAGCGAGTCACTGCGGGAGTAATCCCTGGAATTGTAAGTGTAACTTTAGTTTGTGGATTGCGTTTGCTCTAAGTAGATGGTAAGCTTTGAGGCGTGTGTCCCGCTGCACATCCTCGCTCCGGATTTCAGAGGTCTTAGTCGAGAGTTAGGCAGCAAGTTGTGTTGGTTATGAACGAGCGGGTTGCTGCTCTCGTGTATGAACGAGCGGGTTGCTGCTCTCGTGTATGAACGAGCGGGTTGCTGCTCTCGTGTATGAACGAGCGGGTTGCTGCTCTCGTGTTGGAAACATGATTTTTTTTTGTTTGTTGACTATTGTGTTGGGCCTTCCTTTGGTTGTCGTTGTCGGTTGCTGTTTGTTTAGTTGCTGCTTTGGTCTCACTCACTCATTATTTGTTCTGTACATTTAATTTTTTTTTAAGTTATGTGTTGTTCGCGAAATTAGACAGTTACTCATTCAAAGGAATGAAACTATATACAAATGCCGATGCATTTTTTACATTGTGTAGGTCATTCTAACCCGGTTTAGCCTGTCAAAAAGCGTATAAGTGCTACGTCTGCTATCTGATCATTCAGATTTCTCAAGATTTGTTGCCTGACTTGACTCATGTATGGATTTATTTTAACCTCGCACTGAGTTTATTAATATATTAATTTTAGATACCTTATACCTTCCTAGCACTATTGAGAAACTGAGATGAATGATCGTAGCTCTAAAATTTGTAACGTAGAAAGAAAATAAACCGTGGATGAATTGATATAAAGTAGGTATATGAAACGCGGATGAATATATGGTTTGTATTTTTAATCCATTACGGTGGGTGTATGCAAAGTAGAAATGCAGCTGTTATCGATTTAAAATATGGAATTTTACAAAAATATATCGCTTCAATATTGTCATCTGTGACCCCTAAAAAATTAATCACATTCAATAAACAAACATAATGTCCCATATTCCACATTAACACAATGATATTTACACCACTCTGTGCAAAATTATAGAGAGAAAAGGCAACTTTCTCAAGTAATTTAAATAGATCAAAGACAGAACTAAGACATAACCGTAACCCCGGATCAGACGAAAAGCCAGCACGCAAGTTCCTAATGAGCAAAAATTAGCATTTCCATCTTTGCGTGCCACCGACACGCGGGATAACATGGCTTATGAACTTTGAAAACGTCCGTCCGACATAACAGTAATTCAAACGCATAGGAGTTTCTGTTGCGGCAGAACTGACGTTTTATGGCAGCTTGAAATAACAGAGTATGAGTAAAAATTGTTAGATATCATATCAAGATATGAGAACTATTTCGTAATATTATATGAGGGATCTTAACACTAGTCATTCATAAAAATGCAAGCACCAGAACGCTAATTTCTTTGTGTTAATATGTTAGCTCGCCAAAGTTTGAGTTGAATTAGGTGTGGAATTTTTAAGGCACAAAACCAAAAAGGCAGTCTGCTAATTTGAAATGTCATATCTGAAATACATTAATCAAAAAAGTAACATTAGGTTTGAACATTAACATTTTCCTGGAGAACGACTCCCTTTATCGCTCGACCTTATTTTCTTGGAGAGGCTAATTTAGTTCTCAGCCGCAGCCTCCCTCTCGAGGCAAAGGAAGTGTCGCGCTCTCTGCCACCATCAATTTGCATTCGGATTTCGGCTTCCGGGCTGTGATTGAATTTTCCTGTAATGACTTTTGAATGTACTTAGATCAACGCAGCCACCAAATGAGGTGTGAGGGCTTAAAGCTTCGAGTTGGTCCTCTTGAGCGTCGTGATTGCGTGGCAGCCTGCGCAGCGAGGCAATTGATGACCGAGCACTCGGAGCGACTTGGGTTTATGAGTAAAGATTTTCAAGAGCTTGTCAAAAGGTTTGGTTCAACGATGTTCCATGTGTGATTGTTGATATTTATCTACCATCAACACCAATTACTGCAGATGATTACAAATTTACTGTATGTTATTTACTGCCATCAACAGCAACTGTCACAACTTACTATCGATTGCTTTACTGTTATCAACGTTAACTGTGATAAATTTATTGACGATTTCATTGTTACCATCGGGAACTGTAGCAAATCAATTGTTGATGATTTTACTGAGAGAAATGAAAAACAAACTCAATTAGCAAAAACGTAGCTTTACTTTTCAGAAGTTAATGCTTGCGATGACAAGAGAAAATTCCACGAGATGAAAACAGCAACAAATAATTTTTTCAGCACAAAAAATAAACGAAAATCAGAGCGGCACCTGCCCCTAAACAAGCAATTTTTCACGTCTTTATTCGAATGCTACGGGAGGATCAATGCAATATGGCACCATCGGAGTAGCGAATTATGGAAATCAGATGACAGGACACGCGTTTCTGGTGCACCCAACCTACTGCATATATAAATTATTTAAGAATAAAATAGAGGTATAAGAATAAGAAGGAGAGAACAACCATCGAAAGCAGACCCACGCGAGGATGGGGATGACGAGCGTGACCAATGCGTCATATGCACCCCAAGGAACTTTAACTGATCGGTAAAAAATTCGGCCCGTTGACGGAATTTTACTTGTATCTATTACCTAATCTTGAAAAAAAAAGTTTGAATTACTTTAAAATTGTTCTAGCACTATAGACTCTCAATTCTAAATTGAATCTGCTTGAATTGTTTGATAAAGAACAATATCATTTCAATGAAGCAGTTTTAAGATGATTGTATTTGCGTACATTTTTTTTATACTCTTCTATTCTTCAAGAGCCAAGTCCAACTAATATTTAGCACATCGCGTGCCTAAAAATGCATTAAAAATATATAACTATTTTAAACCTGATTCCGTCACTTTTTCATTATTCAAGTTGATGATCTAGCAAGTCTAACATCACATTAATTCCGAAAAGAAAATATCGCATATACGATTCTTATTCAAGTTCGATGCTAATGGACCCAGTTTCCTAATATTTTTTCGCTTACTCTCGGCAAGTGACATAAACTTTTTTCAAGTTTTTAAGTTTTCGAGTCCCCCTAGCCATGGATCTGGAGGCCGCGTTTTTCCAAGAACCCTCGCCGTGTTCCAGCCACAAGTCTGCTATTGAGTGTTTCCATTGCCCGAGATTTTTTGAAACGCCCCGACCGGGGAATTTAAAAAAAAGCTAATGAGACTCTCTAAAAGGCGTGTGGCTTGCGTGGGGAGCGTGTACACGGCGTTTAGAGTGTAGAGTGTTGGAGAGAAGTTTGGTGTGTGTGGGCACTATGTTGAGAGAGTGTGTGAACTGTGAGACGTGTAGACGAAATAGGTTTGTTTGTTGAGCGCAATACAAATGACCAAGTGAAATGTGCGGTGAGAGGGTAAGAGCTTTTACTTTCTTCACTGCGTAATTCATTTTAAATTGAAATGGGCTTGATTTAAACCTTACAAAATACACAAGACGAACATCTGATGACGAACATCCCTGTAAATAAGACAGGGAAGAAATGAAACCTCAATACGTTAGGAAAACATGCATAATATTTGCAGGTATCTCTAGAGTATTCACTCGTGAATATGTCCCCGACAAAGCTTTGATGTGAGATTGATGAGACTCACGGAGATAATCTAGATCCTATTAGTTGGTAACTGAGCGCTACAATGACACAGTGTATTGAGCTCCGCAGCTCATTGCCATGAAAGCCATCTTTTGCTCCGTTCCGCTTTACCTGAATTTGAAGGACATTTCTTGAAAGAAGATCTATCACGCCTTTGACCGCGTACGTGTCCCTGGACATTGACATTAATTTAATAGTACGATAATTGAGGGTTAGATGTTTTAGTTGTACGATACACTTTCAAACATTCGGCTAATGAATTAATAGTATTAATAGCGTTTATATTGCAATACAATTATAGGCATGAATATAGAGCTTTTGGGTTTTGAATTACGAACATTTTCCGCAAGACATCACAGGGACTGAAGGAGGTGGCAAGTCAGCCGTATAGGACTATTCATTGGTACACAATACGGCGTAGTAAATTCAGCGGACGCTGAGAAAAATGGCCTCCTAATAGATAACCTGAAAAGATGTCACGTAGGAACTTATCGAGCCACGGCGACGCGGCAAAGAGTTTAACAGCACAGCCATAGAGGTAACAACAGCAAAAATATAAGTAAAAACAGTAGGAATATAAGTAACAACTGCAAGAACAGTAGTAATGCCACTATCAATAGCAGCTGTAGTATTGATCGAAATTCTAAATTTGACGGTGAATAGTAAAAGCAGTAACTAAAATATTTAAAATTACAGCAATAATTTTGGGATGGTAATTTCAGCGTTAATTTATATCAGGTAAGGAGAGAGGCAGAGGCTCTGCAAGTAAGCGTAGCAATCAAAAGAAGCGAATTCAGAGTCAATAAAATCAAATAAAGAAGTAAAACTTGTAGTGACCGTGAGTATTTATTGTGTTGTTGTATAAATACCTGAAATTGTAGCAGCAGTAGAGGTTGCATCCCCGTTGGACCAGCATGGTAGAAGCAACATAATTAGTATAACAGTGAAAAAGGTGAATTTTTTGATTCCAGTAGGTACCTGTTTTCAACAACTCAATATTTCGGCGTGCAATATCTTTTCTAAATTGTTTATAACCTTATAATTTGGTATTGATCTAAACACTTTTTTATTTTTGTTGGGGCGTGGTGAATATATCAAATTTACCCTCAGTTTGAATGTATTTTTTCTTGATATCCATCGATTGTATAACGCGGGCCATGATTCTTCTGCACCGTTTGACGTAATCGGACAAAGCTCCTGACCATTCAATGATCGTGTCCGACAATGGCAGTGTGAATCATCAGTTTCCTCTATGGCCGGCGTGTCAAACGATTTTTTGAGAAATGGTTTTGGCTTCGACTCCTTCTTTATGTGATCGACTCACTTGATATTACCATTCAACTGAGTCTATTCATTTTGATATTCCCATTCAACTGAGTTCTAACGCGATGAACACTGACGACGAGCGAATTCGGACGATGTCAATGATGAACTTGTCGACAAGCGAATTAGGGCGACGTCAACAATGCATTTTTCGACATGAGCATCGGGAAGATATCGCCGATGATCTCGCGCAATAAGAGAATCTGGTAGAAATAGATGATGAACTCTGTCGACAAGAGTATCGGGATGATATGGACGAGGAACTTGTCGATTGGAGAATCGGGATTGATAGACTATTAATTTCTCTTATTAAATTAAAGTCAATTCTCATTTGAAAATGTAATATTCTAGATGAAATGTATGCAATATTCTATTCTTTGCACTCGCACGTAAAAACTAAGCAGAGGTTTCCATGGACAAAATGAAAACTAAAAAAGGTAAAAAACAAAGCAACTTACAGGTTTAGAGTTTCACTACGTCGCAGAAAACTATAGGTAAGGTAAGTATTATATTTTCGAGCAAACTTCGAAATCGATTATGAATTTCATCTGATATATCATTTATTCCTGGAAGTGTGTTTGAATGTTTAAGGCTTTAATTCGCTAATTTTCTGAGGCTAATCCACCAGACTTGTCACGTCGAGATATTGCATTGGCCTGAAATTATTTTCTTAGTGGAGAAAAATGATGAGTGCACAATAAAGAAGCTTGTTAACTGGATTGGAAATGACGGGATTGAGGATATCTGAATATAATATTACGGAATAATAACACCATGGTGATAATCTATCTCGAGTAACGCGAGTTCGGAAAAACTTTGAAAAAGTCGCTAACAAATGTCAAACAAATCAGTTGGGGCTAACAAATGCTAGTTGGGACTAGCCTTGATTTCATGCCGATGTTCCATTCTAAATTAAATCTAAAGAGAACATGAAAACGACTGATTGAAAAAATACATAGAATCCAAGAAATAGTTGCATTATCTCAATGAAAAGCGACATCACGAGATTTTCAAAATATTTCCACCTTTTCCTTCAACTTGCGCACGACATCCTGCAGTCGGTCGAAAGATCAATGCCCAGGTTTTCAATACGAACAGTAAGAATGCAAATGGTGCAGAGGTGTCGGCTAGGATCACCTAGGGCTTCCCTCGGTGCGGTTTGATCACTCTCTTCCCTCCCAATCAGAGGGTAATGTCCCTCTTTTAGGGTCACAATCAGTTTTCGGACAGGCTTTCTTCCTGGTCACATTCCGCACGCAATTTATGGCCCCACCTTCTTGGCAAATGTGACTATTATCCGCTAGGGGGGCGAGCGCCCCCACATAAAGAGGGGCTTTTTACCCCCACCGGGGGTCCAAGTTGCAATAAAAACCCGGTCACGCTGTAGGAAGCAATAAAAAGCGTTAAGTTCAGCTTAGAAAAAAGTATTCACTAAAATTAAAGAAATATTTAGTGAATAATCAAGTGCAAGCTGCAGGAAAAAATGGAGAAGCATAACTCGAGTCACAATGTGGCTATATTTTTTAATGTGAACTTGGGAAGCCAAAAAATCCAAATTGGGAGTCCAAAATTTTGATAGGGTATGAAATAGATAATATAATCGATGAGGCAGAGTAAAAATAAATAATTACTCTGATTATCTTTTGTTGTATTGGTACTACGGGATGGTTTTTAGCTATTGAAATAGTGTTAGATTATTTGGGCTTGAGTCTTGATCACAAATCATAAGTGACAATTTCCGGATACATATTTTTTTTATGTTTCAGTATCTAGTATTGGAGATTATAACGAATAATTGTTGCCATTGTGAGCAAGGTGACGTAAAATTAAAATTATGAATGATTCAGACCTTGAAATTGTCATGAACACATGTATATCTTTCAATAGGTCGTCTAACCGTAAAAGAATTTGAAATAAATTCACAGATTTCTGGTCATATAATGACGAATGAAAGGTAAGACGGGGCAGACAACTATACTTGTTGTGAATATCATAGTAGAGCTATGCGAGTAGATCGTATTGTGGATACACGAAATCAAGAAGTATATTGATATCGTATCACAATACTACGGTTTTTTTATCCGGAGTTTCTCAATATTGTGTATCTATATATTACATGTATTAGTACTAAGTATTACAGCATTATCTTGTTCCACTAGATGTGCATTTTTTACACGTTATACGTCTGCATTAGCGTGACTTAGATATGGCGGCCTCAATATCACACGGACGATGTAATGAGTGTCCGTATTTGGTATTTTTTACACATCACGTCTGCATTAGCGTGACTTAGATATGGCGGCCTCAATATCACACGGACGATGTAATGAGTGTCCGTATTTGGTATTTTTTACACGTTACGTCTGCATTAGCGTGACTTTGATACGGCGGCCTCAATATCACACGGACGATATAATGAGTGTCCGTATTTGGTATTTTTTACACATCACGTCTGCATTAGCGTGACTTTGATATGGTGGCCTCAATATATCACACGGACGATATAATGAGTGTCCGTATTTGGTATGAAGCTAAAGAGTCGTATGGAGAGCAGTGGTCCATTACAGCGCCCTAGCGTTATTGCCTATTGCCGCGTCGCTGCCATTACCTTCCTCTTGTCGCCACCTCTTTATCGCGCCTTTTATCGGACGCTGTGCGTGGGAGGCCAGCGGGATATACGCGACCAACATGGTGCGTATACAATCTGGTGGTGCGTATACTGCGGGAGTATCATGTCAAATGCTGGAGTATCACGGCAGCTGATGGAGTAGCACGGCAACTGCTGGAGTATCACGGCAACTGCTGGAGTATCACGTCAACTGCTGGAGTATCACGTCAACTGCTGGAGTATGACAGCGGGAGTATCACGTCAACTGCTGGAGTATCACGTCAACTGCCGGAGTATCACGGCTACTGCTGGAGAATCACGTCAACTGCTGGAGTATGACAGCTGGAGTATGACAGCTGGAGTATCATGTCTGTCTCTTATACACATCTAGATGTGTATAAGAGACAGGTAAAATAACCCTCAGAAAAATGAATGGGTCATGTTGTCCGAGTACGGACATTTCCTACACGTAGCAACGAAACGCCATTTTGCTGGGCCTCAGTGAATGTTTGATAGATCATGCATGGCTGAGAATTTATCCCTCAGTTGATTTATATTTATTTATAGCTGCAGAAGAATTTATCTCCAGAGGTCAACGACCTTGAAACAACGTCGTTTACGAATAGATATATTTGAAGCAACGTTGATTACGAGGTAATTTCGTTGAAGCAACGTTGATTATGCGTTGATTTTGTTAAAGCAACGTTGACGACGATTTGATATAATTGAAACAACGTTTAATCAACGTATTTTCAACGTTAGATGTCTGATAGAATATTGNTGGAGTATCACGTCAACAGCTGGAGTGTCACGGCAACTGCTGGAGTATCTCGTCAACTGCTGGAGTATCACGTCAACTGCTGGAGTATCTCGTCAACTGCTGGAGTATCACGTCAACAGCTGGAGTATCACGGCAACAGCTGGAGTATCACGTCAACAGCTGGAGTATCACGTCAACAGCTGGAGTGTCACAGTATCATGCAAGTTGTACACAGGACGATATCTGATATGAACTATGCAAGGCAGCGCGGCATTTCTGTTTGAACTTGTTAGGTAAATTTTTATCATCTCGACGTTTTACTTTAGTACATATTGAACAAGAAATAGGTTTGCTAGCTCACTCTGTCCAACGCAAAAATTTTTTAATGCGTATTAAATCTACTGCACAATGTCGCGTCAGTAGTCTTCCTGAGTAACAAGTTTACTGTACAATATCACATCAACGTGCTAACTGAATAGTAAATCAACTTTAGTCAGCCACATTAAAAATAAATCAACTGAATTTTGCCTTAGTATATTTTTTTAAGCTGTGATATGGGTCGGCAGAATTCATCGACGAGACATACAAATTTTTAGTTTGAGTTTCTGCCTAATTAAGCATTTTGGCGTAAATTAGAGCGAGAAATTTCCGCAGTTTCCTTATAGGCTTCTTAAACACGTGTAGGCACCACTAAATTCATTTGTTTAGGCAAAATAAAAATAATGCTCAGAAACGACTAAAATATTAATAAAATAATACTCACTTTCATTTTACCGTGTAATATATCATCCGGAAAATTATTTTCCACAAGCGTTCACCGTAAAAAACTTTGTCTTCTCAGCGACACCCGCAGCACCCGGTCAATAATCAGAAACTCCTAAATTATTAATAAAATAATACTCATCTTCATCTTACCGTGTAATATATCAATATATCATCCGGAAAAATTTTTTCCGGATTTTTCGGATTTTCCGAGCTTTCACCGTAAAAAACCTTGTCCTCCTAGCGCCACCCGCTGCACACGGACAATAATCAGAAACTCCTAAACTATTAATAAAATAATACTCACTTTCATCTTACCGTGTAATATATCAATATATCATCCGGAAAATTATTTTCCGGATTTTCCGGATTTTCCGGATTTTCCGAGCTTTCACCGTAAAAAACCTTGTCCTCCTAGCGCCACCCGCAGCACACGGACAATAAAACCTGGAACGTCCTAACCATCTGTGCTGCCCTGCAGTCTCGTCTTACTTGCTTAGGCCTAAAAGAATCGTTCGCGCTGACCATATTATGCATTGCAAGCTTTTGTCACCAGTTACGTAAAGCAATAATGAAGTTTATTTGCGTGCTTATGATCCATATGGTCGGTATGAGAGCACTGCGAACAGTCGTTCCGATCGCTTCATTGCTTCCAATCAGGAACGTCACCACATTCACCAGTCAATGCCGATCTAACTATCTATTGAGAATGAAATACCTTCTTGAGATCCAGAGGCAAATATACCAAATAATGATATCTGAAACCTTAATCAAGGGATCAAGACCATTTGTTTTGTAAGCGGCTAAAAAATCCAATTTAGGATCTAACAGTCCATTTAAATATTTAAATATTAAATTATCATCGATCAAATCGACCCTAAATTCTAATAATAATTGGGAAGATAGATTATCATTGATCAAATTGACACTAAAAATTTCAACCCTATTTGAGAAACAACTTTAAAGTAATAACGATCACTCTGCTACATTCCGTGTATTATGAAAAAAAAACGTAATAAATGAGATGAAATTAGAAATAGAATACAGCAACATAGTAAAATGCAAACTTTCATATGTTGCATAGACACATCTACATATGTCACCTGGTTTAACCAGTGCTAAATTTAAGCGGAAAGATGCATGATTCTATTTGTAGAATACATGAATAATTAAATTCACCAATAAAAAATCGCTACCTATCATTTTTGGTTAATAAACGTAAAATACTTGCAAGATACCGTGTTACCTCATGAGATGCGTCTTAATGATCCCATTAAGCTTTGATTTTCACGGTGGATCGAGCGGTCATTTTACCTGGGTCGTTAAAGCAGGCGCCTTACATACAGCCAGGGAGGGGACGTTCGACTGCGCGATATTGTGTCGACTTTCACGAGTCCCTCGCAGCAAGATTACCTCGAACTGACCCTCATTTGAGAACCCCAAAGGGGATTTGTTAAAGTAATAAAACAGCAATGAAATAGTAGTAAAGATAGGAGGCATGCAGCTTTAGGAGCCCTCTAATTGATTTAATATGAGAGTAATAAAATTTGGTGCTGCCTTCAAGGTGTTATTTATGGAGACGGCCTTTTCATTTTATGTGACTCGAGACCAGTTTTGGATGCTGGAGTCACGTGCGACTCGCTTTTATATCTCCAGGCTTCCGTGATACGAATCACTTCGTGGACAATGAGCAGCCGCAGAGTTTCTGAACGAATGGTTTGAAACAAACCATGCACTTATTTTTTAAGTTAATAGAGGCATATCGTAATAATGTACCTTTTGAGTTACTAATACTGATAAAAATGAATGCGATACATACTGTAATACCAATTAGATAACAAATGGTGATTCAAGAGATCATTAGAAACGTGTTCCCACGTTCCAAGTACGGTGACAAAACAGTAAATATGACTATGGAATGTAATATTTTTGAATGACCTCCATTATTGTTCGAACAATGGCGTGCTTATGCAACAGTGCAGTTCATTACTTGTGGAATGTCGTTGAACAAAACTAGCATTTCTCGACTGGTATTCCATTTCATTTACTGTGCAGAATGTTTCAGACATTCAAATGAAAGTTTTTCAGAAAGATAAAGTTTCATTCATTCAAAGATAAAGTTTACAACACGCAGAAGATTACCGGGAAATAAATTTTAAAATCGATGCTGTATTCACTGAAGGGTGCTCGAAGATAAAGTTTACAGCATGCAGAATATTCAATGGAAATAAATTTTGAAATCGAAATAGTTGCACGCCATGGCACAGAAATAATAATTTGAAAGAGGTCAACATTTTGAAATGAAATTGATGAAGATTCGTTTGCAGTTGATAGCATCCGGTATAAACAGGTACCCGTAAAAATTTTATGTTATGAAATTAATTTTTCAGAAAAAAGTTATTGGTTAGAGAAGCTGAATTAGATTATCCAACTTGAGCAACTTTGGCATATTGGAGTCAAATTTCCAAAACATAATTTTTCGATTTATTTGACCTGCTTAGCTCAACTCGGTCTCCTTATTTGTATGCACAGTGTTGGCTACTAAGTTAATAAATTAGAAATTCTTATCATGAATGAGTTATGGTCATCTATATTTAAATTCACACACAATATTCAAGTTTCTTCCTGAACTAAAATCAGCCAATTCAAATCATCGGTTATATACATGTTCTCTGAATTTATCGACATAAATGGTCTGAAAAATGTGATATATTCGTGGCCTGAAAAGTAATATAGGCTAAAGTCATGAACAATTCCTCGTTGTTTACAATTATGACTTTAAATTGTGGTTCACATCGTATGCTTAGGTTTCGAAAAATGTGTAGTACTAATGATCAAAAACGAATATTTTCTGCAATTTAACATAATTTAAGAACTATAAATTTTTGTGTGAGCAGAAATTGAATTTTCAAGAAAAAGTTACATAATTTTCATAGTTAAAAGTATAGAGGTAAGATAATTGATTTAGTAACAGCTGCAACCAACATATTTTCATACAATTTTTCGTTCTCGAGTAAGGGCCACTGACTGAAAATATTACATCACTAGACCACGCGGTCTTTCAATTCTTGGATATCAAACAAAAGAACGCCTGGCCTGACTTGCTTTGCATATTGTTTTATTTGTGGGCCGGCTTACCTTTTATTTGTTGGCCGGCTTAGCCGCTGGGCATTACAGTTTCCCTACACAGAAGGGGAGAAGGTTCTCGAGTAACCATTGATGCAATATATTATATATGTAACACAGTACTTAGATATTAATTTATATTATATTAGTTTATAATCTAAAAAAAGATTTCGATACAATATCGTATATGTTCTGCACTTTGTGATGGAGAAGGCTTAGATGACTATTATGAAAGGAAATATTTAATTGTCTGTAGCACACCAGTAAAAAGCTACCGACAAGGGAATAAAAACAAAAAAATAATAAAAATAAATAAAAAATATAAAGCTGATACTAATGATTTTATTACTCAGGTTTACAAAAACACTAAGCTCACAAACAATACATATATTGAAGCAGAAACGAGAAAGTTAAATTGAATATGAAATGTCAAAATATAACAAGCAATAGTTGAATGGTATGCATATTAAGACGACAAAATTGAACAAACATATGCTACAAGCAAGGACTCATTTCTTTTCATGAAATACATCGTTTAATCTATGCACCGCAAAAAGCTCCCAACCTCATTGCCTATGCCTCAAGAAATACGCCTGCAAATGCGGTAATATGATCACATTATTTACAATACCTTCAGGCTGAATATCGAATGGACGAAAAAGCGCGACACTCGTTGCCGGACCGTTGTTTCTTGCACAGCAATGTTCTTTATCTTGAACCGTAGTGTTCTTTATCTTGAACCGTAGTGTTCTTTATCTTTTGTCTTGAAAAACGCAGTGTTTTTTGTCTTGAACCGTATTGTTCTTCATCTTGAACAGTAGTGTTTTTTATCTTGAACCGTAGTGTTCTTTATGTTGAACCGTAGTGTTCTTTATCTTGAACCGCAGTGTTCTTTATCTTGAACCTTAGTGTTCTTTATCTTGAACCTTAGTGTTCTTTATCTTGAACCGTAGTGTTCTTTATCTTGAACCGTAGTGTTCTTTATCTCGAACCGTAGTATCCTTTATCTTGAACCTTAGTGTTCTTTATCTTGAACAGTAGTGTTCTTTATCTTGAACCGTAGTGTTCTTTATCTTTAACCGTAGTGTTCTTTATCTTTAACCGTAGTGTTCTTTATCTTTTGTCTTGAAAAACGCAGTGTTTTTTGTCTTGAACCGTAGTGTTCTTCATCTTGAACAGTAGTGTTCTTTATCTTGAACCGTAGTGTTCTTTATCTTTAACCGTAGTGTTCTTTGTCCTGCACCGCTGTGTTTTTCATCTTGAACCGCAGTGTTATTTAACTTGGATCGCAATGTTTTTTATTTTGAACCGCAATGTTCTCTATCTTGCACCGCAGTGTGCTTTAACTAGCACCGCAGTGTGCTTTAACTAGCACCGCAGTGTGCTTTAACTAGCACCGCAGTGTGCTTTAACTAGCACCGCAGTGATCTTTATCTTGCTCCGCAGTGTTCTTTATGTTGCACAGCAGTGTTCTTTATCTTGCACTGCAGTGTTTACTTTTATTTTGCACCGCAGAATTCTCCATCTGTGAGATACCTTATCAGTGCAGGAATGTCGCAGTCCGGTCCCTGCATGGGCAATAGAGTTCATCGAGTGTTTAGTCCTTAATTTTGGCTTGTCATAGTGTTTTTTATCCCAAGTTTTTCGTTTAAACTCATCAATCGAGATTCAACCTATTTCCGAACGCCTACAAGGGCGATGCGAGAAGCGTAAATTAAAAATCCGCTGAATAACACTTTATATCCTACACGAATTTTCAATTAATATCACTAGCCTCATGCGTGAGACGTCATTCTTTGAATGCTTATTCAATTACTTCATCCATTTACTTTACTAAAAATTACCCGAATTTCCTAGACCGTTTTCTGCGGCAGCTGAATTATTCTGGTCTCAGGGTAACCTCCTGGACAGAAGGAAAAATATTGACAGCGAAGCGTCTCCATTTCTCGCTTCTCCTTCATAATCTGCCTCAGAGAAACTGATCTCTTCGCCTGCAATCCAATTATTCAAAGTTCAACTCGAGGCGCGCACCAAGAATTAAGATCAGGTTAAGATAGTGTTCGTTACAGGTTCAAACTAACCGTATATTTTCGTAACCAGGCCGACATTGTTTCCCTTATTTGCCCTCAGCAAAACAAAGGTCTGTATCGGATTCTATTTTGACGAGTTAAGACACGAGGGTAAGGTGAGGCCCACGTAAGAGTGCTGCTCTCATTAGGCTACACGGAATGAGTTTCATAACGTTAATGCCTTACTGTACATTTATAATTCGGCCCTGAACAAACATCGGTGCCATTAACTCCGTATGAGCGATGTCGCTCCAAAATTACACTAACTGATAACGTTTTTGCATTAGATTTGATTCGCATTAATCCATTTAATTTATTTATTCTAATTTAGGAATTCATAATTAAGATCGCTTCATTTTTTCTTCAATTTTTAGTGAATACCGAGGAGACAATTTCGCTCCGGAAATATTTCCTCACAATTGTCTCTCCCTGCTTTTTGATTCCATCTTTTTCATTAATGTTTCATCAACTGACAACTAGACAGTTTCATTTTTTTTCGTAACCTGCAAAAGAAGTTGGCAAGTTGACTCTTCATTCATGAGGTTTCTTGTACCGTGGCGAAGTGGCTCCCAATAATAGTGAAGGATATGGAGTTGTTCTTGTACCGCAGCGAAGTAGCTCCCAATAATAGTGACGGATATGGAGTTGTTCTTGTACCGCAGCGAAGTAGCTCCCAATAATAGTGAAGAATATGGAGTTGTTCTTGTACCACGGCGAAGTGGCTCCCAATATTAGTGAAGGCTATGGAGTTGTTCTAGCAGCTGTGACTCGCGGGGGTACAGGAATAATCCGGCCGTGGGGGACCTGGCAAGTCCCGCGGGGTTCAATGGGTTCCCACGGGTGTAGTCGTCCGGTGAGTGATCGGGTGGGGACTTGTGGTGAGATACGCGCACAGTTTACACTTCTCTTTTAGGTGTTGGAGAAAAATTCAATATGAGGAGATATTTCTTTGAAAATATAAAATTAATAATACTGCTGTAACTTACTAAAATAAACTTAGTTATCTATGAATAAAGAATGACCAATGAAAATTAAAGGACCAAAATATTTTGAGAAAGAATACTGTAGTTAAGGTAAAAACGTTCAATTATTATGATGCTCGCACCTAAGAAGACTTGTCGAAAAATTAATAAATTTAAATTTTTCATAAAATGAAAACTCTTGAAATAAATAAATTCTTAAAATAATATCCTAGAAAAATGAATAGAACAAGTTCTAACGTTTTTCTGGAAATATTTTATAGCAATTTTAAAATTATTCTTTATTTTGAAATTATTCTTTATTTTGTAATTATTCTTTATTGAAGTCGTTTGATTGCAAAATTTTGTATCAATTCTAAAATGATATCCGAGTGATACATCACAAATAATGGAAGAACAAAAAGAAAATTATTAAAATTACTCTCAAGTACAGGCCTCCGAACATATGTATGTCACTGAAGATGGATAATACGCGCGCTAAGTTTTAATATTATTGTAGTCACCCCAGGCACATAGCGAGTGCTCAGGTGCAAGCAAAGAACCCAGCTTCCGTAGAGCCTTCTTGGATAATAACTTTCATCGCTGAGTGCCATTGCTGAAATATTGATCACTTCTCTCCCCAAAGTGGAGGAATTGTCCTATTTTAGTAACGATTTTTAGACCACAAAGATCGAGATAATTATTTTTTGTGATACTAAAATAACTTCCATGATCCACAAATGTCGGCACTTGATGCCTAAGCATCCAATATGCCATTTGTTAATAATTAATGAACTATTTACACTTGATACCAAAACATCTATTGGCTCATGATATTAACGCATCTACTATTTACACTTAATACTTATGCTTAAAATAATGACATTGATACCAATTTATAAACTTTTAAATTTGATGCGTATGAATAACGTATTAAAACTTGTTTCTAGTACATCAACTAATATTTCGATTAAAATTATATTAACCAAAAAGTTTAATTTGTTTTTGCACGATGAAAACCCAGTAAAAACTATCACAGTTAAATCAGAAATTTTTCCTCTGTGCAATAATGCAATAGAATATGATCGTAGATTATTATAAGTACTAAATGCGATGTTCGCAACTCGGCAAGATGTCTCATGTTATTCATATTTAAGATAATAATATGTTTTAAAACTTTCAATCGTAATACAGGTTTCACTCGTGATAATCTTCATTGTCGCCGAGACTGGGTGCTAAAATTACGGGATTACGAAAGATTTTTAACTAAAAATTAATAATTATTAGACTACTGAAGAAAACAATTTAGTTCTAACAATGAAATTTTCTGCTTGAATTCTTTCAGTTATCAAAAATTAAACCTCCCTGTATAAATAATAAAGAGAATGAAGTTATCGGCAAGAGCGTAATAACGCAGTCCCGCACCCCGAACGTTTCGAAATTCTTTGAAAATGGAAGACCACGTCGGCAGTAAGTAGGGAAATTTCGAGCGCGTATTTGGGAAGAAGGTGCGCATTAGGGCGGCAGGTTGTGTTTTAAGCCACTTTTTAGGCGCCTAAATAATGAGAAGTGTCCGCACCGCAGAATTGCAGGTACGTTATGTGCCACCTCAGCCGCTTTGCCCTCTAAGGTAAGGTTGCTTTACCTTCACTGCTTTACCCTCACTGCTTTGCCCTTTAGGTAAGGCTGCTTTACCCTCACTGCTTTACTCTCACTGCTTTACCCTCACTGCTTTATCCTTTAGGTAAGGCTGCTTTACCCTCACTGCTTTACCCTTTAGGTAAGGTTGCTTCACCCTTACCGCTTAACCCTCCAAAGTAAGCTGCTTTACCCTCACTGCTTTATCCCCGTAGGTAAGGCTGCTATACCCTTACCGCTTTACCCTCCAAAGTAAGGCTGCCTCACCCTTACCGCTTTACCCTCCAAAATAAGGCTTCTTTACCCTCAAAGAAAATTCCGAAATAATACTCGGCTGACCGACCGGCGTAGGTTTATTGAATGGAAATAATACATGATTGTTTCTATGGGACACTCCTCGGACCTCTTCACAAAAATACAAAAATATGTTGATGTATCTTCTCAAAAATTGAAACCGAATCTTTACCGGATGACCAATGATTGATCCCGAGAATTTTTAGCAGGAAGTGCTAAAAAAATTTATTGTTATGGTATAAATTATTTGCTGGGTATTTTCAGGCATGTTGAGTTTAAATAAAATCAACAAATCTTGAGACTAAATATGATATGTAAAATAATTATGTTTTATTGGCACTGGCATGTATATCAACAAAGGCTCGCCATCTCTTACGCCTGACCTTGATGGTTTATTGTTAATTTATTTATTTAAATTGCTAATTTATTTACACTGACAAGTGAAAGTCTAGTTTTTGTATCACTCAGCTTGTTTAATGCAGTTAACCAAGAAAAACTTAGCAACTATTCCGGATCTTTCTCCCCTTTGAATTTCGGCTTTGCTATTTAACATCGGTATGTGCCCATTTTATTTCAAATGTGTATTTTCTTTCTTCACTATTAAACCTTATTAATCGCCAAGTAATTCACTAGTATCATAGATGCAATACAATAAACTGTATATTTGAATGACTAGAACTTCAGATTTTTTTTTCTCCCATTAAACGACTTCTTCCAACTGCTCTGACTCTGCAACAATTTCTTATTTTCCCTCTCGATGGGAAGATAGATGAACCTGCGCATCTCCTTGTAAACAAACTCGCAGTCCATAGAAAATAAATTAGCGATGAAGCGATTAATCTCGACTGAAGATCAGCCAGCATGTTTCTGTATCTCGGCTGCGGACTGCTTGCAGCTCAGTAAAGATCACTTGCCTGTGTTATTTCTATTAACAAATTTCGGTGAATTATTATGATGTACATAATTCAACGTAGAGGTTTGCAGGAAAGAACAAGAAGGTTTGTTTACAATAAATGAAAATGAAATATTTTAAATGGCCAACAAATTTCAGTGAATTATTATGAAGTACATGATTCAACGTAGAGGCTTGCAGAGAAGAATTAAATTTTGTTTTCAGTAAATGAAAATGAAATATTTTAACTAGAGAAGCGATGTCTTGCTATAATTATTGACAACAGATTAATGTCATCGGAAATGATAATTAATTTACTATTTCAGAGCTGGAAACTATTTTAGAAAGTGAAATTAGTTACGTTTCCGAGCAATTGACTCTATAGCAACATTGTTGAGAGAAAATGATTTTACATGCAGTCTTCCGGACTGTATTTGCAAATAACTTGAAACGTGACTATTAAAAATATGGGCAACAAATCTATAGTAGGATTTATTCACGCGGGGAAGCCATGTGTTTCGGAGTGAAGCGTTTTCTGGTTCACAGAAAGTCTTTGGGGTTTTGTTGGAGTTATCGGACGGTCCGGTGAGGAGGCCACAAAGGTTCCTCTTGTTCGTCTAATAGCCCTTCCTTCACAGATACCAAGACGGATGACCTTACCCTCTGTCCTTCTCGACCTTATTCTTCAATTATTTTCTTCCTTTTCTCTTTTCTTAGCGCTTCGCAAAAACTAGAGCCCGCTTCATTTGTCTCCCACTATCGGATTTAACGGAACCTCCGCTCCGCCGTAAACAACCGCTCCTGAGACGGACTCCGAGACTCCGTTTGCCGGGAACTCAAGAACTCAACGTCAGCTGATCACTAACAGAAAAAAATCGTAACTTTCCTATTACTAATGTAAATGGAACTATCAAACATAGATCTATCAAACATAGATCTATGGAACATGGATCTACAGAACATAGATCTACCGAACGTGGATCTATGAAACAGATTTATCGAACATGGATCAATCGAACATGGACCTATGAAACATGGATCCATCGAACATGGACCTATGAAACATGGATCCATCGAACATGGATCCATCGAACATGGACCTATGAAACATGGATCTATCGAACATGGATCCATCGAACATGGATCCATCGAACATGGATCTTCCAAAATCTTTGGAATCAAATTCGTAAAACGTTGTCACATTTACAGTTGAGATGCATATATTTCTAATGACGAATTAAATTTATTGACTTTAGAATACACAAGTGGATTCTATTTAATAAGTTAATCTTCAAAAATAATTGTTATATTTTACTTCAGGAGGTCAACCGTACCCGGATCTTATTGCTGCTGCTGAAATATGTGTACATTAAAATCAAATCCATTCAGATTTGAATCCTGTATTCAATCCGTCCTGTATTCAGATGATGCCACTTTCCATCTAAAACATTTCAGGAACGTTGCACGTTGGCTCAAAATGCGTCGACGTGTGATTTTTGGCTGAAATATCAGAATTTCATTCATTTTAAATATCATGTATGTCTACGTCCAGCGTCGGCCTTCGTTTATTTCAAGAATGCTTGCATTGGGTTTGGTTCTCTGGAGTCCCTTGAGTAACTAAGCTCATACCTGGCTATTTTGCTCCTAAAATGAGGGTAGGCATTTGACTGGGGTAATTTTTCAGAGTTATGGGGTAATTTCTATTTTGTTTGAGCCGTGCGTTGTTTCTCGGTGGAAACTCGTACATGCATTCACGTGGAATCCGGCGCGAAAATTTTGCCTGATGTGCAAAATTTCTGCCGCATGACGTTGGAAGAGAGTAAAATGAACTGGGAGTGCCAGAGCATTGCAAATGAGTGTCGCGATCATAAGCGTCGATAAATTAACACAAAAATCTCTGTATTGTCACGGTAATACCGTGCAAAGTGTTATCTACGCATTAAGTATCCATTGCTGAGTTGATGTGAACGCAGGAGCGCGTTTTCTCGCAGCTCTCAGGGGCATCGCCGAGACAAAATGAAAAATGATACGTCGTGGAAAACTTCAGGCCTGATTGTTTTCTTTAACCCTAATATTGTTCTTGTGCGCCATGGGGCCTAAATTAACAGATTACTTGTCGTGGCTTGCCTATGCCAAGCCGCCTGCGCAAAAGCTAGCCATTAATTCTTTGCCTTTCGAATTTTCGGTTGATCTCGATTGCATTCATTATCGCGTTCACTGTCTGCTGGGATCGCAATATTCTTAATTGATAATTTGGAATAGCTGATGAGAAAATTATGTAAGAAACAGACAGCTAGAATACAGAAATAGTATTTCACGATCATACCATGCTTAGTTACTCTTACTTTGCAAGATGAAGCTTCTTGATCAGCAAATTTAAATGCCCTTGTGAAAAGATTAGCTCGTGCAAACTTTTATGTCTCAATTAAATGTGTGTTAGATTCATATTGTTGAATCTTTGCTCTAGACTGACATTTCGTACATAAACGATACTGTGACTGTGTTACACTACTCGAATGGTATCTCAACTTTAATGTAAATTTCAACGCAATGTCATACGGGGAGAGAGAAAACGTGCCTAACACTAATGAAGTTTTCTTGGTATGCTTGATATCCTTGGTAAGTGTTTTGGAAGTATCAGTGACCGGCGATACGCTAAAGTGCCGCTTTATCTGTGATACAAGATTAGAAATAATGCTAGATATTCCTTGGAAAAGAGTAATTTTCCTGCGCATATGCACTTATGAATATATTTGAGTCTCAACAGGTTCACAAAGTTCTTCTCGATATGCACCATCCATATGCACAAATCTGCCGGAAAACTTGTGGTAAGTGAATGGCCAATGATTGGCCATCGATAATAATCCGATTCCTCCTTTTATTTTCAATGCAACCAAGAGCGCCACCATAAAATCGTGTCAAAGCACAATGGATGAGAATGCGAACACATTTGGGTGCGTCTTTTGTCGATCGTCAGGCCTTCAATTCACGCATTATTTTATTCCTGCCAACTAAACTGAGTTGGCGGAAGAAATGGAATAGCAAAGTGACGCTACCGCTATCGGACGCAGACACGCTGCTCTTCCGAGGCCGTTTCGGTTTAGGCTTTCAATGTGAATCCCGGCAAGCAAATAATTTAGTTGCATGCGTGGTCTGAATCTGTGACGGACAAACACGTTTTGTAAGCCAAAAGGTTCGGGATTTCTTAAGCGTTCGAACAGCGATGACATGAAATGAAAATGTATTTTTTTGTACTCGAGGACTTTCCATTTTCGCGCAAAATTAAAAAAATAAACATGACCCATTTCCTTGACAGCATCAAATTAAGATTTGAGCATCTTGCAAGTAGCTCTTGAAATTCGGTATGATGTATAATACGAACTCGTTTAATCATTGATTATTTTTTGTTATTTGAACTATAAGGTAACGATATTAATTTCTTCGATCTATTGCCATTATAATTATTTACAAAAAAGGTGTCTGTTTCCTTTCAATTCACTGGATGTTCTTTATTCTCGATATTTTCGTTATTTTTCACCTGCTCTTCATCTCCGTTTCTTCAGGTATGGTTTTTCATTATTTTTTTTGTTAATTTTATAACAGAAAATTTTATCATATGCTATACAGTATTATTAGGTCATCGCTCTTTATTATCTATGTACTGTTTTACATGCACTTTCATTCGCATTGGTCGGCCCGAATTCTATTTGTTTAAAACTCTAGCAGAATTATTTCCATTACATTCACCTCGTGTTTGTTTTAATGGTATTGGCAGCAGCCCATGCATCATTTCCTGCAGATGGAGAGCTAGAAGACGCGTCAGCACTCACGCTCGTCACGCTCGTCATGTTTCGCTCCTAATGAACTCGGCGCATAATTACCGAGTTTCTTTAGTGCCCTCACTTCTGTATTGGCGAGGGCATTACCATCCTGTATTGGCGAGGGCATTACCGTCCTGTATTACCGTCCTGTATTGGCGAGGGCATTACCGTCCTGTATTGGCGAGAGCATTACCGACCTGTATTACCGTCCTGTATTGGCGAGGGCATTACCGTCCTGTATTGGCGAGGGCATTACCGTCCTGTATTGGCGAGGGCATTACCGTCCTGTATTGGCGAGGGCAATACCGTCCTGTATTGGCGTGGGCATTACCGTCCAATATTATGCGATCAAAGTATTATGAAATTAATTTTATTCGATTGATTTTTTTACAAAACAATTAAAACTAATGAAAATCTTCTATGAAACTTCCGTGTGCATTTCAGAAGGTTTTCTAAAATTTGTTCACGAACATTGAATAGCCTAGAGAAATATAGAAGAAGTCTATACAGATGTATAATTTAAACTTGGACACTGCATGCAAATCAAGTCGCATGGCATGGCTGCATTTCTAGCGACGTTTATAACGGTCAAAGAAATAATTACAGTGTGCATTTGTGTCGATTTACTTATTATAAATTAACTTTGAAATAGCAATTCTTGCCCTCAATTCATATAAAACAAATCAACCCTGCTATAGGCTTACCATGGTATCAATAATGAAATTTCCCTCTATTGGTTAACATTCGTATTTGTTATTTAGTATTTGAATATCAATGAGTTGATGGACTGTTTAATGGAGAACATTATTCTGGGGAAATAATCGTTTATAAGATCTGCTTTTAAAAGTATTTATAATTGAACTACAAGAAGAAATTACTGATAAGCATAGCTGAAAATAGTACGAAGATAAAAATCGGATATTAACCGATTTATCACGAGGACAAATAATTCTGTAACAACGAATAGGGATCATATGATTGCATTATACCACGTCAATGTTACAGCCATTATGTAGCTTTTAGTTCAAATCCGGCTAGTTTTGACAGGCACAGACGAAAGATTCATGAGGGACTGCAAGTCTATGTATAGTTCTAGGGCTCCTTGTATTGATGAATGTATCTGAGGAGGGTGAGAACGCACCGCAGTGCTATATATACGCGCCTCCTCCTTCATACTCCCAAGATAAGAACGAAAATAAATTCCGTTGCCGAGTTTAATGATAAAGTGCTTCTGGGTGGAGGAGTATCGTGCACGTATTATGGAAGCCAAGGACTAAATGCCGCCCATGCTCCCGAGGGTGTCATTTTTAACACGGCTGATAATGGCACTGGAGGCCTTCGACTGCGTTTTCTTGTCAAACCAATCACGACTTTAAATATTTGTGTGGTAAGGGCGGTTTTTGGTGGAGATGGTGACGCCTTGAACCATATTTCCCGTGACACACTCGGAAATGATGAGCTTTGGAAAGTTCTTGGAAATGTTTGGATGGATGGGAGGAAGGATCGAGAGTTGCTTACTTGATTGATACTGCGACATCTGGTCCCAGCTCTGTATGAATTTCGAAGCTTACATTTCAGTCGCAACAAAGATAGAAGACATAATACTTTAAAAAATTCTATGCTCTCATTTGTTATATTATTTATTGGTGAATGAGGTGTAGACTTATTGCAGCATATTTCGATTTCCAGTGTATCGCTAATCCCGTATAAGATGAACATTGTAAGGCGACAACTCAATCGAAGTAGTGCTCAAATTGTCAAGCAAAACTTGATCAGTAAAAAGTAAATGAGTTTGCCGTTAACTCATACTGCCTGGTTGATTAATTTGAATTGAATTCACAGTTACATTTTTATTAGGTAACATGCAAAAAATAAAATAATCTAAAGCCTATACAGCAGGGCTTCAGAAGATGTCAGTTTGCATTGAATGTTAAAGCATCGTATGGAATAAAAAAGCACCGTATTGAATATAATAGCACCGTATTGAATATAAGAGCATCGTATTGAATATAATAGCTCCGTATTGAATATAATAGCACCGTATTGAATATAAGAGCTCCGTATTGAATATAATAGCACCGTATTCAATATAAGGGCACCGTATTGAATATAAGAACATCGTATTGAATATAAGAGCTCCGTATTGAATAGAAGAGCACCGTATTCAACATAATAGCACCGTATTGAATATAAGAACATCGTATTGAATATAAGAGCTCCGTATTGAATAGAAGAGCACCGTATTCAACATAATAGCACCGTATACCAATACACGAGTAAAGCGTCCCAGGATCTGATCAAAGCGACCGCGATTCATAAGCTTCGGTCACCTCCGTTGGTCGGGACGTAGCTCGCCACCAAGGGACGGCGATATTGCCTGGCGTCCCTCAGGAAATGCGAGCCGATGACCAATGACTCGTGCTATTTGATAAGCGGAATCTGGTCCGGGCGCTGGAATGGGATGTTTCATTCAATTTCCACGTTTTCACAGCTGGAGCGAGTGCCTCGTAAATGTGTTACAGCGCATTGCGATGAAGCGACCGCCTTGTATGTGTATTGCTACGAGACGCCGTAGTTTGGGATGAAGTGATGATTTTCGTGTATTTAATTTAACATTATATTTAGTGAATTGTGTGTTAGATGATAAATTATAAAATATATTTTTTGTATGGAATTTCGTTTACATGCATAAGTCTTTTCACGTACGGATACAAATTTGACATAATTCGCTTGATACGAATTTTTTCGGTAAAACCTCATAAGAAACGTGCTATATATCTTTAAAAATATGAGAAGAATTATTGTTTTTAAATTGGCTCGTGTGGGAGCAGGTCCTCATCACATATATATCATACATTTTATTGATTGTAATTTAGATATATTCGTTCCGCATATTATTCCATGTTATCGCTCACAATCAAGTGATTTAAATCTCCATAGAAGTCAAGACTGTCCTGCTCGATATGCAGCCGCGATCAAACTTATTTTTCCCAGTTACGGGATTTAGATTTTTTTTACTGGACCTAATGGCATGCATCCCTAAAGAGTTTCATTCTACGGCGCACGGTATTCTTTTTATCGGCTGAAGCACATTGTGCTGGTCGCACTTCTTCCCCCACCATTCATCATGCGACCGACCGAATTTTTTTCGGCTGCGCCGAGTTTTGTCCGTGCCTTATCACTTTCTACTACGCTTCTCTGTCCCATAGAAACCAAGCCGAACTTAAATGTTCAAATAAAGGCAGACTCCCGACTTGATATGCACACTTGATAAATTGAAATTGAATTCAATATCCCGAAGAGGAAATCTCAAGAAATGAAACTCAAAATTCTGCATGACTTGAAAGGATTGAATTACGTATTCTTGCTGTTAAAGCTCAGAGGATTGAGTATGAAATGTCCATTGTTGCAACTTTATTTCAGCAACTTAAACAACAGTATTAAACTTTTTAATTACGTGTGATAAATATACTGTACGAGAGGAGTTGGCCCTTCTACAACTTTTCGACTAACAACGAGAAGATGCCTGGTAATTGGTAAATAAATAAATAAATAACTATATGAATATATATACGAAGCATCCACGTTCCTATTAAGATCCAGTGGCGTTCTACCAAGTCTTTTAAATAGAACATCATGAGTGTTTCTAGCTTTGTCATACTAATTTTGGTTATTGAAGAAATGCATTGAAATTTGAAGTCATGAATAATTTTGTTTTACTTTCACCAATAACTTGCTACGAAATTGCTTCAAAAATCTCACAGATTAGATACGAGACATTTCTTGTTGAAATTGTCTATGAAATTATTTTGGCCCTTATTTTCTCATTTTTTGCAAAACTTCACTCGGAAAAAATTCAATAGCTTACCGCAAAGAATTTTTTTGCGGCTATCATTGCATGGTATCAATAAAAATTAAATTCGTTCTTAGAAATAAATATTTTTAAGGCAAGTATTCACTACTCCAAAGATATACACAAAATTTGATTTCTTCAGAGCATTCACCTAGTAATTTTCCCGTAAATAAATATGTCTTATATTGGAGTTTCCTGCCAAGGAAATGGGTTTTAAGAATCTATATAATTTAAAACTTTTCAGCACAATACACTTCTCACAGAAACATGTTGCAGTTTCTGGTTAATGTATTGAATTTAGTTTATATAATTTAAAACTTTTCATCACAATACACTTCTCACAGAAAAATCTTGCAGTTTCTGGTTAATGTATTGACTTTAGTTTATATAATTTAAAACTTTTCATCACAAAACACTTCTCACAGAAACATGTTCTGGTTAATGTATTGACTTTAGTCCCCATCAAACCCCTCCCCCTCACCCTGTTCTCACCCCCAGCTCTGGTCATCTGGCTGGGCTAACTCAATATTTTCTCCAGGATTGGCAGATGGAATTGGAAGACGTGTCAGAAGAGGGGTTCTGTCCGTCAGCTTCGCCATCGTCTCATCGTCTGGTACTCGCTCATTTCACTCAAATTATTTTCTTCAGAGTCCTCTCTAGATTTAAATCATATGACTTTTTACGTAGCGGAAAATCATAACGCACGGAAATTTAACGCGTTTCATGATTTAAATCATATGCGTAGCGGAAAACGTATATAGAGTATATTTGTCTGGCAGCCAAGTTAGTGAAAAGGATAGAAATCAATGTTTTCGAATCTAATACCAATAATAGATATTTTTTAGCTCATTTTCACATTTATGGGAAAAAAGGCGCTATTGTGCTCGTCATGTCCGTCCGTCTGTCTGTCCGTCCGTCCGTCCGTGACCACGTTTTCGTCGACGAGAAAATGCGCGCTCTGTCACTCACTGCGGTGAGTACTGAGTTATTTTTTTAAAGTAAATTTTATCAGTCACTCCACTAATTTTTTTGTTGAATCTGAAAAAAAATACAAGACGCATTACAGAGGAGAAGCGCAGAGAAAAATCTGAAATACGAGGAGGGTCTGCAGATCACTTTTTAAAAGGCGGCCTGAGGGTCTTGGACCGGACCTTCCATCTGGATTGTTTCTCCGTAGCATCGATATGTTGATGCGGGGATCCGGAGGCGCTGAGATGGTTTTAAAGCCCCTTGCTTTTGTTGTCTTTTAAGATCTGAGCAAACGCAGGCGTCGCTGAGGAATAGTGGACAATGCCATACAAGGGCTAAACCGTTGAAAAAAATGTTCTATCGATATTCTGGTTTCTAAAAGATGCTGTGAATGTTAGGTTCAATATTGAGGAATATAACTACATTTAAAAATTTATTTGATGAATGAAATCAGGCATCATCAATTTAAAATGGACATTACCACATGAGTGTAAATCAGTTAAAAAATTGCTTGGTCTCGAAATTATTCGATCAATATTTTTTTTAATGGGAGTTGCAAGCAGATGACGTATTTTTTTCGGAAAATTCATCCGCGGATAGATATTAGTTGGTAAAAGAAAACAAGCTTCAGCGAGGACGAGCTGACTTGGAAATATTATGAAAAGAATTCATTCGCTGTCTAAGATTATTTCAATTAAGTGGACTGTTTTTACAAAATTTGCGTGAGCGAATTCAATTGAAATTCCGAATAATAGCTTCTCATATCTTAATGATATAGTCAAACTGACTTCCGAAATATCCTGTATCTTTATAGTTAATTCTAAATTGCGTTTTTCATATGTTCTAAGAAATTGATGATTAACATCAAAGTAAGTTAAATGAATTTAAAGAATGACATTTACAAAAGTTTACACCATGTATCTCTTTCAGCTTGATTTCATTTAGGGCACTTATAATATTTTTATCGTTTACGGGCAAACAGAGTAAATTTTTAGTAGCAAGAAAAAGAATTCCCCAGCATTTCTATAATAAGTTTTTATTGGTATGGGCCTGTCATAATTGGTATAAGTATTTTAATGATGTCCAAACACTTATTTGTTGCAGAAATTTTTGCTCACTCTTCAAAGACGAGTTTAAATTAAACGTTTTCAGCAATCACTTAAATACGAATATTTTGGTGGACCAATGCGTCGTTAACTATAATAAATAACTATCTATACGATTTCCTTAGAGTACAAAATATGCTTATGGGATTTTTCCCTCTCAGATATAGGGCTACCATAAGAATGACCGTGTCAGACATAAACATCCTCCATATAAAAGAGTGAAGCTTGTAAACTTGCATTCGATAAAACAATCATCGGCACCCAATATATCTATTCATGCCGTAAACTGCAGGATGCATGTAATCGCAATTTTTCCCATGTACGCTTCACGTAATCTTTCTGTTTAGACCTTCAGTCATCCGACCGAAGTTTACCTGGAGATAAATTGTCATTCGTAGTTCAAACCTCCTTTAGTGACGAAATACTTCGGTGAGTTTAGTCCTGCAATTTATTAGTCTTTCATTATTTATTCTGATATATTCTTTTGGTTAACTTGGATTTAATTTTGCTTATATTTGTTTATCTTGTGTATTAAATAGCTAATATTTATTATGTCATACTTGCAGAAACTATGTTTTCAAGATTACCCAAATAAAACTCCTTGAAACCTGAGTGTCGAAATTTCGCCTAAGCCACTAGGGCTTAACAATGCACATAAAATTTTCGTTCTCAAAGGACAAAATACAAAATATCGAATTGATTGTCGAGGAGCACCCAGAGCTCGTTAAATGGGCAAAATATTAAACTTGATAATTGCATTGGCATCGCGTAAGTTGCCGAACGCTATGCACGTTCCCCGCTTACGCTACGTCAGTGCGCGAGAGTCTGTCTGCTTTTAACTTGGTATGGAGCCCGGCAGAAATTGCAGCAATTACGGCGGTCTCGCAAAAATTCGCTAGGGATGTTTACTGCTGATGCTGCGCATAATTCGATAAGAACTTACTAATGAGATTATTGCGGTGAACTGCGCCTGCAATCGACGGCGATGGTTGCATTGCATCGGTGCGTTGCAACGTAGAGAGGCGGGCGATAGTGGAGTGGGAGATGGTCGGAGCGAAGGCGTGGAGAGGGGGGGAATGTGCGAGGAATAGTAGTAAAATAGGAGCAGAGGTGGGCAGTAGTGCGCTACATGTAGCGGCCGCTATATTTTCAGTAGCGGTAGCGGTAGCGGCGCTACATTTAAAGCAATGTAGCAGTAGCGGTAGCGCCCGCTACATTTAGAGCATGTAGCGGTAGCGGTAGCGGCCGCTACATTTCAAAGTAGTGCTGCCCAGCTCTGAAAAGGAGCATAAGTGAATAATGACGATGAGGTGAATGAAATACGGTTAAAAATATATGGGAAATAACGAGGAAAAAGTAAAGAAACGTCTGGTCCATCTATTAAAAGGTGAATGATTTATCTAATTTATATTTTTGTCCATATAATCCCTTGACTGATTGTGTATGGCTGAAACGCGTCAAAAATCGGTCGACCATTAAATTTATAGCAAGCGAAGCATGACACCAAATATTTAATTAAACCGTTAATTATCTTATATAGACTCGTTACAAATACTCGACGAATTTCATATGTCAAGTACGATTGAAACGACGCCATACAACTCTGGCCAATCAATCCGTGAGTGGCAAGTGTCCACAATGATTAAATCGTCACCACTTAACTCGGGCTAGTAAATTTTTGAGTTGTTAGCGTCCACAATGATTAAATCGTCACCACTTAACTCGGGCTAGTTAATTTTTGAGTTGTTAGTCACCACAATGATTAAATCGTCGCCACTTAACTTGGGCTAGTCAATTTTTGAGTTATTAGTGTCCACAATTAATGATCAAATCGTCACCACTTAACTCGGGCTAGTTAATTTTTGAGTTATTAGTGTCCACAATGATTAAATCGTCATCACTTAACTCGGGCTAGTCAATTTTTGAGTTTGATTGAATCGTCACCATTTAATCGCCCCAGTCAATCGAACAACTGCAAATGTTAAGTGACCAGAATGATTGAATCGTCACCATTCAATGCGGTCCAGTCAATCCAACAGTTGCAAATGTCCAGGACGATTGAAACATCACCAAACAACTCGGTCCAGTCAAGCCATGAGTCGAGATGTGCGTTATCGAACCGTTCGTGTGTCGAGAAAAAAATCACCTAAAGTTGTTTCAGATTTTGCAGGAGCCAAAAAAGCTCTTCGGTCCGCACGTGGTCGTACCAAACATTAGAGTGTGGGTTAATTTAACGCATATACTCGTATATTGATGAACAATACATGGGATTCAAATTATTGATACACATTGACCTTGAATAAGTTAAAAGAATTAGCAAACATACTCACATATTTTAAAAATTGTTTATTGAGTTTTCTAATTAATTTTAGATAAGTTGATAATTTTTAAGAATGTTGAATTTCTGACCGGAATTAAAACTTTTTATTCACTATTTCTGAGAGTTGGAAAAATGCATGATAAATGAAATTTAATCTCGTTTGCAAAAATTGTACGCTGTTTCCTTACGGCTATAATATGTATTTTGTTTTCGAAATGACCACAGTTAGAATAAGAATATGAAATGAAATGAAGCCTAATGTAAATTTTTCATCAAATCATGTACCACTACAACGCAACATACGCTAGAATAAACAAATATAGCCTCGTTTCACCATTCCTCAAATTAATGGCAAAATCAGCTCGTATTTTCAATATAAAAAGAAAATTCAGTAGCGACTGTGTTTTTCTAGTGCATGGGAAGAGCGTTTTGCGGAGGGTTGTCTCGACAGTGCCCCGCTCCGCTGTAATGGTGCAGAATGACGCTGCACTTTGCACCCTTTCTCTCCGGCCGTTCACCAACCCTCCGTTGGGCCCGACTCTTGCACCAGAACGCGGCGTTCAGTTCCGTAAACGCAGCTGTCAATCACTGACTCGTCCTTCCCTAGAAAATAAAAAAATGTCCCTCGAAAATTGCAGATTAACGACAAACGATTAGGGAAAAATTGGTCGTTTTGCTTGGCCCTTGAGAAATGTTGAAATTGTCCAATCAAAAGATAATTTACCGTCTGCCATGCACTATGTAAAAGTCTCGATGTTCGAAATCCTTTTGAGTTGCATGGACAATAAAAATAGGCCAAATTGCCATATCATAAGAAAAATTTGTTGTCTCCATGCACCAATAAAATACTTGTGAGATGCAATAATTAAAAATGAAGAAAATCTGAATGATCAATGTAATTTGAAGAAAATTGCAAAATGGAACTGGAGATTGTAGAAAAATTAAAGATTTTGTTTTCCTTTCTGATGAAAATAACGAAATTGTCTACTCAGCTCAAAAAATTTCATCGTCATAATGATACGATACTCATTTCAATTAGCTAAGTAATGAGATTCCTTTCTAAGGAGTCTCATTTCATAGATTAGGCTATATAATTCATTGATAATTTAATTTAGAATTCATTTCATTGCAATTTAACTAATAAATCCTTAATCATAAACTTGAATCAAGTTTCCTTCTATTTTCATTTTATTATTTATTTTTTTATTTATATTTTATTTATTAATTATTCAGACAACCTGTTGGAAGGGTCCAGTTGAATCTCGCTGCAATTGTGCTAGAGTCTGAGAGCCCAGCTGCACTGCCCAGAGCCCAGCTGCACTGCCCAGAGCCCAGCTGCACTGCCCAGAGCCCAGCTGCACTGCCCAGAGCCCAGCTGCACTGCCCAGAGCCCAGCTGCATTGCCCAGAGCCCAGCTGCACTGTCCCAGAGCCCAGCTGTACTGCCCCAGAGCTCAGCTGCTCTGTCCAGAGCTCAGCTGCACTGCCCAAAGCCCAGCTGCACTGCCCAGAGCCCAGTTGCTCTGCCCTAGAGCTCAGCTGCACTGTCCCAGAGCTCAGCTGCTCTGCCCAGAGCCCAGCTGCACGGCCCAAGAGCCCAGCTGCACTGCCCAGAGCCCAGCTGCACTGCCTCAGAGCCCAGCTGCACTGCCCCAGAGCCCATCTGCACTGCCCCAGAGCCCATCTGCACTGCCCCAGAGCCCAGCTGCACTGCCCCAGAGCACAGCTGCACTGCCCCAGAGCCCAGCTGCACTGCCCCAGAACCCAGCTGCACTGCCCCAGAGCCCATCTACACTGCCCAGAGCCCTGCTGCACTGCCCCAGAGCCCAGCTGACAGTGCCACAGAGACCAGTTTGGTCCAGCATGGTCCAGCCCCAGCACCACACCCGTTGTAGTTTCCATGACTGGCAGCAATCATATTAGAGCCCTCCATACGAGTGCTCTTTAATCAGTATTATGAACGCCTGACATCTGATAAATGATCTCTCAGAGACAACTCCGCGCTAACTGCTACTGCACATGAGCTCGTACAATGTACATATCCTTACCATCACAGCTCAGAATAGTACATGATTTACACTGTATGTGCTTGTTTTGAGGGGGAATATTTAGCTTGTACAATGTACATATCCTTACCATTACAACTCAGAATAGTACATGATATACACTGTATGTGCTTGTATTGAGGGGGAACATTTAGCTTGTATAATGTACATATCCTTACCATTACAGCTCAGTATAGTACATGATTTACACTGTATGTGCTTGTTTTGAGGGGGAACATTTAGTTCGTACAATGTACATATCCTTACCATTACAGCTCAGTCTCTTACATGATTTACACTTTATGTGCTTGTTTTGAAGGAGAACATTTAGCTTGTACAATGTACATATCCTTACCATTACAGCTCAGTATCTTACATGATTTACACTGTATGTGCTTGTACTGAAGGGGAACATTTAACTTGTACAATGTACATATCCTTACCATTAGAGCTCAGTCTCTTACATGATTTTCACTGTATGTGCTTGTTTTGAGGGTGAATATTTAGCTCGTACAATGTACATATCCTTATCATTAGAGCTCAGTATAGTACATGATTTACACTGTATGTGCTTGTATTGAGGGGGAACATTTACCTTGTACAATGTACATATCCTTACCATTACAGCTCAGTCTCTTACATGATTTACACTGTATGTGCTTGTATGGAAGGGGAACATTTAGCTCGTACAATGTACATACAGTATTCTTACCATTACAGCTCAGTATATATAGTACATGATTTACACTGTATGTGCTTGTTTCGGAGTGATGTTTTAGCTTGTGCATTGAACATTGTCATTTGTCCGTCTATAATTTTAATTAATTGTCATGGCATTCGTTGTGAACGATTTTTCATTTATTTATTAAAAGAGTAACATGCATGATTATCAGGATAAGCCTTATCGAACTGTTCATTAATGAGAGTCCCATTATGACAATAAAAGAGATGTAGTCCCATTATTACAATAAAATGTTTACAAAATGATCGTGATCAATCTATTCTAGTTTTTTCGAATGATTTATCAGGCTAAGACTATGCTATTTTACTGCGGATGTTTTGTTTTAATAAATTTCTAGCGTAAGCCTCATAAAAAACAAATATATTACCAAACAGCACGCATAATATAAACATTAATCTATGGTTGGCTTGGAGTTTGTCTGTAAAAATTGCATTGCGATGATACTAAAATAATAATCCTAATGATAAAAATGACCTCGTGAGATACATCGATCAATAAAATTGAATCTTGAGTTATGGTAAGACTGTTCAATATAATGAATGACTTTTTACTGTAATTTCCTATTTTTTTCGATACATTTTCCCCAGACGTTTCAATTTTTCCCCCAAGTGGCGAGACGTTCCCTGTCGTTGCGAGTTCATTTCGGTTTCTGGTTTAGAAGAAGTTTCATTGGTCGTATTTTTGTGCTGCGTCATCTCCATCGTTTATTATTTTCTTCACAATAAATTTCTGAGAACGTCTCGACGTCTAATAAAATCCTGAATTTTATAAATGGAGGCAGCAGAAAAAATAATTCTGGGTCTTCGACACTCAACGAGACTATTTTTTTCAGTAAATTGAAAGAATGTTTATTTATATTTCTCTGTTTTCCAATGAGAAATTCTGAACTTATCCCCAAATTGTTTCCATATTCGAAATTGTAAAATTGCTTCCTATAAGAAAGGCGAACGAAAATGTGAATATTCGTGAAAAAACGAGCAAGGGATGTAAGGTAAGAAAATCAGTGTATTGTTCAAATTACTCATTGTGTTAATGATGATCAATCCATGGAAAAAAATTATCAGTCTGGGCGGACTTTTTGCGACCCGTCTGCGACTTCTATTAATCTTAAGTCTTTTATCGCAATGCTCATAAAGGAAATGTTATCTGGTGAGGACAGAGAGGCCGTGATTTATGGCAAGGTCTCTTAGCTAATTATCGATCGAACTACATGGACCTATCGTGTAGTTATCGTAGGTTTGCTACAACAATCTCTGATCGTAGTTTTTCCTCTTAATTATTTTTGAATTGAAAGTTGGCATTTCCTTTTCAAGCTTTCAGATAATTCCATGTATTTGATGAATAAGCAAACTTTCTAGTGCCTACAATATCAATAAATCATGACATCTAAATAAATATTTTTTAAAATTTTTAGCATTCGTTTAATAAAAGGCAACAGGATATGAAATACGAGCAAGTAATGCGATTCAAATACGGGATCTCTGGCGAACACTGTAGGTATTGCCCAATTATTGTTCGATCTCTGCGGCACTGAGATGAAAGGAAGCGAAATCAAACTCCAAATTGGATCAAAAATCCCCAATAAATGACAGCGCGGCAGGAAAAAGTGGAAGGCAGAATTCTGCAAATGAGCAGAGACTCGATGAAGGGTTAGCTTTTCCTAAGAGTTCCGTGGGAGAAGATCAAAGCTGGGGACGCAAAAGTTGGAGGTCGGCGATGGGGGAGGAGTGGGATGTGGGGGATGAGGCATGGGATGTATAGACTGTGGGAGTTGATGAGTGGGATGTGAGGGGATGAGGCATGGGATACTGGAGGGGATGAGGCATGGACTGTAGGAGTTGAGTAGTGGGATGTGCTGGGATCAGGAATTGGGACGGATGGGTTGCAGGCTGGGATGTGGGGAGACTGTATATATAGACTGTAGTATAGACTGTATGTATAGACTGTATAGACATGGGATGTATAGACTGTAGGAGTTGATGAGTGGGATGTACTGGGATCAGGAATTGGGAAGTGGCGGGATGAGGCATGTGAGGCATGGGATATATAGACTGTAGGAGTTGATGAGAGGGATGTGCTGGGATCAGGAATTGGGATGGATGGGTTGCAGACTGGGATGTGGGAGGTCGGGGATAGGGAAGTACCAAGGTCAGAGACTGTGATGTGGGGGGAGTCTGAAACTGTTTGTGACGTGCGTGGATCAGAGACTGTGATGTGTTGGTCAGAGACTGCTATGCATGAGTCAGAGATTGCAATGTAGCCTTGTACAGCCTCCATTCATAATAAAAGACAAAACTTAATTTTTTGTAGAAAGAAAATATTATTCATAGACCATATACAAGTTTCAAGTTTGAAATCGTGAATGCAAACTTTATTTTGCGGATTTTTAATCCCAGCTTATGATCCGTAAGTACATTTCTTGAAGTCATAAACTAGAAATGAATTGGTCACCTTTTAATATTTTTTAATTATTTACTGTATGAGAATAAAGCACTTGATGCAAGATGTCCTAAAATATTTCTGCGTTAAAAAATTTCAAATTCCGCCTACAACCGACAGGCGGTAAAATATTGAGAAATAATAATAACAAAATATTCAGTACAAATAAACTTATAAGCAATGCTCTGATAATTCTTTATCACAGTGGATTTCGTTGGGTAAATTTACGACTAAGAACGATAATTGAATTCGCCCTTCCTTGAAGTTTCCACTTCCGAATGGCTACGAACTTCAAAAATGGCATCCAGGAGAAAGTTGGGGTAAAAATGGCTCCTAATCTACGGCAAAGTTACCCCAGAACAATAATTTTGCTCATATTCCTGTAATTATAGATCGTAAAGCAGGCATGGAAGGAGTGTTGGAAGCGCAGGTGCTATCGTAACTCATGGCAGCAAAATGTGTGCGATTTTCAGAGCGAAAATCAAATGTCAAATTTGGCAGAAATTTTTGCTAGAATTCAAATCGAATGATTTGGAAAATTTCGTGAGCAAAATTTAGACGCAAACCTCAACAAAACCATATAATGCATTCGTCGATACTTCAGTTAGAGCTTAATTAAAAAGGTGACAAATAAACAAACTGGACGCCCTATATTGGTCAACAGGTTTTCGGACCTGAAATCTTGCAATTAACAGCAAGAAGAGTTGAAAAATTGCTTAAAAACTATTCTAGTAAGAATTATTTATAAAAATGCCTAGTTACTATTCTGGCAAGGGCAGTCGAAAAAAATATCATGCTGCTATTTTAAAATAATGTTTTAAAAATTACCAAGCGATTATTCTAGCATGAATTGTTTGAAAATTGTCTAGCAACAATTCAAGCTAGGATAGTTAAAAAATTCACGATCAAAACTTCTAGCAAGAATAGTTGGTGAAACAATTTTAACAATCAACACTGTTAATTGCAATCCTAGTGGCAGATAATAAAATTTATTAGCTGAAAATTGATCATTTTCTTCCGTGATCGGAATAAATTAAATTCACAACCTTTTTTTTAAAATTGTTTTAGCGACCTGAAAGTTAAATAACGGAGTCGAATCTGATATCTTTCATGTTGACAGAAATTAATTATATTATTGGTGAATAATTTAACTCAATATGGCACAGAGCTTCATATAACTCGCATGAGTAAGGCATGCATATGGTTTCTTCACCAAATAAAATGACATTGATAAGTACACTAGAATTCTCGGCCGTCTTTAGGCTGACATTAACAGGCGGATAATTAAAAAATAATAGTTGCACTATTGAAACTGTTGTACGAAAAGGTACAGAAGTGCATTCTCTGTTAATTTTAGTCAGTCCTATAAATTAATTTAAAAATCCCAGTAACCATGAAATAAAAACATTTTTTTGTTCATTAAAGTTAGGTACCAAGTATTAATTACACTGACTGGGCAATTTCAATGGCATATCGAGTCCTCATTTGAGGGGGTTTGATATTTATTGCCGCTAGGTTTGTACAATTTTTCCAGTTCGTATTTCTTGCAGTGTTTGGTTGGAAGATCAAAGCGCTGATGTTGAAGGAATCCGACAGCCCTCTTGCATATTTATGTGCTTTAATTGAAGCAACTTGCGAGAACACTAGAGTTATTTCGCCCAAATAAACAACTCTCTGCAAGACTGCTTGATCTCTGTACGTTTCATTAGTAACGTATTATGATTAAACTTTCCTTAGTTAAAAGAAAGAAAGATCAAATTTTGAATAATTTATTTAATTTACTACATATCGAATCACAGGCATAGAGATGATTTTATTTAATTTGGATCTTTATTACATATTGAAGGGATATGAATCGCACTTCTGTTTCAGTCTACCAATTTGGCATATGTTCTTCGAAGCGAGAAAGAAAAATCTACTCCGTTTTCCCATAATGACATGCATCCTACAGATATTATCGAGAAATTTATTTAAATGTTAATTTTATTTCCTAAAAATTTCATACTTTGTATTTATGCCGAAAAACCGGTAAATATTTTAGGCGTTTTTATTGCATTAAATTCTTCTCTAATCTGTACTTTAAAAAATCAAATTACATATATTCTCTTAGCTATCAAGCACATCGCATTGTATAACTTTATTCCTCTAAAATTCACTTTCTAAGGTTTAGTCCTCTAAAAATTCACCTTCTAAGGTTTAGTTCTCTAAAAATTCACCTTCTAAGGTTTAGTCCTCTAAAAATTCAGCTTCTAAGGTTTAGTCCTCTAAAAATGTACCTTCTAAGGTTTAGTCCTCTAAAAATGTACCTTCTAAGGTTTAGTCCCCTAAAAATGTACCTTCTAAGGTTTAGTCCTCTAAAAATTCACCTTCAAAGGTTTAGTGATCTAAAAATTCACCTTCCAAGGTTTAGTCCTCTAAAAATTCACCTTCTGAGGTTTAGTCCTCTAAAAATTCACCTTCTAAGGTTTAGTCCTCTAAAAATGTACCTTCTAAGGTTTAGTCCTCTAAAAATGTACCTTCTAAGGTTTAGTCCCCTAAAAATGTACCTTCCATGGTTTAGTTCTCTAAAATTCACCTTCTAAGGTTTAGTCCTCTAAAATTCACCTTCTAAGGTTTAGTCCTCTAAAAATGTACCTTCTAAGGTTTAGTCCTCTAAAAATGTACATTCTAAGGTTTAGTCCTCTAAAAATTCACCTTCTAAGGTTTCATACGAATCATTGCAAGAAAAGGTGGAAAAATATTAGCCAAGCCTCTGACGTCATGCGGCTTGGCTGTCTCATCATACGAATCATTGCAAGAAAGAGTGGCAAAAAAATTATAGAATGATTTTTGGCGGCCAAACTTAAGACTTCGAAGAGATCTGATTCTCGCAGTCAGACAAGTTTTACAATAAAATTACGCAGATTTTTATGATTTAGTTCATTCAGTGAAGACATCTTGAAAATCCAAACGAATTTATCATTCTATTTTTTAACTACTTCTATTACAAAAAACATGTCTGAAAATCGACCAAACAAGTATTAACAATGACAAGAAAGATGAGACTTTGTAATGCGTAATTAATTGTTTTCAAACGCAAATTTGCAAGGTTGGTGGATGGATTTCGTATCGTATCTGTTGCAGGTCCAGCTTTCGAAGAAATTTCGATAAGTTGGACTCAACTTAAATGTGACACAACTCCACGGACCTAAATCCCACGTTTCATTTACTCATGGCCCATAGAACGGGCCAACTTTTGGCGACTTATTTTTTCCGAAACCAAATTGTATTCAGTTGAATATAAAAAGTTCACATAGCCATATAAATTTCTTCTGCGTATGGTATTTAATTAGACCAAGCCAATAAATCGTTGATAGTACAATTTCAGGGAGCCAATTTGTCGATTCATCAATGAAATTGACATAAAATGGAAATAAAAAAACACAGGCAAATGAAATTTTTTACCTCAAATCTTTTATATTCCCGGAACGAAAACCCAGTAACTCGTAACTAAGTAATTTACAACGACAAACCAGGGGCACAAAAATGTAAAAAATTGCAAAAGAAAAGTAAGAATTTGAAAGGTTATGTGGTTTTCACGGGGTGGGCCTATAAAAATACGCTCATTCATCATTGCTCTCCAATTTGTCTGTCTCAAACCGCCTTGCTGGGGCTTTTCTCTGCCGGGAAATATCGCCATGTTATAGGAGGCCATATTTCGGCCACCTATATATGGCCCCACCGCCTCGCTGGGGCTTTTTTCTGCCAGAAAATATCGCCATGTTATAGGAGGCCATCCTGCGACCACCTATATATGGCCCTACCGCCTTACTGGGGCTTTTCTCTGCCAGAAAATATCGCCGTGTTATAGGAGGCCATCTTTCGGCCACCTATATATGGCCCCACCGCCTCGCTGGGGCTTTTCTCCGCCGGAAAATATCGTCAGGTTATAGGAGGCCATTCTGCGGCCACCTATACTGTATATGGCACCACCGCCTTGCTAGTTTTTTTTTCTGCCAGAAAATATCGCCGTGTTATAGGAGGCCATCCTTCTGCCACCTATGGCCCCCACTTTATTAACTGAATCAAGTATAAATAACAGCTAAATACATATGGTGGACTAAGTACATGAAGTGGTCGACATCTCGTCTATGAATGGGTGGTTTAGCTTGAAAAGCAGTCATTGAATGGCTGAAAGAGTTTTAACATACGACCCTTATGCTATCTGTAAATTGGTACTTTACTAAAGATAAATCAAGGGTGCCTGGCCGTCGGCCGGTCTAAGACCTCCGAACTGAAGCCTAAATTCTTTCCAGGCTCATAGGCTGGAAATGCAAATCATTATTCGTAACTATTTACCAGGAGTTTTATTCTGAAAAATTATGACCGAATTATCGACGGAAAAACCTTAGCCCGAGCATTCCGTGGCGTTGGGTTGACTGCTTATCATCGTCAGCTCTTATTGCTGTATATTTCCCCATAACAAAATTTTCAATCAGAACCATTCTGGGCCAGCCACCGACTATAGAGAAGTAAAATAAATCAAGTAAAAATTTATAAGTAGATTAGATCAATTTTCTCCCACTATTTCACAACTGAGATCTCACTACACTAAAAACTCATTAAAGCTTTTTTTTTATTATCTGTCAGCTGATTACACTTGTTTTTAGCGCATTTTCTCATTTATGGAAAAATGCACTATTGTGCTCGCCATGTTCGTCTGTCAGTCTGTCCGTCCGTCCGTGACCTCAAGTTTTCTTTGACGAGAAAATGCGCTCTCTGTCACTCACTGCAGTGAGTACCGAGTTATATTTTTTTCTTTTTGTTAGCAATGTCAATCCTTGACTACCGACGGTAACGAGAATAAAATATTAGGGTCACTCCAATTGTACCACTAACGTCATGCAAGACAGCACATCGTAACTGATTGGTCAACATAATTGCCTCACTACAGAGCAACTTAATTGTATTTCATGCCAATACTTCGACACCTTCCTTAAAAGCTCCGCTCACACAAATGTGGACTGTAGAACTGCTCATTCGCAGTACCATAAAATACGTATCCTAAAGTTACGTCACGCCTTACTTGTGTACCTGGGCCCATACTTTCAAAAAAAGTTAAGAGATCGTAAGTTCATCAGCCAATCATTGACGGCCTTTCAAGCAAAGTCCACCAATCAAAGACAAGAAAATAGAGCGTAAGTACTTACGTTCACTTAGCGAGTTTTGAAAGTATGGCCCCTGGAAACTGACATGTAAATGTACTTGTGTTTCATTACTTGTAAGCCTATACGTTTAATTTTAACGTCACAAGCATATAACTAGTAAAGGCAAAAATAGCTAATGTTTTATAGCCATGTCACAGCCAGCTCGTGCTTCCTTATAGTGAGAGTAGTAGGCCACTTATTTGTAACAGCACTAGTAGGACATCACTAGTATAACATGGTGCCTAGTGTTATTCAACATGGGCTTGTGACGTAACTGCCAGGTGTAGCTTCACTATCACTGGACCTAGTGGCTACCTTCTAACAGTAATAGGAAGAGGTCACTAGTGGGGCCAGGGGCCATACTTATAAAACTCGCTAAGTGAACGTATATACTTACGCTCTATTTTCTTGTCTATGATTGGAGAATTTTGCTAGAGAGGCCGTCAATGATTGGCTGATGAACTTACGATCTCTTAACTTTTTTAGGGAGTATGGGCCCTGGTGCCTAGTGCCATTCGACACGGACTTATGACAGAAGCCAGCACGAGCCTCGCACGTTAGAGCAGGAGCATCGCACAAAGAGAAGGCTTTACGCCACACTTTTTTCTGGCCTCTGTCGTGAAGCTCACGCCTGATGACGCTGGAGTAAGGGCTCTGGAAAAATTCGCTCAGGAACCTTTCAAATATACGAATGAAATGGATCTTAATAATACAAGGATATTGTAACTTGGTAATCAACTGTTGAAATTTTTGATTGCGTTATTACATGTATAAGAAGCACTGTTATCGACACGTTACTATAACACAATTGTAGGAGAGCGCATTGTTTGTAGATCAGAAGAAATCATTTGAAATAAGACAAAGTGATTGAGTGCTCAAGATGAAAAATTTTCATTGTTGTTTGAAAATGACTTTTGCTGGCAGTAGTTCAAATAATAGGTTGTAATAAATTTTTATCAATTATAACTTTTAATCAATGAAAAATAGGTTCATGAGCATCGGAAAATCATCAATTGTTTAATTTGGAATTATTTCTTAGAACATAGTTAATAGTTAATAATAGAATAGTTTGTAGCAAGTCTCCTAAAGCTGCAAAAAAGGAAGAAATTTTAATTTTTTCGTAATTTTTAATACACTTTAAATTGGTTTGCTCGGAACTAAGCTGGATTTATAAATCTTTTCCCTGGTACTCGATTAAATATTGAAATTCAGTGTAGACGTCTCGATTTATAATATAACTTGTAAGAAATGCTTCTTTTACATTAAAATCAACGCGAACAAAGTATTCCTCATCCGCTATCTTTCTAATTTTCTTCTATAAAATGTATTCTTCATTTTAGCCCGATGTATTTTCACGTGAAAGTTAGGTTTGCCGGTCAAATCTGTAATTTAAAAGAGAAGAAGACTTCGAGACTTTAATGCGCACTGAATTTTTACTTTTCAAATGTTAACGAAATAATTTCCAATGAAAGAAGGTTAGTTCATCGAATAATTCAATGAAGAAATAAGGTGAAGACTGTATTCGTTTGTAACTTTTCTTTTCCATATAAATACGAAAATTTCCCAAATAGAAACAAGTTTGTCAGCCAAAAAGGTAATTTTAAAGAATAAGTTGGGAGAATTATGCAGTCACGTTCAGCGTTTTTCCTTTATATGAATACGAAATGTTTGCCAAATAAAAGCGAGTTCGTCTTCTAAGTAACTAATTTTGAAGAATAAATAGGAAAAAGACTGCAGTCGCTCGGTGGCAATCGTTTTGCGCTTCGCTCACAGTTCATCTTGGATGCAGTCAGTCGGGAAATTGTCTCGCCCACAGACTGTGGAGAAGAGACTCGCAGACTCGAGCGTGATTCGCTGTATGATTTTGGTGCTTTATAAGAAAATTATCATAATTTATCATCAGGTATTATATGGTGATGTGTGGATGCTTTATTTTAATAGAGACTCGAATATGATCAGCTGTATGATTTTGGTGCTTTATAAGAAAATTATAATGATTAATCATCAAGTATTATATTGGAAACAAAACATTTGATGTGCGGGTGCTGTATTTAGGAGAGACTCGAATATGATCAGCTGTATGATTTTGGTTGGCATCAATAAAAAGTAATAAAAATTATCGAGGATGTTTGTAAAAATGATCGTTATATATATTGCTTTTGTATTGTTATATGTATTGCTTTGCTTTGTTATATGTATTGCTTGGAAGTGCTGATCCGGTACATAAGTAAAATAATGACGAAAAATGTTTATTAATATTTATTTCTAGGTATTTTAAAATAAAAATACGAATAAATGAATCACGAAAATCTTCGAATATAATCAATATTATGTTACTAAATTATACAAAATAAGCAAACTGATACTCTAAGTTACTAAATTCAAGATGTGAGGAAATTCAACTCTAACGGCATAACAATATTTCAAGATTAAGTCGTGTTCCTAAGCTATTTTGTTCCCGTCCGATATTCGTTGCATATCAACACCAGCTTGTCAAGGCTAAGCTAATTGTTAATTTAAAGGGCGGCGGAAAGGTGCGGATTATGACAAAATTATGCAAGCAAGGCCATTAGTTGGGCATGACTAAGCCTATCATAAGTTAGACGCCTTAGAATACTGATATTGATGAGTAATAAAATGCGGTAATTGTTTCATTTTCAAAATAATTAATAGTGTGTGATTTATGCATGGTATTAATAACGTGGTTTGCCCAGAAATTGAATAAGTAAATTGCAAGAAGATGTAGAAGATGACACAAAAAATGTTTATTAGATGATATTCATTATATTTGAAAGGAAATTCGTATTATGCTCCATGTTTTTTAATAAGGTGATCAATGACTGTATTTATGGGAGTTGCGGTTTCGCTGATATATTTGTTCAATTGATTGCTTTCGGTGCATAGCCCATTGGTTTTGGGGCCTTGAAAGAAATTTTTGTTATACAAATATGCCGTGCTTCTTTCACCGTAAAATGATTGAAAATAAAATCACAGATCACCATGATCTTGTTTTGGCAAGCCAACAACTTTCCGGTTGGTCCCCCTATTTTATTGTCAAAATAATAAAATTTCAGGTGGTCTTACTGTTTTATTGGGAAAAAATTTTAGTTCGCTTTGATGTTGAGCTGTAAAAAATTCGAGTTTGCTCTAATCTTGTAATGTCAAGATTTTCGGTAATGAGAATGGAGGAAGACATTCACCAGATAATACCATCGTCCTGCTACGTCGGCAGTTATTCCGAGTGTCTTGAAGTCTTCGAATCAGGAATAATCAAAGACTTATCGGAGGTTGATATGCGATCATTCGGAGGCCAGCGATATGGCGGCCAAGATTTCGAGGAGAGGTGTAGGAGGTGTTAAAGTCTCGCGACGCACGGCTTAGGCTGGCCACTTAATCGTTAGCGTTTCAGTTTGGAGGCCGGAAAAACTCTTTGAAGTCGAGACGATGGACAAGTGGAGCCCAAATGAGGGACTAGGAGAGACAGGCGCCTGAGCTGTGACTTCACTCTGATATGCAGCGAGGAAAGACGAACAATTTAAATTCGAAATTCAATTCGCGAATGAGGAAGCGAGTTAAAGGATATTCGAATACGTCCATCACATGAAACGAAGACCAGGTTTTAGAAATAATTTTTAATGGATTCACGTCGCGGGGCGGCAAAAATGACAAAAAATTCCATTGTATAATTATTCTCATCACACAATTCTGAAATAAAATCTGAATCGCATTTTCGTCATGGATTTTAAATGTCATTTCATACTAATATAGATGCCTATAATTGTAAATCAGTTCCAGATGAGTTAATCCAGATGAAAAATCTCGAAGAATAGGATATATATCGGATTTTATCTTGTGTTTAAGTGCACGGATATGGATGACACCAATGACTGTTCTTATGAAACGTTTTCGAAGAAAATTCTCCAAATTTAGTGCTTTAGATGTCCCATAACCCCTACCATCGGAAAAAGTCTCCTATCAGTTTACGGCAAGAAAACTACGGCAGGCCAGCGATAAACCAACGATAATTTACAATTGTTATTAGAGAGTTACGAGCGATCGTTTTCGAGTTGGCTGGATCGAGCATCAATCTCAGAGGAGCTGCGCTCATATACAAGACGAGTCTCTCATTATGCCAGACTTGCTCAGATGCATTGGTCCCCGAAAAGCCATCTGTCTAAAGCACCTCGCTGCTAGAGATGGATTGCCAACCAATACTTATCATTAAAGAACCTATTCAAATTTTATGCTAATGGCAGATAGCTCCAAGCCGACGCCGACTCTTGATGGATGGAAGGATGGTCGATAAGATGACTTGAGGTTCGCGCTTCTTCGCAAATTACGCCTTCGCAAAAACGACGCCCAAAGATATAAGGTTTGTTTTGAATACATTTTTGTGATGAAGAAAAACTGCGTCGATTGTCGGGCATATCAGCGGAAAACAAATATTCAGCTTTGTTTTAGTTCTAGCATAAAATAATGCGGTAAATTATAGATGGTAAGAGCACGGATAGTCGAAAATCTGAGCGGGGAACGAATCTTAAGTTTTGCATAATGAAAAATGCAATGAAATGTGATACATTTTAGATCAAAGCGCTCCGTTAAAACGATTTTTCCAGTGAATAAACAATACGTATGTTCAGTCTAGCATACCCGCGAATGCTTATTTGACGAACCTTGCATGATAATTAAAATGTTAATGTTTTACTAACCAGACATTCACGTAAAATCAACTGTCATCGTTTAACAATGAAATCATGTCATTTTTTACGCTCGAAAGCCACCATTCAGTTACTCATCGTACAGTATTATTCATGTGGGGCCCGTAGTGCAGAATTGTACCCACGCGCTTTTTATTGACGTCAGAAATAAGTAATGGATTACCGCAATCAGGGTCAGGATTTTGTTTGATGCCATTCGAGTTCTTTTGTAAGCGAAATTCGGAATCACGCGGGGGAGGATGGCTCTATATTTATACGTGGGCTTTTTAAGCGACACGTGGCGGAAAGACTGCGCGTGGATTGCTTTTATGTGTTTTATTATAATTTTTATGTATCATTTATGTTGACTTGATAAGACTGTACATGACTTTATTTAAGTTATTACGTGTTAAAATATTTTCAATACATTGTGCAGAGTTATGAGCTTATTCAGAGTTATAGAAATTGTTAAAGTTTGAATCTATTCTAAATTATATTCCTATATCTAACTTAATATCTATTTCTTATTCTAAAATATAATAGTTAGTGCTGAAGTTTTCTAGTAGCGTAATGGAAACTTTCAAATTAAATCTGTCTTATAGTCCAAATTTCGATGGATTGAAGATAATTTCATTTTTTTCGTATGTTTGGATTATACTACGTTTTTGCCGTTTTTGGAAAGAAGCGTATGGATACATTTTCAAGCCCAGGACAATTAAAACTTTTTTCTGCCTATGTTTAGTTCGAATCATAAATTTCTTAAAATTTTAACTAACACTACGACTAGTACAGGACGCTCAATTTATTTCATCTCTAATTGAATATTTTCTACAGGACGATGAGCTATCGTGATAATTATAATGAGCTATCGTGATAATAGCTCAGGACGATGAGCTATCGAGAGCTACTCACAAGTGTGGGATAATTATCAAAATACATTAAATGCTGAGATTCGTGTTAAATCTTTAAATACATGTTTTTAATGTAAAACATTTTGTTCAAGGATGCCGTTCACAAAGGTAACAGCCAAATTTCATACCCAGGTATGGGTAAAATTATTAGCAACCGTCCAGATATCGCATACAAGTAATGCAGACACTTCGCAACCTACATCGCACGAGCTCCTTTGTCACATCAACAAAAGTCAAATGCATCATCGGATTTGGATGGGCGATTCTCAATAGATTCTCCGAGATAGATCATTAAAAAGGACACCCCGAGATTCCCAATAAAAAGAGCGATTATATATCAGCGTGGGAGTATCGGTCATTCATCTTTTGATATTGACGTGAGATGGCTGAACGTTTCGTACTTGTGGCACAACCGATCGATGTGAACAGACTCCGCTTCCGAGGGTTTGCCCATCTAAATTAAGCAATACATTTTTTGAGGCTGGAATGGTTCTAAAATTAATTTTAGCAATGTTAATTTATTAATGCAGTTAAGAAGTTAGAACTTTTTTTAGGCTGATATGATGATTTTTTAAAATTAGATTTGCATTGGGATCGTGGGAGAGCAAATAAGGTAAATCAATTGACTTTAAGGAATAATCATTAAAAATTCTGAATTTTATTCAACGATGTTTGGAACTACAGGCCATTTATTAAAAATTTAAAATGAAGAGTGTTAAAAGATCAAAAACTGGAATAAATATAAACATCATCCTGATAATACATGAGCAAACTTTCAAACATAAATAAAAAAGAACATGTATTACATAACCAAGTAAACTCGTATTTTTTCCCTGTTATATTCAATTCACTCAGGCTTTTCTTGACACTAAAATGTGAAGGGATAAAAACCATGCATTTTTAGTCGCGGCCGGAATGAATTAGCGGCACATGAGGCATTGGTAGGCGACGGCTTCTGATGGATCTGGTCGGAGTTTCCATAAACTTTGCTTAATGCTTGGTAGCTTAAACTTGTGGTCGCCATACTGCGCATGCGCGTGCTACGCCATGTGGGTGGTTCACTGCACTTTAATGGCCCGTTCATTTGTTAACAGGATAACGCAATTTAAGAGGATGGAGTGCTAAAATAGGCAGGATAAGGAATGAAATAAGTAGGTTCCAATAGAGAAGGGTTTATAAAAGGTATTTTTAATGTGTTTGGAGTTTCGTCCAGTGCTGCTAATGGACGAAAACAATATCGTATTTCTAGAATGTTTTAGTAAAGCAGAAATATTCAACAGTATTGATTAAAATTCGAATTGAAGAATGCAATGGAATGGAGGCGTATTTTGAATCAGAAAATAGTCGTTTGGGATGCTAGATCATGCGGAAAGTTCATTTGGCTAGACTTTGTATTGCTATGTACGGATAAGGTAAGGTGTTATGACCTGCTCTTATGAGATATATTCTTGCATAAAATAGAACTGAATTCCTACAAGAGACAAGAGATACTTAAGCTTATGCCTATAAAAAGTTCGAAACCAATTTTTAAAATCTGTTATTGACTATAATATGAAGATTATTTGTTATATCAAAAGCCGTTTGCTTCAGCATCCATATTCTTGAGGCAACGACGTTATTCCATAAATTCTCATAACATTTTATAAGTAATCCCCGCATTGACGTTTTCGAAAGGCCCGATGCCTGTGCTAAAATCGGCAGCTCTCATCTGTCATACTCATTTTTGCTGCAGGAAAAGCGCCTAAAAAGCTCGAGAAAATCAGAATCAGGGTTGCCGGTCCAATTGATGTAGCGATTGATTGATGAATGAGAAGGCATTTTTACTCTGGAGTGCGAGAGAGAGAGGAGTGGAGGAAGGAGGTTAGTGGCTGAGGGGCTTTGTAATTTCTTCGGCTACTTTCTTGGTAACGGACGTATTTTTTAATAAATATTCAGCGAGTAGAGCGTAAGATTAATGTAGCGTTTCGCGATCTATTTAGGCCGCGGCGCAATCTTGGTCTGTGTGGCAGCTGCGATCGCTGGCTTGTGTTCGCTGCATAGGTTACAATAATTGTAAAGATTGTTTCGTTTTCCTTCATATCAAAAATTAATAATAATATCAAAAATTAATCTCTGTAGTGCGGTTATGATAATGGACAGAATTTCATTCCTTAAATCGGATTTTGCTAAAACCAAATATATTCTGATGCAATCAGTATCCGGTTATTGTTATTGCACTATTTATTATTACTTTATATCAACAATCATTTATACGGTCACAAATGACCACAAGCTTTTTTTAATCTCTCTGCGTAAGTTTTTCAATAAATCGCATACAAATCGCACGAAAAACTCAAATACCGAATTGTCATGAGTTACAGAATTTTTTTTATACAAATGTGCAGAAGTCACCGGGATCGATTCAGTATATCAGTTGTTCCACAAGAACGCGTCGTGGCATATCGCTCTCACTTTAGAGCCCCGGAGAACATTTTTATGACGTCCTCGGTATCCAATGTTCCAATCTGCTCTTTATGGAGAACTGCGTGAGATATTCGTGGTCTTTTGAGAACCATTGAGATTTGCTGCCTCTGGAATATTGATTTATGCAAAAAAATCCTGGTGTGATGTGGTTTTCGAGAGGTCTTCTTAGGATGGATGCCATAGCGTCAGTTCCAAATAGCGTCACCGATAGGGCAGAGTGCACTTCTCGATAAGACTCCTGGTATCGAAAGCTGTGAAGCTGCATGCAGTCTATGCCGGTAACATCTTGTAATCATTTATTTTTCACACATGAAGTTTGTGGGGATAAGAAGAGACAGTAGTGTCATTGCCACACATTAGAAGAGATATTTTATATGTTGACATTGGAAGTTGACGTGCATATTTATTATATTTACTGAGACGCAAGAATAACAGATATATAAGGATAGTGAAACGTTTAAATGTTTAAAGTAAAATAAGGAAGTAACTCAAGCCATTTTATTTATAATAGTGCATTTCAATATTTAAAAATTATACATGTTGAATTAATATGCTTCTACTTATAGGTTTCGCAACAAGTCATCAGGTTTATAATGACACAAATGCTTAAACCCCAAAATGATCAACTTATTCCAAGACTTAATTGAACTCTAGAAAAATTGTGATTTATCTTCAAAGTCATTAAATCTAGCTCTTGGAACAGCTTTTATCATGAAGAAATTATTCAAAAAATGTTTATTAAGTTGCTTATTTCCAAGAAAAAATAACTGATATTATCTCAAATAACTCAAAATACTGAAGTAAATCTTCAACTCTGGATCATGAGACAATTACAGAAATCTATTTTCTGGGAATCAGTATTTTCAATGAATCCTTTCTGAGTAAAATACTTACAACATACAAAATACAAAATTTAATAGCTTTGAATGAAACACAAATACGATTGAAATTACACGCGTACTCATATTATTTCATGAGGGGGATATATTAATTAATTAATTATATTATTATTAATTTACGATGGCGATACATAATAATTTTCCAAATTAAGTTGCACACGCGGGACAGAATTTACTTGAGTCCGAACACGCAGTTGATCATCAATAATATGGACGTCGTCTCAGCAATGTTTGGTATTGACACATTAAATTTCGAGTGAATATTGATGAGCTGACCAGCCCAAAATCTATCATAAAAATAGCCGCTTTCCGGCATGCCTTTACGTCGGGGAAGCGAAGGGGGATGAATGAGTGGGACGGTAGTGAGGGGAAATGAGGGGAGGTTGTAGAGAGGGGAGAGTGAGGGGAGGTGGTAGTGAGGGGAGAGTGAGGGGAGGTGGTAGTGAGGGGAGAGTGAGGGGAGGTGGTAGTGAGGGGAGAGTGAGGGGAGGTGGTAGTGAGGGGAGAGTGNCGTGATTACAGGATCCATTTCAAAACAAGGATCCTTCAAAAAACACATTTAAATATCTTTATCGAAAATTTGTGGATATCAAAAATTTGCACTCTCGTCAGAAACACTAATGAAGGTTATGAAAGCAACGAAGAGAAGAGCCCTATTTTGTCAAAACAATTGTGGTGGGCATTTAAAAGATATTATATATAAAAACTAGGATACAATATTACCATAAAAATGTTCTTCTTTTAAATAAAACAAGTTTCAACTTCATAACGTTCTTAGTTTTTTTATTTAATAACAAATTAAAAGGGTTACTTAATTCTGAAACACCCTGTATTTTTTCATTATTTGTACTGTTTTTAAACAGGGTTGCCAGACGGTAATTTTTCCGGACAAATTCCGTGATTTAGTTTTTCTCAATTGCGTTGGCCGGCTAAAATTTGTGATAGGAGTACTTCCTAATTAAATTTTAAATACTGGAAAAAGAATATAAATGGAATTTTTAAAGCGGAACCTACAAATAAACTAGTATATATTGAGTTATTGGCCTTTTTTGTTCTCGGATGTGGCCGATTTTGGGTAACCTGAATTATGTACCACTACGTCCTGGAGAAATACATTTCGTGGTACGCATATGTACCACTTCGGAGTAAACGTGTTAAATAAACAATAAGAAAACGAGTTTATCATGTTATCCAGATAATGGCCCACTTTGTTATTCATATCGGACTTAGCGCTGATACGGATCAAACTGGGTCAGGCTGACCCATTCAAACTCTAAAAATGGATCGCTATCTGGACAATGATCCCCCGATTTCTCTCAGTTAGGAGTTGTAGTATGAGTTAGTGAGTTAGTTTACACTTTTTCTTAGTAAACTTATCATTAGTTTTCCCCAATAAAGAGTAAATCCGTTAATCCGTACGCTATCAGTTCATGTTATTCTAAGTAATAGGATACCCCTTGCTTGCGCTGTCCTGTTTTAACTTACGATTTCTTAACTAAACATTCAGCGTAACTAAACATACAGACTACTCATGCAGAGGTTCCCACCAAATACTCAATCGGATAAATAATGCATAATTTAACAGGATCCATTTGCCAATGAAACAAAGTTTTCCCGCAACAATTTTAAATCCTTCCATAAGTCGATCAACTTTTCATCTTCAATGTTTTTAGTAAAGTTAGCAGTTACTCTTTTTCAACTATAAACATTTGCTTAGAATATATTATAATACGAAAAGTAAAATCAAGATGTTTGACTTTCAGCTGTTACTTAATTCTGAGAAATTATTCTACCATTTACTTTCATCTCTTTCCAAAAGAAATATCCCGCCTTTTATATACTCTTTCATGACGCGCGTACCTTCTTTTTTCCACGCACCATGCAAGTCTCGTGACGCCGAACCTCTCACAAGCTTCGCTCCACAGCGACTTGAAAAATTATGAAAGTAAGTTTGGCTGCTGTTCCTTAATCACTTTTCGTCATTAAAAATTTAATTACTGCCTCCTGCTAAGTTCATTAGAAGAAGTAGTAATTAGCAAGGTATTAGGTGGCATTTCCAGTCAAGCTTTGGACTCTGCGGAAACTAACGGTCTCCATTGCAACGCTATTGAGACGCAAAAAAGTCTTAAGTCCGTCTAATGATTTCCCCTGAAGCGCCAGCTGAATTTTATAAAGACTTTTGGATATTCAGGGAACACGAACTTTAAGATGTTAACTTATACCTCATATTTTTTGTGCCAGAGATATTTGAGAAAATGCATATTGCCATTTGTTAATGTGGAATAAAGAGATTACAATTGATGAGTAAATTGAAGGAAATTTTGATTCTTTTTTTCTCATTTTGTTTTCGGAGAAATTCAATTTTTCAATTAGTACATAGCTGCATCACACAACCAGGGAGGCATGAAGCCAGTATAGATATGAGCCAGTGTGCAGAATTATGAACTGCATCTGTTGTCAGCATGAAAATCAGCATTAAAAGCATGCAATAGCAATATGAACACCATGCAAGCGAAGCAATAACAGCATGTAATAGCAGCATGTATAGCATGCAATAACATTATGAACACCATGCAAGCGAAGCATGAACAACATGTAATAGCAGCATGTATAGCATGCAATAGCACCATGAACACCATGCAAATGAAGCATATCAACAGCATGTAATAGCAGCATGAATAGCATGCAGCAGCAGCATGAATAACATGCAGCTGTATGAACAATATGCAATAGCTGCATGAACAGCACGAAATAGCAGCACCATCATGCAGTTTGTGCGTGATGTTGAGCAAACAAAGTCTTCATCATTATTGGATTACTAACAACATTGTCGGTCATGTTCGCTGTGTTCCTCATTTGCCAGAGTCAGCCCTATAGCGATGCTCATAATCACAGCCTCCTGTATTACTGAGCCAGATTAATGGCACGCGATTACTCGTCTCTAATCACCGCTGGCTAGCTGATCCTTGAAGATGTGATGCCATGCAATGTCGCTGCATGCGACTCTTTGTTCGTCGTCATTTAGTGTCCGATGAGTCGTCTCGTACCTCGATGTGACCTCACGTCAGGTGAATCGTTTAATATTTCGACGCGACTTCTCGTCAAGTGCATCGTCTCACAGTTCGACGTAACTTATCGTCAAGTGCATCGTCTCACAGTTAATTCGACGCGACTTATCGTCAAGTGCATCGTTTCACAGTTCGACGTGACTTCTTGTCAAGTGCATCGTCTCACAGTTCGACGTGACTTATCGTCAAGTGCATCGTCTCACAGTTCGAAGTGACTTATCGTCAAGTGCATCGTCTCATAGTTCGAAGTGACTTATCGTCAAGTGCATCGTCTCATAGTTCGACGTGACTTCTCGTCAAGTGCATCGTCTCATAGTTCGACGTGCATGACTATTCGTTGCATTAATCTGCATGCAATTCAAAGGGCAGTTGTGATACCCAATTATAAAAATGTCTTTAGTTTCTAAATCAGACTAAGATTGGAAAGTCGAAGTGAGGTAGCTAAGGCATTTTATTGACTTAAAAGATAAAGTTTATTAACCCGATGGTCAAGATTTGTTCTCCATTAAGAACATTATCCAAATTTAAACCATAAATGCACGTTTTTTTTCAAGAAAAATCTGAAATCTGACTACGTCCAAGGGTAATTGACCGGATGTGTGGTTATGGTTGAAATTTTTGGCCTGACTTGGTTTTATATTTATTTGGTTTTAAGTACAATTTGTGTTAAGCTATTTGTCTGAAGAGGGAAGATCTACTTAACTAGAAATAAATAGATTCCTACACTATGTCCATAGAGTCACCGTGGGTCAAAATTTATTTTGAAGTTAGAAGGATTAGTGATACTGAAAGATTATTATAAATACACTATAGGAACCAACGCTAGATGAGTTTGGGTAATTCCAGTGTACGAGTTTTGCACGGAAGTTGGGGGATGACTGCATGGGAAGCCTTCCGTGACAGTTAATACGCAAGCGCTCCTGATTGCCTTATGAATCTGACCCTGTTAAAAATTACAGGTGGATTGTTGTACGTCATTTAAGAGACTCTAGTCAGGGCACCCCGGCATGAACTTCAGAGCATATTTATTACCGAGAAATGATAAGATATTTTGCATGAAGCATAAATTTTCTCATTCCTTATATATGCTTAAAAAAAGTTATTGTGACCTATTTTGAATCTAACAGATGCCAAATTATTAAGCTCTAATTTAGGTATTAGATCAGGAGTCGCTGAATCCATATCTTGCAGTACGTTAATTATTGCCTTTGATGCAAATCAGAAAGTCACTTGTGTTCACCATAAGTTGATTTGATATTTACAGAGTAATGATGAGCTGAAAGAAATTAAGTCACAATTAAACTGAGGATTTGAAATTTGGAGTTACAAAAAAGGGAAATCCTCGCTTGTAAATAAATTCAATGAGTCGCTCTATGCAAGTAATTTTCTGTCTCTGATTACAGGCCCGTACATTTAATTCCAATTCCGATGCACGTAATCAATCATAATTGTTTTTCTTGTACTCTATTCAATTTGTAATTCTTGTTATTAAGTCAGATTCTAATCGATTGAAATCCACATCACGTTTTAAACCACATATGATGGCATGAATTTTAGTAATCTTTACCAGCCGAAACATTTATTTAGTAACCGGGGTGGCCATAAAAAATTCTTCTGAACCTTCATCGACTGATCTACATGAACACTTCTGAACCGTTATCGACATGAGCGGCATTCAACGCCAACATCACTCAAATACTTTATTCGATCACCAGCATCACTCAAAAAATATCATCACTGTTACTACACATTAAACAGGTCCTTTTTCATATTTATCACCATCAATTGCATCTATGTTGAAACTTTCAACATAATAAATAGCTGGAATATCTGCAATTCTATCAAGTCGCCAGAATTTCAGCTTTAGCATTCGTCGTATCTTGCTGCGGGATGAAATTATTCAAGCTGAGACGTACATAAAAACTTTTGTATCGAGCGGTCGACGTGAACGCGAGAGTTCGAGTTTTGCCCAATCATCATATTTCATTTGGTTCGAATCATCACTGTTGACTCTTCGGACATCTGCGGAACGATCTAAGAACTCCCCTTCTTTTTTAATCATTTCGAGTCACGTAATTTAAACAGATCAATATTACAATGACTCTGCAGCATTGCCATCGATCTTTCCTACAGACTTTATTGATCGTCTCAGGCTTATCTTTTATATAGGCTCGATACGCCGATGCTCTCGCACGCACCCATCTCGGCCAACCGGGCACCTATATAGTGGCTGTTTACATGTAACTTCTATGCAGCCGTGAATGATCGAAGAAATGTCTTAAATTTTTGAAATATGTAAGGAGAAATATCAGAAGACATGCGCTAGTTATAAGAATGCAAGAAGACATGCGTTGCATTTTTAAAAAGATGCAAGAAGAAATTTCAGAAGAAATGTGCTATATATAACGATGCAAGAAGACATGCGTTGCATTTTATAAAGATGCAAGAAGAAATTTCAGTAGAAATGCGCTATATACTGTATAACGATGCAAGAAGACATGCGTTGCATTTTATAAAAATGTAAAAAGAAATGTAGGAAGACATGAGTTATTTAAAATGATGCAAGAAGACTTTCGTTTTACTTTATAAAGACGCTGGAGCAAAGGTAAAATTATATGCCTTGCATTTAATGAGGTCGTAAGAAAAAATTGAAAAAAATGAGATGCAATTGAAAATTTGCAAGAATAAATGCAAGAAGACATACATTGCAACAGGAAGAATAGGGCATACAATAGATATATCCATGTTATTTTGAATCGCAGAAATATTATTAATATGAGTTCATCAGTAAAAGCTCTAAGTTTTTTATTCCAGAAATGTTGATAGATGCTTTGGCCGCTGCGTTACTTCACGATAAAGATGAGTGACTTACGTAATCGTGAAAAGGAAGTTTTCTTGAAGAAAACTTGGAATAGTTTCCGACGAACTTTATTACAGAAGTTAAAATATCATAAGGACGGTTGATTCAATGGTAGCAGAAACTGAAAAAAAGACTGCAACATTTTAAATAGAAAATAATTTCATGAAGTTGTGAATTGTGAAATAATCTGCCACTTGAACTTCTATGAAATTGAATTTGTAATTATACTTCCATTCAGTAAAAGATTTCTGTCATTATGAAATTTACAACTCATGTCAAGCATGGCAAGGAAGAGACCCTAAGAGACCCTTAAAATACGTTATTTGCTAATACACTGATAAACATCATTTAATTCATGAGTGATAATGATAAAGATCCTTTAATTCATCATCTAATCTCATGGTAGGTTGGTAGTTCACTACTGCCTGCCACTCAATCACAAGATTGTGGTCGTCCTTGATTTCGATTTGTGTAGGGCGGGACCGAGTAACATCTTGAGGCTAAGGAATTACTTCATCTGGCCATCAAAAATCACTCAGCAAGAAAACACGGCGCCCCTCAATCGGATATGATCGCCATCAGAATGCCACCAATAACAGTAAAGGCAATAACGCTGGCCCAGCGTCCGAGGGGAACGCCTCGTCGACATTAGTGATGGTCCTGCTCTCTTGGCCGAGGCTGGCTTTGCTCTTTTAGGATTTACAAGAATTTTTGTTGATTTTATAGATAATTTGGTGATTGTTTTTTTCTAAAAGGACCTTCTCATGCAATATTGGCATATTCAAAGTTCTCTAGGTCTTGAGATTTAAAGTTTGTACTGAATAGTTTTTATCACAATGATTTGTAAAATAAAAAGCGCATTGTGTGGTCGTAAAAATGAAGATTTCAATATTATCATTTAAGCAGGAATGAGTTATAATTCGTTAATAGATCTTTATATGCAGTTGGCCCTATCAAAATAAATATGACGGGAGAAAACAAAAAAGTTTATCAATAAAAAAATATCTGAAACAAATAAGAAATAAAATATAAATAAATAAATAAATAAAATAAAAAATATCTATAAATAAATAAAATAGTTGCAGCAAAATAGATTTGAATAAAATTCAGTAAACAGGTCAACAATTTTTCTTGTACAATTGCCAATAAAAAGTTCCTAAATAAACAGTATATAGGAAAGCTAAGATCGGTTGGCACCTCCCCCGCTATAACGCGCAGCTGGCCGCTCTCCGACACCTCCATACACGCGCACAATGAACTGCCCCGAAGAAAGCAATAAAAAGCACACCGTAATACACAATATATCGATGGGATCAACCAATAAAGCCATGAAGAAGTCTGTTCATGGAAGAACTGCGGTAAATATGGAGAGAGTCACAGCAATCTTATGTGGGTACTGATAAAAATGATGCTCTAGAAATTGCAACTATTATGCAAGATTCTTGGAGAAATTATTTGGTTCAAATGGAATTTGTAATGAAGAGGATATGCATTATATCACGGTGATTTCAAAGTTCTGTGTTATTTTAAAGAAATATTGTCACTTAATTTTATTTCTTAAATATTATTACTGGATATGATCAACGTAGGGTTTCTCGAGGTTCAAAATCTCGCTAAAAGTTACAAGTCCCATACATGGAAATGTCCCACAAAAACGCTAAACACCGTCATTTCTATTAATAATACTTCGTCAAAAAATACTAAATAAAAACATTTAACAATACCTAAGAACCCTTCCTAAGTCCGTTTTAGTCAAAGATACTTTAAGTTCTCAAATAAAATCGAATTAAAAACTCAATGAAAGTCACATTACCCGAAAAAATCCACTTCCCCTGAATTCAAATTGTTTGAAAACTCGTCCAAAAGCGCCAACAGCGATCGTTTGGTCGACGGTTGGCCACTGGTCCATCGGCTAAGATTTTCAGCCGTGACCTCCGGATGGCATCTTTTGATGGTTGCATCAAAGCCAGCGACTGGAATCCGGCGGTCATCCTACATCGGAAACCTCGATAAAAATTCTGAACAATAACCAAGACCCAGGATACAAAAATGAGCGGCAAGTCTTTGACAGGTGACGTGACCGAGTATTGATCTGCTGGACAAGCGTTTTGCGAGAAGCAATAAGTCGGATATTTTAAAACCTATGAAGTCCGTCTCGATTCACGTCGAGATTATATTTTATGCAAGATTAATACAAATTTAAGGTTTATTGTTCAAGAATTTTTATAAGGCCTCGAGAATTCGAATAAAACACGGAAACCTCGTGAAGATTTAAAAAAAAATTATAGAGGCGATTTGATAATAATCCTGCTAAAAAACTGAAATAATAAATTGGAAAAATTACTTAACCCAAGCCTTATTTTCCCCACAAAGCCGACCAAAAAGTCGAGGCAGTTGACTTGGGCCAAAGTCAGATTTTCACTAACGCGAAGTTTCTATCGCTTCTCGATAGCCAAGTCATTTATCTGTATCATTCTTTTTAACGATGAAATAATAGAAGGTCTTAATGGAACGACTGGCCTTTCACTTATGCCTTCAGATTCTAAGAAAGTTGGGCCCCCAAAATGGAATAGTTTGCCTATAGACCGCCACCAGCGAGAGCCATTACTGCGATGCATTTCTATCACAGATTGATTATCCCTACCGCTCAAACGCTAATATTCTGAACCCATTAAAATATGAACGAGCATTTGAAAGATTGATGATGTGGCCTTTCTCTGGTTAATATTCAATTATGAGAGCAAATATAAAAGTTAATTAATGAAAGCTCCGGAGACGGATGCGGTCCTAGACCTGATACGGCACATAGTTCTCGCTCTCTTGGTCGTCTCTCTCTAGCCCTCTCATTCGGGTTCTGACTCTCACTTTCTGAGTTCTGCTTACCGTTATTATGTTTATCTTATATAAACTTTGGTTATAGATTCAAAATTTCTATTATTTTCTGAAGGAAAACTTGCCAGTTTATCGACTCGTTCATTTCAGTTACATATTTTTTATTCGTTTATTATTCTAATCTTGCCTCAAAAATCTTACTATCTATACCAAACGTAATTTTTTATATAATATAGTTTTCTTTAAATATTTGCTCACGGAGATTTTTATTGTTCATATAAAAGTAGTTCATAATGCGGGAAAAATCGCATTACATTAATGATTTGCCCACTTATGCAAGATTGTAAGTCTTTTGACCCAGTAATATTTTTTTGTGGAATGATTAATAACGATATTTTCGAAACCTCATCGTAAGCTGAGGATAGCATAAGTCGTTCATTCACGTAGCATTTAAGCTGTACCCCAACGCACGTACTCACGCCGGTGATTCTCCGTATGCAAATCGCGAATTTTAGGACATGTTTTAGTGCTGCAAACTGTGACGGAGCATGCGGCAGAGATGCGAAGTGGAGATCTAGAGGATATTTCAGCAGCGGCCAAATGGATTATAAAGTTTTATCAGCGTTTCAGCTAATTAGAGGGAAGACTGTGAGAGGGTAGTGAACGAGAGGGTAGTGAACGTCTACTCGGGATATTGAGGGAAGCCTATACGGTTGTGCAAGGCACCAGGCCAGCTTATAATGATCAGGGCCTATACTTTCGAAAAAAGTTAAGAAATCGTAAGTTCATCTGCCAATCATTGACGGCCTTTCAAGCAAAATCCACCAATCGTAGACAAGAAATTAGTGCGTAAGTTCTTACGTTCACTTAGCGATTTTTGAAAGTATGGATCCTGGTCAGCTATAGTCACGAATGAAAATCAGGGTGTGATCGAATATGAGATGGTATAAGAAGTTTTTTAATATTGTAATAGTGCTTGAGCGATGTCACATAGGGTCTGAATTCGTATTAAAAGAATGTTTTCAAAAACCTCTATCAAATTATAGTTCTTTTTGATTGCTTGAACAGATATTTTTATTTCATCTTTTTTTAAATTTAGCAAAGCTTTGCGTGATTAAGTTTCACGGAAAAAAGAGTATTAATTTGTCGGTCTCTAGTGCAGTTCGTTTTGTACATTTTTCAATTATTCGATTTCGTAGGGATTTACTTTCTTAAAATGAAATTAAATCCAGCATGATGATATATGTACTAAGAATGAATGTATGACGCTATAAGTAAGAAAAAATCACAGCTCATATTGATCATTATGATTGGTAATTGGTGATTATTTAGAAACTATGACATTATTAACCCTTTATTTTCAGTGGAATGTATTTTCAATTCCCAAAACTGATACGGACAGAAGATGAATGGAACTACATATGACGAGTGGAAGGTGGGGAAATCTATACGGAGTTATCAGTAAAAAACAGCCGCTCTGTGTAAACTGTCGAGTCAAACAAGGGAGCTCGAAGTCGCATGCTTTTTATGCACCCTATTCTGCCTACGCAAACTGAATTATTTTCATGCATGATATCATATACTGTACATAATTTTCGGAATTTCCTGTTACATTGTTTCAGAAATTTGAATTAGAACGTATACTTTACCTGAAGATATAGCATGACGATATGCTCTAGGGTTTTCAACTTGCTTTTGGTTCAATTTGTATATTTCCTTGACAATTTTCCGTTCATTCTACATGTATTTCTTCCTGTAGATGACCAGAACACTGTATATTGCGAGCAGCTGTCTTATAGGGCCTCTAAGTTTATGCTTAGCAACGCTGCATCAGGTTTAAGGCGTGATCAAAATAGGGCATTATACCTTTTATAGCTCTGATGCGGGGCTGTCTTTAAACACTGGCCAATGGACTCTAAATCCACGCCTTGTTTATAAATCCTCGCTAATTTAAAGAGCCAAGAACTGGCTTCGGCTTATGCATGCCCACACGCCACACTTTCAAATGCTCATTTATGCCCTCAAGGCGACTCGTTGCAGCGAGGATATTCAGTAAACTTTATTTACCCTCTTCTTGATAATGCTTCCGTATGCTTTTCCCGCATACGGGAAAAGCATACGGAATTCAAAAGCATACGGGAACGGGAAAAGCATACGGGAAAAAGCATACGGCAAAAGCATACGGGAAAAGCATACGGAATTAATTCAGTCTTCCGTAATGATTTTCCCACGAATTACATTTTAGAATCATTTGTGCAATGTGAATTCTCATTATAATTAATTAATTTTTTAGCTTTCTCCCAACACTTTTTGATATTACGTTATTAGATTGAATGGTTGTTGAAAAATCGTTCAACTCATTGGAAACGTGTTCAACTTCGTTCATAAGCATTTCGCTTAATTTTTCAATAAGAGCTCATCTGAAGGTATTAATGCTTCAAACTTGATTCGATATTTTTCAATTGTGTTCCTGAATACGAGTTCTTATCGCACGCAAGTTACGATTGAGGCGTGGCTGCGACGGAAGATCCAGGTTAGCCAAATGACAGATATAAGTACTTAGTTTTGGTATATCCAGGGTAGCCAAAAAGCCAATTTAAGCCATGAATTTTTTGGATTCAGGGCAAACAAGTTACCAATTTAAGCCAGGAGTTTTGGTGGATCCAATGTAGCCACGCGGCCAATTTAAGCCATAAGTTTTGGTGGATCCAATGTAGGCAAGCGGCCAATTTAAGCCATAAGTTTTGGTGTATCCAATGTAGCCAAGCGGCCAATTTAAGCCATAAGTTTTGATGGATGCAATGTAGCCAAGCGGCCAATTTAAGCCATAAGTTTTGGTGGATGCAATGTAGCCAAGCGGCCGATTTAAGCCATAAGTTTTGATGGATGCAATGTAGGCAAGCGGCCAATTTAAGCCATAAGTTTTGGTGTATCCAATGTAGCCAAGCGGCCAATTTAAGCCATAAGTTTTGATGGATGCAATGTAGCCAAGCGGCCAATTTAAGCCATAAGTTTTGGTGGATGCAATGATGGCAAGCGGCCAATTTAAGCCATAAGTTTTGGTGGATACAATGTAGCCAAGCGGCCAATATAAGGCCTGAGTTTGCTGGATCGTCCTCAATAACTAAAAGGGCGGACGAAAGAGCAATTTTTGTGAGGCAATAAAGTTTATGGAGAAGCCGGAAGATCTTTAGGATCACGTTCCCAGTTAACTCAGGATCTGTGTTCCTTTCTAATTACAAGACCTCGCTGAACTAATTTGTTAGCACCGCCGTCCACCGACATATTTATATGAACGCCTAAGAAGAACTACCTATCGTAAACCTGCGACGCCCTGCGTTGTACGTGCGAGACACAAGAAATATATAAGCCGCTTCAACGGCGGCTGAACGTCGGCCATTCAACGGCCATCGATCTACGAGCACACATATTTCTTAAGGGGTTTTAGCAAAAATTTACATACGGCCGTTAATTCTTTATCCCTACACCCCACAAAGTTCGTAGTAAATATCTCGGCGCTTGCGGTGTCAAAGCACAGCCACCCTTCTAATTGCTTCGAATAAAACAGCTACCTTAATTCTGAACTCAACTCGCTTTATATCCAGCTAGACGCCTGTTAATCTTGAAGGAAATTTCAAATTTTCACTGCACTAATGGATACAGTTTTCCTATCACGCGATACGCTAAATTAATGGAGTAAAATTTAATTTGAGGCACTTATTTGTTTGTTAGACGCCATTTCGTTAATAGATAAGTGTGATTGAAATCTTTGAAAAAATGAAACGAATTAAAATCGTTGAGCCGGTAAAAAATTTGCTGAATAAATAATCATTTTTATTTATTTTATATTGCTGAAAATTAATTCTATCAATTAAGTTATCTTAATTCATACTCTATTTCTGGAATGGACGCAGGCGAGCTCGCCAGAAGAAAATACAATAATTCAAGCAATATTCTTTCACTAATAAACAAACATAGTCGGAAATCTCAACTCCCCGAGTTAAAAATCTCACCATTCAATCAAATATTGGATGCACTTCCTCTGCATCTCTCTCCATTACGGCTTTATTCACTATGACTGTAGGACGCAAACGCAGTCAAAAGTCACGACGCGGCTGGAAGCGTTTCAAAAAGTTCAAAGTTAATCCCTTTGGATGTTTCTTTGAAGAGCTAAACCCCCGGGAGTTTCCTTCACGTAGGTCTTCTCAAATTAAGAGAGCTGCCTTGCAGAGCCTGCAGAGTGTTTGCCGTAAGCTCATTCTATGGTAATGCACCGACACGGGCGGCCAAGGGACAAATGCATCTCTTACGGAGAGCGGAACGGTCCATGAAAACCTACTAGATTTCAGTTTTATTGGGCTTGTGATTCATGGAATAAGATGTTGTTATTTAATGATTTATCTCCAGCGGTCGTTTTTATTATATGAACGCCTATTATTAACCAATTAACCAATTGTATTAACCAATTAACCAATTTATGTAGAATTTCCTACTATGATGTGAAATATTAGTAAAATATGACCATGATATAAAATTTGAGCATAGTTTCCAGGACCAAAACTTACGTTTCAAGAGCATATATAATATATTTAAGTGTGCGCATCTAACATATATTAGATGTGGACTAATAAAAGTCGAGCAAAAAATTCCTGCTTTGATAAAAAACATCAAAATCAAGAAAAGGATTATATTAAAAGGAGACTAAATATATTATTACTAAGACGTTACTTCTAAAAGCTCATTTTTAATTGCACTCCACTCTCAAAGATGTAGGCTATGATCATCAAAAGATATTCAATTAATGAAGCGATGACAAAATATAACTCTTTCTGAAAAACTCACCTCGCAAAATATGCGGAAAAACTAACGATCCGGAAAACAGATGACACGTCCTCGCGAGATCAAAATACGTATTTTTTTATCGACAGCTTCGTTCTGATCGCCTTCTCGTGAGTTGTAAACAACTTCATAAAAATACGTCCACTTACAGTAGAGAAAGTTGCTTTTAACAGACAACGTAAGCACCAAAATCAGCGTAAATATTTTCGTAACCATTCATGCAAGAGTCAGAGGTTCACATTAATGATGTTATTACAATAAGGAACGTAATTCAAAATATTTTATGTTCATAAACAAAAAGTTTTTCATCTCTTATGTATTACATCAAATATTCGCTGCTGGATATTTGCCTAATCGAATTGCTTTAAAAAATCCTCCTAAAGAAACTGTCAAAAGACTAAGACATAACATCATTGTAACTAATGTTGAGATATCGGTTGGTCATAGTTTATCAGGTTAGTTTCAAAAAATGCAAAAATACTTTTTCCATTAAATTCAAATACATTTATCACTTGAATCCTTCCCATAGACGATCTCTTGGGTTTTCAATTTCTGCGATCATCTCCTATTTGACACTTTAATTTTTCTGAATTAATCTCATTTTTGCCGTTTCGGAGGGCGTTCGAGAGGGTTCTGATCTCATAAAGTTGACTGCATTGAAGTCAAGCGTGGAAAAAATGCCTCTTGCTTCGCAGAGCTCATTAGAATCAATGAGACGGTGCGCAGAACTCGGCGCTTGATATTTTTCAGGATTGGCGAGAATTTTGAGAAATTTGTTCACTATTAGGTTTTCATATCTATTTTTCATGAGACTATATTTATATGCAATGATGGAACAACTTCGAGATATTGCAATGCAAGTTTCAGATCGTTGATTATCTCAACCGCTCTTGTAAAATTGAGACAAGGGAACCACAACAACAACCGCACATATGCGTGCAGATAAACGAGAAAATATTGTTTTGGCGATAATTAAAAAAAATAAATTAGGATGCCTGTGCGTATTCAACTATTAACGTAAATTATTTACGGTTCAGTGTGATTTGATTGCAAAAATAAAGAAAAAAAGAGCCTATTTGCGAACGAATAAAACCACCTATAGTCAATGTCACTTCCAGACGTGGCTGTCCAGTTCTGTTCCAGCAGCACCGATATTAGGCAAATTTGCCCTCCTTAACAATTAAAATTTTTATGAAGAAATAATTTCCTTGGTGCATTTTTATCGTCGTGGACGTACATAGAAAAAATTTCCATTAACTTCAGGAAAGTAATTAAAAGCTCCACTGACGTATGAGAAGTGATTAGCGCTAATTATGATTTGGGACAACCCGGTACTCTTAGGACAAGTCTTGTTGCCAATGACATTTTTATATATAAAACTTAAGAAAAGGATTAATGATTTTTATGACCAAAATTTTAAGATTCTATGACCAAAATTTTAAGAAATAAAATTTCATAAAATTTATGTTACTTGAACTTCTTCCCGATCATTGAAGAATATAAATTTTGGAACTTATACCCAGCATTATTTATTTTGTATTTAGAAATATATTGTGATTTTCCTTTCATTGGTGGAATTCATTATGCAAACGACTAAAGATTATGCAGTAATGAGGCAACAAGAAAAGATTTTATCTAAGCTGGACTAGGAATTTATTTCATGTTGATTTTCAAGAAAAACCTTGGGGTCATTCGGCTTCGGAAAAATCTATGTAATTTTTAGTTACAGTGCTACAGATTTAAAATATCATAAATTTTTCCCGGGGATAGGTTCAGTTTTAAACACGTATTATATAAAAAACTTAGAAAGCGAAAACGCATACAAATAATATATCTGAATAAATACCTTCAATAATTTTACAAGCAAAATTATTACAGGAATGAGAAGCGAGCATTCGATTTCAAGTTTTATCATTCAACAAACGGAAATTGAAGGTCATGATTTAAATTAAAGACCTTTTAAAATAATTAGTGATCACTCCTCAATCGGAAGGAATCCACAAGTGATAATTCAACAAATTTCAGAATTAGAAATTCTTGAATCAATAGCTTCAATTTTATGCAATAAACTTGAGCTCTTTTGATCTCTTTATTTTTTGAGCGGGTTATATTCGGAAGGCCTGGACTCGCTTTAAATCCTAATCGTCTTCACATGAGCTTTTTCCACGGCCGAGCCACTATAAGTCAACACGGGCGCCGGAGTGCCAGATTAGAGCTTCCTCTTAATTACAGTTTTGATTACATGTTAATTGCAATATTTTCTCCTTGGCTGCACAGCGCCTCAAAAATAAACATCGAATGGATCGGATTAGAAGAGATTTTTTGGCGGATGCGTTTTAATTTTTTATCTCGCGAGGCATCAAGTGCGTTGGTGTGAACATTTTCTCGCCTGGAGCCTCATTCAAATTACAGTTAATGCAGTGCGAGAGCTCCAGCAGAATTTGGAGGCGGACTTGAACGACTTTGATCTTCAGAGTAATTAACGGAGTTCGAATAGCGCTCAAAACCTGAGTTTGTTTCTCAAAGTTGAGTATCCGATGAACGCGCTAAGAAATGAAGAATCGGTTCTGAATTTTGCTCGGAACATCAAAGCATTGAGGGTCTTTAAACTTGTATGTAAAAAAATCACTTGATTTTCGCTGTAGCCTAAAAATAAATTGTTGTGTATTTATAAATAATTATTATTTTGTGAGTAGATTTTATTAAATTATGGGGTAAAATAGAAGTATAGAAAGTCAGAGACATTTCCGATTGTTTCTTTGATCAGTAGCGGTAATTAGAATTGTGTTGATATAATTTCACGTATAAATCTCGTAGTCAGCTGACCATATGAGACAGTTGTAAATTGTAAAATTGATGTAAATTCAATAATGCGTGCATTTCCGACGAAAACAAATGATATTCTTCCCCTAAAGTAGAAATCTTTGAATCAATTCCTATGAAAACTAGAATCCTCGCAACTTACTGATATTGCATGGGAGGTGCTGGTCATGCATATCTTACGTAATTTCGCGATGAGAATACAATTTCTTTGGCTTTGTCCTCAGCTGGCTAAAAAAATTGGAACACCCACCGGCCATTGGGCTGCTAGAAAAATCTCTGCCTTCTTTTAATCAATTCTTTTGTTTCTTTGAGGAATTGCGAGAGACGGTCAACTGGACAGATTCATTCGATACCTCAATTAATTAACTCAGACAAGATTGGTAATTCAGGCGGTGACGGATGGAAACATTTGGGTTAGAAAAATCTTGATTGAAAAAACTCCATACAAATTGAAACTTGCCTGGTTCCTCCTTGAGTGGATTGTGTTTCGGAAGAAAGGAATAAATAGTAAGGGGAATCCCAAGTGCACATTTTATTAATGATTATGATGATGAATAATTGTTATGTGTGCTAAATAGTCTACGTTATTCGATATTTTAGTGAAATGGAAATTCATTTCAAAATTTCATCCTATTAATCTGAATTTTAATTAATTGTTGGCAAGAGCCAGACTAATTTATTGTATAAAATCTCGTCGGCAGCGCCAGAAAGCTACATTATTTTCGAGTATTTAAACCAAGGCAGGATGTCACGTACCTCGGACGATCTCGATCAATACAAAGCTCTCTCGTCCTCTTCATTCATCCATTGTTGCTACCTCAAACCGGATATGAACGTGTGGATTCTGCTATGCAATGAGTTCCCGAACATGTAAACTCAAGTTTGTGTTCAACAGTGAAATAGCTTTCCCGGAAATAAATGCTTAAATAAATCCCGGAATAAATTAGCGACTAATCGCCACAGCGAAGATAAGGTGCAGTTAAATTGTTTAAGCCCTAGGAACAAAGACATTGCGATGGATGTATATTCACGCAGTAAGTGATGAAAATTGTGTAGAAATGTCTGAACGAATCTCGGGCAGTATTCAGTAAGATTAATTAATGGATACGGTGACTGCGTCACGGAGTTGCGCAATACTTATACGAGATGCGCGATACTTATATGAGTTGCACAATACTTTTATGAGTTGCACAATACTTTTATGAGTTGCGCAATACTTTACGAGATGCGCAATACTTATACGAGTTGCGCAATACCTATATGAGTTACGCAATACTTATATGAGTTGCGCAATACTTATATGAGTTGCGCAATACCTATACGAGCTGCGCATTACTAATACGAGTTGCGCAATACTTATACGAGTTGCGCAATACTTATACGAGTTGCGAAATACTTACATGAGTTGCGCAATACCTATACGAGTTGCGCAACACTTATACGAGTTGCGCAATACCTATACGAGTTGCGCAATACATATACGAGTTGCGCAATACTTACATGAGTTGCGCAATACCTATACGAGTTTCGCAATACCTATACGAGTTGCGCAATACTTATACGAGTTACGCAATACCTATACGAGTTGCGCAATACTTATTCGAGTTACGCAATACCTACACGAGTTGCGTAATACTTATACCAGTTGCGCAATACTTATACGAGTTGCGCAATACTTATACGAGTTGCGCAATACTTATACGAGTTTCGTAATACTTATACGAGTTGCGCAACACTTATATGAGTTGCGCAATACTTATACGAGTTGCGCAATACTTATATGAGTTGCGCAATACTTATACGAGTTGCGCAATACTTATATGAGTTGCGCAATACCTATACGAGTTGCGCAATAATTATACGAGTTGCGCAATACTTATACGAGCTGCGCAATACTTTAATGAGTTGCGCAATACCTATACGAGTTACGCAATACCTATACGAGTTGCGCAATGCCTATACGAGTTGCGCAATACTTAAATGAGTTGCGCAATGCTTTAATGAGTTGCGCAATACCTATACGAGCTGCGCAATATACGAGTTGCGCAATACTTATACGAGTTGCGCAATATTTATATGAGATTCGCAATACTTATATGAGTTGCGCAATACCTATACGAGTTGCGCAATACTTATTCGAGTTGCGCAATACTTATACGACTTGCGCAATACCTATACGAACTGCGCAATACTTATCCGAGTTGCGCAATACTTATATGAGTTGCGCAATACCTATACGAGTTGCGCAATATTTATATGAGATTCCTGTGTCTCCGCCGTAGGAATCATAATTGCCTAATCATGGTAATGTTTAGCAAACAAGGAACACGGCCTACATGACAGTCTCGCATGACAGCGCAGGCCTATGACGAGCGAGTTACTGCCCACGGTCACACGACATTAATGACTCATGCAACAGTATACCTTAACATTGTATCCTTAAACTAGTACATTTTATGACTAATACACATGACTCATTACAGTATGTTACAGATTCAGATAATAATGACTCATTCAACAGTATACCTTAATATTGTATCCTAAAACTAGTACATTTTATGACTAATACTAATGACTCATTACAGTATGTTACAGATACTAATACTGTAATACTCATTACAGTATGTTACAGTTACAGATAATAATGACTCATTCAACAGTATACCTTAATATTGTATCCTAAAACTAGTACATTTTATATTTATAGTCATCAAACTTAATGTTGTACAACTAAATTTTTAAAAAGGGTATCATGATCAGGTTTTCAATAGAATAGTTGAACGGAACATTTATTCTTCTCATAACAATATTAACTACTTAACTTTATCTGAATTGCTATTGTCAGTGTGAGGAAAGACTAACATACTTGCTACTTTGAATAATGTGTACAATATATAACAAAATAATCTAATTTTTTCTTCATTTAGAAAAATTATACGGTAGTCTTCAAACATAATACATACATTATTTAACATTAAATGTCCATTTTCCCAAAAATAACATGCCACTCACTTATAGTTATTCTCAATATCGATGAACAATTTCATGTAAACGTATTATGTCAGGCAGCTGCAATGCGTCTTACCATATTAAAAATTTAAGGCTAGTGAACTCCAGTAAAATAAAGATTTTGCAGCGGCCACCGATGAATCTGCTATAATTTTTCATGAGGTTGTTGATGCTTGCGGTCAATACAGTCTGCCATCTTTATCAGATGCTTCACTTAGACCACAATTGATCAGCCGTTAACCTCTTATACACAGCCATTAAATAACGATTTTAGAACCATAGAAAGTAACATAAGATCTACTGTATAAAGTAATGTCGTGGCAGAGCTTCAACATATATTAGTTATCCGTCCATTATACTGAAAATAAATTGATACCTGATCCTACCAGAGTTGCAACTTGCAAGATTTTATTGTGTAGCTAAAAATCCATTAGGTTGGCCCACTCACAAAAAATAATTAACTTACTGCAAGTAAATTCACAAGCCAAATAACACAAATAACCTATTGCTAACCAAATAAAATTGTCATGCTTGATCGCTCTTGGCGTCTCCTGCGTATTCTCTTCTAGTCAACGAAGGTTCACAACATGCCCGTCGAGACTGGTGTGTCGACGACGGGAAGTCCTGTTATCGTGCTATATTATTTTTATATAACGAATCAATAGATAGATTCTATAGATAGATTTATTTTACATAATGCAGGATGGTCCAGTGGTTACAGTTCAGAGTACCAAGATTGGCGCAGAGAGGCGCGGGTTTGATCCCAGCTCTGTGCGCCAGTTTCTGGTCAGAATCGGCAAGGAGGCCGGGCGGTTAAGCATAGCAGGATTGTAGCAGTGAGTTGCGAGTTCGAGACCGCAACAGGCTGTGAATGTTCTGCGATGTTATGAATTTATTATTATTATAAGGAATCTATAGATAGGGAATTCCTGACGAAGTCAACCTCAGCGCATCCGCTTGTTATCACAGCCAAGGCTTGACGAAGTTTATGCTACCAGAGTCCAGTTCAAAAATTCTGCGTCAGTTACTGTTGCATGCGAGCATTGGGGAAAACTAGACTACTTCCCTACGTATTCTGGTATTCAGATGATATTCAGATATGCAGGTAGACTTAAAATAAATGACCTGAACCTGACCACCTGAAATGACCTTCCACCTGAAATAACCAACAAATGAACTGGAAAATAAATAGAAAGTTCACCCTAAATCACAGAAACAACAGTGCAACTCAATTGGGAATAAACATGCATTAATCCAAGGAACTCGAAGAAAGATATATAAATTGAAAGAATTTATGTCCCAGCCATATTGGTGTTGAGCCAGTTCAGGCCTAGTACTTGTAATATCACAGCACTTTTATGACAGCATAAAGTAGGAAGACGATATTCTAAACTATCAGACAATACGCTTACCATGCAGCCACTCAGAAAGAAATCGAGAGAGGTACGACGGTTGCAACCAATTAATCGACATAAAAAACAGGTAGATGCGGTAATGAAATTAATAGCATTTAAACTAAATTCACGATACGGATTCTTGGCCACTACAACCGCAAACGCTGATCAATAAAAAATAAGCCTTGAGTCAACGCAGCCCACTCTACACGTTGCCAGCTTAAACCTGGTAACCAAATGACGGACAAATGGCGCAGCTACAGTAACATATGCAAAAAATTATTCATATGCAGAAGTAACATATGCAAAAGAAAATTGCATGGAATAAACAAATATTCAGTCAAACTGATCCATATTGTTCGTTAAATTTTATAAAAATATCGCACAACAATTCGAGTACTAATATCCTTTTCTAGGGCTGTTCGATTGTAATATTTCAATCCATATATTTAAAACCGGTTTTCTACCAGAGGCATGGATACTGGAACACTTAAAAGCCGCTGATTGAAGCGATACAGCTTTTAATGCATCAAAATGTTCATATTTCGTCATATAATTCTATTTTTTGATTGTGATGAATGAAAATAAGTACGTGCAAAATGAACGTTTTCATTTGCAAATGTTCTTTCTGAGAAGTTCCATCTATCTGCGAGAGTTACTGTACTTGGAGAGGTGATTGCTTTGGCATTACCAATCCATATAAAGATGGTTTCGACTAATTCAAGTTTATTTCTTAATAAATAGTTCGCTTCATCTATGAGGCTTTATCTTAAGTAAACGAATTAATTTTACATAATTAAAGTATTTTTTATCGATCCACCAGCAGGATGTTCCGAAAGATTAACTAGAATCCAGCATGAAGGATGCAAATCAAACGTACCATGAAAGCCACTTATCTTTCATCTATTAGATGACTCATCATTAATTACCAGCTAGTTCTCTGTTACATCTCAAATTTCAGAAACTATTGTTAAGTATTTAACTGAATAAGGCTTACTAAAAGAGTAGATACGTAACTGCAGGGTAGCTAAAATTCTACCCAAGTCCGCAACTCGATTATTGAGCCGGATATGCTGTAACGAATTACGCCAGTCACCTGATATTTATTTTGTCTTTAAATTAAATCTAGACAATTTGAAAAATTTAAAGAGGAATAAATTGTTCACAATTCAGCAAAAAATAAAAAAATGTACAATTTTGAATATATAACATTTTCCAAGGTTAGAAATGTCCTCGCACAACATATTTATTTGCAGAAATTTTTGCACACGTGCCAAAATATTTCAATTTTTATGCTGCTCCGACCCTTGGATTAGCAAAATACTAAGCTGAAATTTTAACACTTGAATTGGATGTACATATAATTTGAACGTCAACGTCACAAATGCATCAAGGGAGATAGGATAAATATTGACGGATCGTACTATGAAATCTAATTGTTTTGTGGAGAATGACTTGCAGTTTTTCGAATGCAAATTTTGTAAGACTTTTCCAAGCACTTTTGGGTGTCAGCGGAATGAAAATATAGCAATCGTTTAAGCAAAAAACGAAGAATTTAAATCACACCAAGCTGTGCAATTGGGTTTTGTTTAATGATTTTAACACATTTACGAGAGATAGAAAAACAAAACTGTTTTTCTGTTAAAAAAGAGAGTGAGAAAAAAAGAGAGAAAAAAGAGAGGGGAAGTAAAAAAGAGAGAAAAAGTATTATTCTAGTATTTGTTTGAATGGAATCATAAATTGTTTTGATTTCGAATGGCGTGGTATGGGATATATAGGCCTTTTTCTGATAAAAGACGCAACACAGCTAACTATTGTCTATACTTGGGATTATTAACTAATGTTTTAATGTGTATCAACTTCAATCCATCTGGCATTTATGAGTTGTTGATTGGAAAAAACAGCTAAAACAGTCTAACCACTTACAAATTTTAAAAATTTGTCAATACGGAACCATTTCATCACTCCCTAAGTGTTCTATCGCAGAGCATTGGGTTGCTTATCGCAGAGTAGGAGGCAAATAAAACTTACTTAAGTCTCGTTACAGAATTTAAGTTAATAATTTATCAGCAAATTTGTCAATACGGAATCATTTCATCACTTCCTAAGTGTTCTATCGCACAGCATTGGGTTGCTTATCGCAGGGTAGGAGGCAAATAAAACTTACTCAAGTCTCGTTACATAATTTAAGTTACTAATTTATCAGCAAATTTGTCAATACGGATCACTTCGTCACTCCCCGATTGGTGAACAAGACTGTCGAGTCTCGTCATCTTCATGTGGCTGCTATTGTGTTCGGGCGCATTCTAATCTGCGGGTCTGAAGTACTCGATCTTCAAATTTATCGTGCATTAGATAGCAAGCATAAGCTGAATTTAAATAGACACAACCTCGCCTTTATATTCAAATCTGCTGCTCAGACGGAAAGATGGGAGCTGTGAGGGGAAAAAAACTAAAAACGGGCTTTGCCAAAGAACCTCGTAAATTTCAGAAAGAAACTAGTCTGAAAATATTTAAAGCCTCTTTCTCTGTGAGAAGAAGTCCCTAAAAATTCCTGAGTGGAGTCAATAAAAGTGGTATATGAGGTGCAAAAAAAGTCTAAGGATCAGAGAAGGTATTGGGATCGCAAGGGATGACGCGTGAGCGACTCCATGATATGAAAGATTTTTTCGTCTCTTGAATACTAATTTCATATCAGTTTAGGCTATTTTTGCTTGTATTGTTTTAATTTCAGTTGAAAATTGTATATACACGAGACAATGGAACAATATCTAAAACTCTTACACCTTGCAACAGAATATTTCAACTTTCCTGTTCGTATTTTTGACATGAAAACACTCACATTTGCACCGTTATCTCAAAAATTATAAAGACTATTACATTTTTCTATATTAAAGTATAAGCATTACGCCACTAATTCAAAATATCAAATTTTCATGATATTCTAAATTGATGACGATTTGCATTCTTAAATATCTACCGAGGTAAACAAGTAAATTTACATACAGTGCTGCTTCCATCATCTAATTTTCGTGTACATTAAACACGGCCAAATCTTCGGCTAGTTGCCGATGTCTCTAAGAGGCGAGAATATCGTGAATATCCACACCGATTGCCATTCCCGATGTCTCTAAGAGGCGAGAATATCGAGAATATCCACACCGATTGCCATTCATATCAGGAGCGGAGCGGCAATCCGGGCGTCTATATTCAGATTTGAGGGAAGCCTCGAGCCAGTGAAGCAGCGTCGGAAATTATGAAATTTTACAAGGGATATAAACATGAAACCTTTTCAAATAATACCTAAAATTTAGATCTATCTAAATTTAAATATTTAATTTCTTAGACAGTTAATAATGTTTTTTTTTTATTTTTTTTTAACTGGGAAAGCATTTTATAGGACCGAGAATCCTATACTAATGTATAAAAAACGAAAATGTAATATAAGGGTCCAAGTTTACCAATAATACAGACACTGTAAGTGGTTCATCAACCTCAATAAGATTTTTCCAGTCGCCAAAATTTCCCCCTTTCTCCTCCATGATGATTTTAAAAATATCTCACCATTTTTCCATCACCATGGCTGCGGCTTTCCATCGGACGGATTTTTTTGTGTCGAAGTTTCCGCTCGTTGCAGAAAGGGCCAAATGTCAACAGTCAAAATTAAGTGTTTTGAAAATGGTCCACATTTTTCAAAAATGAAAATGACTCAAATTTCAAAACACTTAATGATTTATAATTTGGCAGCAAGGCTGTAACAAGCGCCCTTTCAAATCGAAAAAAGTAATTCTAGGTGAAAAATTCATTTAATACGATTCAACATGTGTGACGGCAGAGCAATAACTTTTTAAATATGGTTATATATTGCATATGATTGTGGTTCGTGGGCCTGAATTATGTGCAGAACTTCTTAAATCCTGGGACGTCTCGTACACTTAAACAGGGATTTATTGCATGTTAGTTTCAAGTCCTTCGGTCATCAAATAAATTGTTGAAATGTAGTCATGGCGGGGCGTATAGTAATCAAATAAATTCCTTCAACATGATAACATTTAATTTTGAAATTTTACTCAATACTAAATGGATCACTTCGAAAAGGAAAATTTTTTTTCGTAGGATGTTAACTTGTCAATCAAATACCAGTGATTCTGATTCGAGTAAGAATAAAGTCGTACGTGAGCTGTAATTAAAAACGTTGTACACGAGTGAAAAAAAATTGCATCGGTCTTTCAATTTATGAACCTGTAGTGAGTGAAGTCGAATACCACAGGGCCCACCAAAGATGTCGTCACTTACCAACGCTAACATTGACAAAATCATTACGCCCTTTAAATTTACGTCCAAGATTCACGTAATTACTATTTAAATTGCATCAATCATACATTATGTAAAATGCTCCCCTTCCTTATCTGATTAGTATTCAGAAGAAGCAGAAGACGAAGGCTGGGCTGTGAACGCCTCCGTGCGGCAGATGTTGCTTATTTTTTCGTATTGCTCTTGTTCTTGAGTTCAGAAGACATGGTTTCTCATTTGAAATTGCGATTCTGTTTCACATTAAAGCACAAATTTTCTTAATATAAAGCTTATTTCAAAAAGTGAATTCTAGGTATGAATTTTGTTATTTCTGGTTTAATAAAAACATAAACCAAATAAGTTTTCAGCCAGAGAATTTTTTTCTCTCTCCTTTCAAATAAGTAAAACAGATGCGCTCCAGCACCAAATTTTTTTAAGGGTTGAATACTCAAGCTTAAGATTTTCAAGACCATAAATAGAATGCGATGTTATTGGCGATAAGCGTCAACGGGGATAGTTTTTTCATGCTTATCTGTGGATGTGAATGCAGAAGCGTCCGCACATGCTGAGAGTTTCATTACGTTCAGCAATTTACTGTCAGCAACAACTCATGAAATTCCAGCCTCTGAGGAGTAGCTAAGTTTCATAAGGTGGTGCGTGCTAATGCCATTTGTTCGCTCGCTCACACAGCTCCTTGCAATTAAAACTGACATCATGCGACGCATCAGCGATTTGCTGTACCGCAGTAGTCGTGATCAAGTCATTCCTTCATAAATCGGGTTCACCATGACGCCTTTATTCCAGTCTTTCTTAGCACCTGGAAAAACGAGATTCGGCCATTCACATGTTAGCAGTCTGGAGGAATAACGTCAATTGAAGATTGGGCGAGCCGTCAAGGGAATACGTCTAATGTCACGATGAAATTGTAATTCAACTGGATCTAATTTAACATGAATATGTAGTTCGGAAATAAGCAACAAAATTTTCACGAGATATAGATTTATGTTATTTTTACTATTTTAAAAATTCGTAATATAAAACTATAATTTTTTCTAACCTATAGTTACTCGCTTTCTAAAAACCGGCGTTGAACAAAAATAAATGAAACACGATAACATATATGAACCCCACAAGACGACAGTGCAGCTCTATAAGCTATCAGTTACTGGGAGCAAGAGTTCTGCAAATTTTATTTTCAATTTAAGCACGTAACTTTAGGTGGCTTTAGAAACAAAGTTAAAGACCCGCATCGAGCTCACTTAATGACCTATTCGATTTTCAATACAAAAGTCATTCAGTAATTTAAGATACAGGAACTTTTGGGGATGGTTGGGTGGTCAACCAATCGTTTCACTCAATAAACAAGTGCTTTACTCAACAAATACCATCATAAATCGCTCCTTTAGCTCATGATTCATCAATGGTAGCGTTGCAAAGTCCTTCACAACATATAATCGCTCCAGGAAAGTGAGACCCTCTAAGTAAGCGCCGAACCTTAAAATTACCGGACTTTACAAGGAGATCGAGTACATCATATTTTTGCGACACCTTTGCGATAAACTTCACGAGAATTGGCCCAACAACTGCTGCAAGTGTGTTGTGCTTTGTGAAGAGCTTCAATGATTCCTAAAGCAAATTGAGTTATTGCTTTGGCTGAATTAGGTTAAATCATTGCCATCATTGCGCGCATAACACACTATATTGTCGCTTCTTTCTGTTTCTACGTGGCGGTGAAAGAGTGAAGGGAATGGAGAGTTCTTTATTTGAATAAACAACGAAATATTCGTTATTATTTAAAGACGTGGTGCAGATTAATTCATTTGGAAATTATAAAAAGGTATTCCATAAAGTTATACAAGCCCATTCGCCCCTTCGTTTTTGCTGTCGAAATAAGCTCAAACGTTCTTACTAAGATATATTAATACCAATAAAAATGAAATTTAATGTAAAATGATAATTAACCAACTAGAAATGTCAATCTTAAATTTTTTTAGTGGTTTGCGGTGGAAATTCCCGAACTCGAATATCACTTTTAAATACTCAGACTGAAAAGTGGAGTCCATTAAATGGAGCCCCCGAAAGTTATTGAGAGAAGCATTGAAAATCAGGCTGTCGGTAAAAGCAGCTCGTAATTTATGAAGTTAGTTAGTGAAATAAGCTGGGCAGGCGGTACAAATCAAAGTCAGCTCAGAATATTCGAAACCCAAATCGTTATCCTATTAAAAAACGTGAGTCATCGTTCATTGAGTGGCCAGCGATGTTTTTTTTATAATTTTCAGTATGGTGGTCGGAGTCAATGCTTTTCAATGCATGCTTTTGTATAATTACAAGAAGTGCTTGTCGTAAATATATCGTTAAGATGCCACTTTTAACTCATCGGCATCTTAACTGAACGCAACAATGCCTTTAATGGATCGTTTCCGGACGATTGGTTCAGAGAAGTCGTGCAGAGACGGTGAATTTTATTCACTTTTTTGTTCTTCGTCTTCGTATGATTCATGCGACCCTTCGTTGGTGCTCCGCTAACGAACTCTAATTTTATTCAGAAGGTTCAATTAGCTGTTGAATAAGCAAGACACGACTGCCGGTCAATGCGATCCTGAATACCCTCTCAAAATACCTATTACTATTCATGCTCGACTTCTCCGTCTCGTATTTTGAAGTTCGTTACATAAGATTAATACTCTTATGATCCGAAGTAGTGCGCACCTATGAAAGGAATGGCAGCTGCAGCTATGTAGAGCACGCTTCCGTGGTATGGGTGGTTTAGCCAGAGAAAGTGTGAACTGAATTACATGTAGATGCTGTTTACAGTTCACTAGTGCATTGTGGGTCCACTAGTTCCAGTTGCACTTGCATTATTGTTACTTATGCTTCCACTATTGTTACTTACGCTATACCATTATTGTTACTCATGCTTCCAATATTGTTACTTACGCTAACATTATTGTTACTCATGCTTCCACTATGGTTACTTGTGCTTCCATTATCGTCACTTATTCTTAAACTATTGTTACTTATTTTTATATTATTGTTTCCTATGCTTCCACTAATACTACTAATGCTACCATTATTGTTACTTATGCTTCCACTATTGTTACTTACGCTACTACTATTGTTACTTATGCTTCCAATATTGATTGTATTGTTCTAAGGAGTTTCAGAAAGTACCCACAATTTCTAGCTAATAGACATTCCAATGGGTTATCGGTGCTTACAGTAACAATACTAATTATAATATACGTTTAAAAATTACTTTTTAAAGACAACACTTCTAGAGAATCCAGTGTCTCCAATGTTAGATATACAATGAATTTCTCCTTTTATTTTCGAATATTAAAAGAATTAATTCTTCAATTTTTTTAATGTATAATTTTTTTTCAAAATGATTTATTCTGTCAATTGATTCATGCATTGTCCCAACTTCACAAAAGTGTGCAAAATTTCATATAAATTGGACAGGTAAAAGTGTGTCAAATATCAATTACAAGATTTGTAGCTATGACAAAATAATTTTTTCCGTTCTTTAAGAACAAACAAAAATAATTTTTTTATTCCTAAAATTATTTATTTTGTCATTTGATTCATGCATTGTCTCCAACTTTACGCAAGTGTGCAAAATTTCAGATCGATAGAATAAGTAGAAATGTGTTAAATTTCGATTACAAGATTTGTAGCAGACAGACAAACAAACAGACAAACAGGAAGTGAAGAAAAAGAGAAGTGTGGTAAAATTGATGAAATTTCCAATTATCAATATTAATACTTCCGTTCCTTGTACGTATTAACGATTCGTTGTCGAGATTTATTAACGTTGTGATTCATCCACTGGTAAGGTACTTCTGAAAAAATTGAAAAAAATTCATCGATGAAAATAAATTTTGACAAGCGTGGAGCTATATATAGCTTTGGCATGTTGTAAAATTCTGTGTGGACATTATAGATGATCGGAATTAAAATGGAACTCGAATGAATTGATTCAGTAATAAATTCAGTAATCGAAATTATTTTCCCAGCACGAGATGAGGCGCGTTGAAAAAAACTGCGTCTGTCATTAGATTTTCGAGACAATTCAAGACGCCTGAGCGGCTCCCGCTCTCTCGCGCCTACAAACTCTCCTCAAAAGCAATCTGAATTTTTAAGCCTTCTGAGGGTACAAGTTGGCTCCCCGAGGCATAACTCTTTTCCACTGAAGTCATCTTCGGCAAATAAGAAGGCATAAAAATGGTAAGTAGATCTGCCTTCTAAATGATCCCCATGGTCTGGAAAACTATGCAGGATTCAGGTAAAAGCAAAGACTTCAGTTTTATTGCTGAAGGATTCGGCAAAGACTTCAGTTTTATTGCTAAAGGTAAAGTGAAGACTGAAGGATGGAGTCAATCGAGAACGTTGATTAATGTTGTAGATGATTTGAATATTATTATTTAAATTTAATTAATAATTTTTGTAAATATTTTGGTTTGTCCAATCGGTTTTCCCACACAAATCTAGTTTTAAATAAATTACAATTTTTTCGACTTTCCAATTTGAATGAATCCGCTACATGCGCGTAAAGAATTATTAAGCGTGTAAAACAATTTTTGAATCAGTAAAGGAAATGTATTCATTTCAGTTTGTTTGCTAATAATTCAGCTTACAAAATAATATTTCCCAACACTGTTCAAATGAAAATATTAGCACCAACTGCTATTCGCTAATTTTAGCTCCCGCAATTATACTTTTACTATTATTCGATTATTTTATATCCTAAATATTAAACTCTTTACGAGCCATGTCAGAGCATTAAATATGACAAAATAAAAACATTTTTGAATTATACCTTCACTTTTACAGCAAAAAAACATTCTTGACAATTTTTACTAAACATTAAAAACATTTATTTAAGTACTCTCTTAATATCAGAGTGAAAAAAAATTCTGACAATTTTTACTAAAATCCCAGAGGTGCAATTTAAATTCGACAAGAGTGTTTGAATGGCAGTGGCATTGTGGAGTGATTTTCTTAAGTAGAGAAGTGGAGGCAGCACGAGCACGAGTACTTGCTTCCAAAATCCGTTTATGCAAATAACTTCTTTGAACGGTTTGGACAGAATGGGAAAATGATGGGAATGCTAAGTAGGAACATTAAATAAGGAAGCGCTCAGCCCGTCTTGGCTTTTCTTGAGCTGCCCACTCAGAGCTGGAAGCCGCGGCGTGTTTTTAGATAAATGCGAGCCTCTTGAGTAGGTTTAAATGCATCGAACAACTTCTCCAATACCTGATATTAGTTATTAAAATAATTTGATGACTAAAGGACTCGCATTTGTTTTTTAACTGGAGATGGTTTTCTTTGTTTTTAATTACTTATTATGAAATTTCAGAGCTTGAATTTAATTATAAGAATTGATTAATGTTACTCGAAGAAATCGACACTGCTGCATTTTCTCGCTGAAACGAAAAAAACTTATACCTATAAATTAAAAATATGAAAGTTAACAAAAAACGTTATAATTTAATGAAAACAAATTCATTTACCATTTGCAGATATAGTTTTGCGAATCAAAGAGTTGGTTCCTCGCGATATTAATTCGGGTTTACTATTACTCCTCCGGGTATTCAATAATTTGCGTTATTTTAATATAGGGCTCTAGCAATTTTTTTATAATTTGTAATTTTGAACATTTCAACTAAAAACGGTTGAAAATCACTTAGAGTGAATTCAAATGACAGTTATTTTTACCTCCAGGATAAACACCTTAGTGCATTTTAACCCCCAAAATGTAGAGACACCCACTGGAGCTGGAGAGCAGAGGCAGCCGCTCTAAACTCATCATGCAGATTGACTGCTCGGAATTGAAATTGACTGCCCCGAAGTGAGATTATGCTGAAAGAAACGTCCAAGGTGCAAGACCTCTCACTCGTCCCAGTCATATTTTTCGAGTCAGACGAGCCCGAGGTGTAATTTATTGCAAATCACTTTAATAAAAAGTCGCTCGGAATTGAAATTGACTGCCCCGAAGTGAGATTATGCTGAAAGAAACGTCCGAAGTGCAAGGCCTCTCACTCGTCCCAGTCATATTTTTCGAGTCAGACGAGCCCGAGGTGTAATTTATTGCAAATCACTTTAAAAAAAAGTCGTCATTATGATGAATTATTGGCACCTAATCATCGATTCCGTAAATTTCGAACAGACGAGTCAGCATTGAGGTTCAAAAGTCATCATTTGAGTGCGAGAACATTTTCTGCTGGGCAGATTTCTAATGGTTGATGGACGCCTGGAAATTTTGCCGGGGAATATTTTATCATTTCTTGAAAGGTGATGTGTGATCTGCTCACTATACAGATGGAAATATGTCTATTATAATATACATCTGTCTATATACAGATGGAAATATGTCTATTATAATATACATCTGTCTATATACAGATAGAAATATGTCTATTATAATATACATCTGTCTATATACAGATGGAAATATGTCTATTATAATATACATCTGTCTATATACAGATGAAATATGTCTATTATAAGAAATCATGTCTTTGTGCCATCTTTCAGAACTACAGTAGGAGGTAGATTTTTTATATTGGTTACTTTTATTAAAGTGAAGCTTGCACCTTATGTTTCAAATTTCCTGTCCAATGACTTAACGCAGTGGAATAGGTTTTTTTTGTCCGCATCCAACGTTCTTCGATTCAACTTGATGTTGAATCGTGGGAACAGGTTAAACAAATTTTCAATAATACTTCAAAGAAGTTGTTGAAAAAACATTATATCTATTCATTCATTGCCATAAAAATTGAGTTCAATTCATACTAATGATTTATTTTCACTAGTACCAATAATATCTTCATTACCTAGTGCGACGATCATTCAAGCAAAGTCACTTTCCATGCAGGTGAAGATAAGTATCGCTATTAAGAGTATCGACTTTGTTATAGTGGAAAGATAACTTTCTGATGTATGATAACGCTGTTGAAATGGTTATGAATTTAACTGCTTTATGAAGCCGTGCAGTGCAATGTTAGGGGCGTAGAAAAATCACACAATAGTTTCATGGCGAAACTGAGGAGCAAACATCGATTTCGTATAATATAAATACCCATGTTATTATTCTCCTCAATTTACCAGTTCATCGGGAATTTAAGTGCAAAGAAAACGTCAAGAAAGTTCACTGTATCTGCAATGATAACGTTTCGGAGGCCAGCTCCATCATCAGCTCAAAAACTCATAAAACAGAAGTACAATCAAAAGTGAAAACCAAAATTTGCACGAAAGAAAACAAAAAAACTTGTCTTCTAATAATTTCAAGAGTTTTTTTTAAATTGTACGGGTTATTATAACAAAGTTTCCGTTTAAAAGTGGAGTGATCTCAAAATCCTCAAATCCGAGCCATGTGCACCAGAAGTGGAACCGAGCATCTTGAAAATTTTCCCAGACACAGTTCAGCGTGAAGGCACATAGCAGAGTGAGAAAAATAGAAAGTGGCAAGTTCGAACGAAAATTCCTGCCGCAGTGTTTACAAACCCGGATTTAGAAGTTATGTGGCGTCATTAAGGCGTACGCTGATGCGCAGCGCGCACAACTAAATTTGCAAATCAAAATGTATTTCTCAAACTGATGGCGAAGCTGGCCTCTGAAATGATTATATTGAAGATATTTGGTGAACTTGCTAGGCGCTTTATTTGCCAATAAAGTCCTTATGAATACTATGTTGAATGAATCTATAATGTATATTATTTACATTTTATTATTTAAGTAATAATATAATAATTATCATTATATTATTATGTAGGCAAGCCAATTGTTCTGGAACGCTCAATTTTTACTGGCGTTTTGAAGGCCATGCAAGAACGTCCAAATTGACACGCACAGGCTTTATTGAAAAAAACACAAAAATGAATAAATTAATATTTTTATTCAGAAATATTCAGCCGATATTCGGGACTTTTGTGATATTTTATTCAAAACTTTCTCACAAGCATCATCTCTGAGAATGATATTACTAGGATCACAACTACAACACAACGTTTGAAAGACATGACTACAAGTTCTGAAGCATGTAAAAATGAAAAATTACAGTTATCCGTTCATAAAGGTAACTTGATTTGCTATAGATATATAATTACATACGCGTCTACAGTGTTACCATCTCATAACACTGCACTCCGCCTTCGAGACACGAGTTTCTTTTTTACAGTGTTGCTTTTATAGTGCAGCAGAGAAGAGTCCTATTCAGAGATCCTACGTGTCGCCCAGAAGCAATTGTAAAGCTACCTGCTGCAGCTGTAAAACTTCCTGCTGCAGCTGTAGAGCTACCTGCTGCAGCTGTAAAGCTACCAGCTGCAGCTGTAGAGCTACCTGCTGCAGCTTCTGCAGCTGTAGAGCTACCTGATGCAGCTGTAGAGCTACCTGCTGCAGCTGTAGAGCTACCTGCTGCAGCTGTAGAGCTACCTGCTGCAGTTGTAGAGCTACCTACTGCAGCTGTAGAGCTACTTACTGCAGCTGTAGAGCTACCTACTGCAGCTGTAGAGCTACCTGCTGCAGTTGTAGAGCTACCTGCTGCAGCTGTAGAGCTACCTGATGCAGCTGTAGAGCTACCTGCTGCAGCTGTAGAGCTACCAGCTGCAGCTGTAGAGCTACCTGATGCAGCTGTAAAGCTACCTGCTGCAGCTGTAGAGCTACCAGCTGCAGCTGTATAGCTACCCGCTGCAGCTGTAAAGCTACCTGCTGCAGCTGTAAAGCTACCCGCTGCAGCTGTAGAGCTACCTGCTGCAGCTGTAGAGCTACCTGATGCAGCTGTAGAGCTACCTGCTGCAGCTGTAGAGCTACCCGCTGCAGCTGTAGAGCTACCTGCTGCAGCTGTAGAGCTACCTGCTGCAGCTGTAGAGCTACCTGCTGCAGCTGTAGAGCTGCCTGCTGCAGCTGTATAGCTACCTGCTGCAGCTGTAGAGCTACCTGCTGCAGCTGTATACAAAGTAATGGTCACAGGCTAACCATTCGTAAGTGAGTTGCAAAATCTAAATAAGGTGAACTTTTAATTCAAGGAATAGGATGACTGCGGCGTCAAAAAATATCAAACATGTCCTCCCCAACGCTTTTGATTTGCAAATATTTTTTTATATATCCATAATCTTCACTTTCATTTAATTTTTGAGTTGAGCAGAGGTTTTTTTTTTTGTCGACAGATGAGTAAAGTTAAATAACCGGAAGCTTCGGTAATTGAAATGCTAGTTCAATTTCCCGTAGAGTTTTCAATTCTCTCGACCATCCCTTAATTTATTATACGGGTATTTAACGTAGCGGGAGTGTCACTGGTTTGTTTCATAGACGTCAGGGTGGAGGAAATTCCGCGCTGTTCGACAACAGTCGATGATATAAACAATAACATACATATGTCATAACTTAATAAACTTAAGCAATATTCAAATACACTGTCAGACATAATGGTCACATGTGTTAAAAATGTAATTACACTAGAATTAAGTAATGGTGAAAAATCATGTTTATGAAAAGCATGTGCTATCACATATCATGCATGGGGCGGTACAGAGTTCGCCAGTCTCTCACACAGTAACGCCGGCGAGCACTCGAGTGTCTCTGTCCTAATTTCGAGAGCTCTTAACACGCCCTTCAAATATCGACACTTTATTGTCTCTGTGCGGTGACCTCCCAACCGCTGCAATACCAATTTAATCATGAATAATTCAAACCATGCATGTCTGCGGGTGAATTTACACCATTCAATGAATGGAAGTATTTGGACACGTGTATTGTTAAAAACTTAAATTAATTTTTATATACTAGTAATTATATTCAATGTATTACTTATTTGTATTATTGCATATCATTTACAAAATACAGTTGTTCAACTTAGCAAGGTATTATGAATTTGCCATAAAAAATTTCGACCAGCCAGTTCTTCGAGGGATATAGCCTGCAAAATTTAATATTCGTGGATTTATATCACGAATAAAAAATAAAAATAAATGTTGAATAAATGTTATATTATTCACTGGCAAATATTAATTTTTAATCTCTTGGGTAGAATTTCGATCAGTACATCGGAAATATTAATTTTAATCTGGCGCTATGATAACTTATATTTCAATGGTATTCTAGTGCTTAACTCTCGCTCGTTTTCATTAATAAGATTGAGTTTAGTGAACATGAAGTTTTGAATCGTGTTCATTTATTAGGTGTGAAACCATCTGGAACATTTTTTGGCATAGGTTTAAGAGCTTCAAATAAGTGGACCTCGCAACCTGGATGTCTTCCTTGTAACTCAGTCCCTGGCCAGCAGAGGGCGTGAAGCTCGGCTTCTGAATCAGTGACGTATAAATCTAAATTTCAATAATCATTTATTCTCGCTCAATGCTATTCATTTATGTGGTTGAAAAATGCTACGAAATTAAAAGTCTACAAAATTTGTTCGATTTGCCGCAAAATCTATATCTATTAAACGGCATTGTATTTGTTAAGAGGAATCTTTCGGGTGCCGTGAGAAACTTGCTTATGCGAATATTGGTAAAAAATCTTCTCTTCTGAGAAGGATGCTGAATACTTTCATTATTCTTTCATGTTTATTTAGTCTCCCATCCAGCATTTGTTTTTTTCGTGGATTAGAGCGCAAAAGAAGACATAAAGTTTCGATATATCGCTCTGTTCGCTCGCAACGTCCGGCCGATGCGTTCTTCGTACAGCTCTTCAGTCGCGCTCCGAGCGAGGAGTGACTCTGCTAGACGCTCCTCCTCGACACTCGCGCAGGCCTGCTCCGCCTGCCGAACATTTACCGACCAATCAGAATGGTCAGGACTTGGAGCGAGAGCTCCAACAACCAATCATAATGGCAGTCGCAACGCAAATAATTGAGCCAGCTATCAGTTGATTGTTTGATTTTTGTAACTATTCGATTTGAAATCCGATCCAATAGCAGTTGTCGACTTGTAGTTTGTATCTGAGGGCGAGTGTGTGTGCAGTGCTGGAGCTGCGAAGACCTCTCGCCGGCATGAGCAGTGAGACAGTGCTTGAAGCTTCGGCTTCCCCATCAGTAGTAGGTTCCTCTTCCTCACCAACATTACTGAAGAGGAACAGTCCTTCCCCACCATGTACTACAACGTCCCTAGCATCGCATCTTCTCGCCGCTGTGTCTCAAGTGCAAAGTTTAAGTTCCCATCTTCCACCGTCGTTGCCGTTGCCGTCGTCTTCTCCACCAGGAGGTGCTCTGGCAGGAGGATATTGTAGATCAGGTCTTTTGGGAGGCATGCCAAACCTTCAATTCGGCTCAGAGCCTCCCATGTCCTCTCTGCTCGCGGGTCTCAAGGAATTTCCACGACAGTATCATTCTCCGCCGCCGCTGCCGTCTACCGAAAGCCATGAGTGTAAAATCGTTGAATATCGGGGTGCGAAAGTTGCCGCTTTCATTATCAATGGTGAAACTATGTTGTGTTTGCCTCAGGCTTTCGAACTGTTCTTGAAACATCTAGTTGGTGGTTTGCATACGGTGTATACGAAGCTCAAAAGACTTTCTATCGAGCCAATAGTGTGCAATGTTGATCAAGTTCGGATCTTGCGTGGGCTTGGGGCAATTCAGCCTGGCGTGAATCGGTGCAAGCTTCTTTCGATGCAGCACTTCGACATTCTCTACCGCGACTGCACTACGGCCAGGTACGCCTAAATTCTTCTTAGATTATTTTACGGTATTCTAATATCAACCTTTTAAATACGGATACATTAACGCGCGTCTATGCTATTCGTACCTAGAAAACTTGTCAGTAGAATTATCATCGTAAAAAACGTGTAATTTTGCCATCCAATGTTTTCTATATGCAGGGAAATTTTACTTGAAACTTTCTTTTCAAAATTAAAATGAATTAAAGCCAAGAAATTAAAGAACGGTGATAATATCAGTAGATTTTCAACATGAACTAGGACTGTTTTTTATTGTGTTTCATTGTGAGTTATGAATATGATCAGGATTTGTGTGGTTATTCTTTAATTTTTCTTTAATTTAAACATTCACTTTAAAGATTTATCATTATTTAATTCAAAGTATGTTGTGAACTGTGCAAACTTAGCGATTAATTAGTACATCAACTTAAAATACTGAAATGTTAATCCCAGATTCGGATTTCCAGTTAAAAAACGTATAAAAATTACCGGATGATGATCTAGTTCGAATATGTGATAATAATATAGAAAAAGGATGCGCAATAGATAGCAATTAAAATTGTAAAAAATACATCTTTATAAAATATTCATAACATTTTTAAATTAGTTCTTCAAATGTATTCATAACATCAACTTCATTAATACACACGAAATTTAAAAACCTTCATTAATCTCGTACTATTCAGTCGTTTGCTATAGTGACGTCGTAATTTCTCAACATAAATAATTATTTGATTTTGTTCATTACAACGACGATCAACTAAATCTTACATAGAACTGAAGGTGTAACCCAATTGTCCATGTCGCGTTTTACCGCATTGTTCTCATAACAAAAGGCCAGAAAATCGTTTCTGGAACTGTGTCCATTGTGGCCCACTTAGGTGGTGTCGCAGGGCTGCCGATGTCAGTTGTTGCTATTGTTTGTCTCAATGGCCAATTGGCCCTTAAATTGCTTGCTCTTGGCGCAATGGCAATTATATATTAACGCGAGTCTCAGCGACCAATTATCATAAGAGTTACTTATATTTTAAACGATATATATAAATATTATATATAAATGATTTCATATTTCGTAACAATTTCATATTTCATATTCATATAATTTCATATTTCGTCTCAGCGGCCAATTATCATAAGAGTTACTTATATTTTAAACGATATATAAATATTATATATAAATGATTTCATATTTCGCAACAAGTCTCAGCGGCCAATTAGCATAAGAGTTACTTATATTTTAAACGCAATATATATATTATATACAAATGATTTCATATTTCACAACAAGTCTCAGCGGCCAATTATCATAAGAGTTACTTATGTTTTAAACGCAATATAAATATTATATATAAATGATTTCATATTTCACATGAAATCTCAGAAATTAATTATCATACCAGTTACATCTGTTTTATATACCATAAAATGTTATTATTGATATATGAGCTCTTAATTTCTTTGCTGTCTGTTAAAAATTTTTTCAGTTAAATGAATTGATAACTTTTTTGCATATTGTGATCTCAAAGTTGTTTCAAATATTTCATTTTCGTTGAAACATCATGCATTTATCATGACTATTAATTACCATCAATAATTTATCTATTGGAATTTTCATGTAAGAATTAAAACAATGAAGACAGACGTCTCAAACTTCAATTAAGTAGTAGATTCTCTTGGACAATTATGCTGCTTTCAGTTAGGAATTCATCATGAAGTTTTGTTAGCGAAATGAAACTCTTCTATTTAATAAATAGCGTTTAATTACATGTATATTTTTATTGGCTACAACTGTGTTTTCATGACTTATTATAAATAATGGGCAGCGGATCATGAACAATATTAACTATAAATGCAACGCTCTTAGTTAATTAATAATTCATTTTAAACTAGTGGGATTTTTGAGTAGAGAAATTGTCATTCTTTGGATGCCTCAGGCCGCAGTAAAACTTTTTCTGAAATTATTAGAAAAAATAATTTATTTTCATGAATACAATTGAACAAAACGATAGTATAAATCGTGATTCTAATTTATCAGGCTCTCATTGTTCAATACATTTTGGAACTAGGAACAAATAGGAATTGTACACACAGAAGTGTATTAATTAGCAATAATGTACTAAATTTTGGAAATTACGCAGGAATAAAGCGTCTATAAATCAACATAGGATCATGATGATCCTGAGGACGGTACCATTGATGTCATTAGCACATCCTTCTCTTCTATCCGTTTCTCATCCGTCCCTCTCAGATTACTGACAGGACTAGAAAGTACTTTCGGTCTGTCATGGGACAGCAACTAATTCGTATGGTTTTAGAAGTCATTGCTTTAATGGAACTCTCTTTCCTGATCAAATAGTTTGGCAGCAACTGCACGTTCCGGAAATTGACTTTGGATGGAACGCTGCTTGAGGAACTTTTTTTTTCTTATTTTATGTGGGTGACTTTACAATAATTATTGGGAGTGCAGTTGTGGTTGCTCGCTTAATCTAATAAAGAAGACTCATGTCACTCAAGCAAATTAGACGAGCACACTTAGCGTTACTGTGACCTCCGTTACCGTCGATGCTCTACATGTGCATTACCGTCGCTCGTTACCCGGTCGCTAATTTTGGTTGTGCTATCGTTGGCCACTCATAGCTCGTATTCGGATATAGGACCCAATGACGTTCCATTGAGAAGTTCTTTGATAATTGTTATTCAAATTTCGCTGTCGCTCTGCATAAAAAATTTGCCCGCGAAATTTATATGCTAAAAGAGAGGTAGAAAAACATTTATTGATTAGCCAGAAATTAACTGATGAACATTTGTATACTTGAGAAAAGAGCAATATTTTTTCCCACGTTGGGTCCAATGAGCTGCAATATACACATTGAAAATAAATAATTAAATTTATGAATTAACTGATAGCAGATAAAATCGATTAAATGTACGAAATTCAAACAATTTATGTGAGTCAAATATTCCATCGTCTTTTCAAATACATAAATAAAATTAGTGTATTTTTTGTCGATTCTTCATAAACGGTTTTTGGTACTCAAATACAGCCAGCCGTAAATGCAAGCAGAAATGTCCTGATAAAATTTGTGGTTTCCCAACGCCGGTATTTCACCGGCCGCTGAACATACGCCCGTCATTCACAAAGCTTACCACGGCTCGTCGGTTTTGTGTGCGCTGTAAAACGGCAGCGCTCACCGGCCGTTGTTCGGTATCAAAGATACCGCGCACCGCAAAAGGCATCGACAGGAAGTGTCGCTCAATCGGCCTGAACCTCAAGCAAATTTATCTGAATTTAGCGACCTGTCACTTGAAGGCGCTTGTTTGGCTTGTGTTTGTGCGTTTGTTTGACGTGAAGCTCTTAATTTTGCTGGAGCACACGTGTTAAATTTGATTATGTAACAATTATGTATTTAATTCTCGTGAAACAGAAAGAATTATCCATTTTTACAAGACCTAATTTGAAGTATTAGGTGACACACATATTAGTTTGCTCCTTACATAAAACATAAAGTCTGAGCGCATGAGGGTTGCAAATATATAATATTTTGGTCTATCCCGTTTCATTTATCATTGGTATAGTGTACTTATTTCCGACATGTTCGTGATGTGTGAATAATATTATGGCCTATACACCTTTACATAAAGTATTACAGCCATTATTATTCAGACATTATACCGCTGGACTTCTGTTCCATAATATCGATTAAAATACCGCGGTACGTCTGCCTTATATGAAGCTGTATAAGATTTCATCACTCGGTCACGTAAATAACGGTTAATTCGGAAATGATACACAACTTCTTCAATATCATTATCCTCCTATAATATTATTATTATTCTCCTATAAAATTAGTATTATATACAAAAGGATCAAATCGATCGATGTTTGTTCGTGAAAAGAACAGAAATCTTTTCACACAGATGTAAATCCTAGAAAAATCAAGACAACTTTTGAGAGATATGAAATATAATTTAAAATATAAAACATATTTTACATTGCTTGGGATTTCCTGCAAAATGCCTGGCAAATTTTGATGATTGGCTCATGGAATTAATTGATTATTTGCTTATTATTAGAAACTATAGCATTTCATTAACAAAATGATGTAAAATTTTTTAGAAATGCGTAAATAAACGAAATATCCAATTTAAGCATATCCTTTTGGTCACTATGAGAATCAATTGAAGCTATCAAACCCTTGGTCTCGAGTAATCCTTGTTAATCTTGAATGTTTTCGATCGAACTTCTATCTCTTCATCTCTTATTGATCGTTCATAAAACTCTGTAAGTTCCAGTCCGGTTTGAAGGGCGAGACTCTGCTGGTAATTACACGCATCATATCGATTGCAGAGAAAAACCCACTTTACTTTGTACCTTTCACGGTCATCATTCACTCATTCATCATTTATTTATTGACCATTTACTCATTCATCATTTATTTATTGATCATTTACTAATTAGTCATTTATTTATTGATGATTTACTCATTGATCATTTTAGTCATTCATTGAATATTTCTTCGTCATTCATTTGATCATCATTCACTCATTCATGATTCCCATTCACACCGATTTCATTGACATCGCCGGGACTATACAAGAAAATTGTGTTCAAATGCATATTTTTCTCCAAAGATTTGCAAGGTAAAATTTGTAAAAATTTGTCTTTAAAGCCACCGGTACTTTTCTTCCTGCTCTTGACTGGGATTAAAATTTCATGCTATGATGACGCTTATTTGATGTAAATAAGCCATAGAAATATTATATTATTTCGCAACTGTTGACCTTTCATTCCGCTAGATTAGATTTATCTCGGTGAATTAGTTCGAATCCGAAATTTTCCCATCATGTTATGATATTTGCTTGCCTATCCCAATTTTTTCATAGCCTTACATTCTTCAGTTCATTCGCAAGGGAATTTTCGGCATAGTTTGAGTAAATTCCGAGCGAGGACTCGAATCAGTCGGCAGGCCGAGATCGAGGAATGCGAGCAGAAGTTCTTCGAGAAATTCGAAGACGAGAGAGAACTAGCGGAGGAATTTCATAATTGTTTCACCCATTGCGGGCAAGAGCGGTAAGCTTAAAGATGAACCTTGCATTTGAATTTGAAATGATAACATGGTGGCCCCGGGTCATGGGGCGGAGGGTAGGGTTCGGTCTCAGTCAGACTCCGCTGTGCAAATACGCTTGTGCCGATTGGAAACAGCATCAAAAAACCCTATATATTCGCCATAAAGAAAATATAGCTTGCCAAATAATGTGAATAATTTAGGGATTTTCAGTGGTCATAGTTCCAATGTCTAAAAATTGTTAGGGATTTATTGGAGCGATGTTTTGATAAGGTTCGTCATGAATGGAGCGTCGACCGCAGTCACAGACGCAATACTACACGAGTCAGCTGTGGCAATCCCATTCTTAGGAATGCTAACTGGAACCATGGGGGGGATGTTGGGGGGAGGGGGGTGTTATGGGGGTAATTCGAGGGTTGGGAATCCTACAGTCGGAAAAGATTTACCGGCGCAACAAGTGATTAGCAGTGTCGGATGTCGTTATTGAGATAAACTTCATTGTGGGAGCTCTGAATGTCTTTAATATCTTTTGGTTTACTGACATTTATTTGCTCAATGAGATTTAATAAAAATTGAGCGACTTTTTTTTTGTACGTTACTATCAGTGTTGAATATTTTTAAGCTTTAACATAATATACGTTGTTTTTGCGACAAATGCTCGAAGTCATTGTCTGATGTAATTCAAACAGACGTTATAACATCAAAAGATTTCTCTACATTTAAAGAAATCATTCCATTTACTGTAATAATTTTCGTACATTATCTTATCAAGTCTAAATTCACGCTCTCATTTTAAATGATGCCGTATGTTGATTTTATTTGTTTTGAAAAATTATGTTAACCACTGACTATGTATCTAGTTTGTGCGACATATTAGGAAAAAATTTATTACCTCGTTAGAAAGTTTTTAAATATGCTATGCCCAGACTAGGAATAAGAATTTTTCACTAATTTTTCAAACAAAATGTCACAAAATAATTGACTTTGCAGTTTGTCTCTTCAGTTTGGGAAATCTAATATAATCTAATATAGAATAATCTAATGTTTGGGAAATTGAACGTTTTGGCTGCTTGAGACTACGCTATTGCCACAGTCAAGTGTATACCAACATTACACTGAGAAAAATGGGTGGGTCATAGATTGTCCAAAAATATAACTCGGTACTCACTGCAGTGAGTGACAGAGAGCGAATTTTCTCGTCGACGAAAACTTGAGGTCATGAACGGACGGACAGACATACAGACAGACGGACATGGCAAGCACAATAGTGCATTTTTTCCATAATGAGAAAATGCGCTAAAAACCGCAAATTTTGTGTAAAGTATATTTATGATAATTTTTTGAAACGCTTTTTGGACAGAATGCCATTCGTTTCTCAGAATGTATAAGTTCAGATCCCTCATTTGGAGTTAGCAGGATCTCAGAACAGAGGTGGGATCTAAATTTTCGTCCAGTCTCAGGTTTTGCTTAATTGAGAAAAGTTGAAGCCTGATAAGGTAGACAACACAAAACTTACAATTCCACGTTCAACTTTACTAGCGAGTTGGTTTCAAGATGAATAGTAAATATTGATTTTATACTGTGAGGGAGTCATATATCACAATACATATATATGTCGGAAATATCTTTTTACGTTTCCCTTTTAATGAAGACTTGCCATCTTACTCCAGTGAGTAGAACCGAAGGCAATATCTAACACTTATAAAAAATATTGAGAAGGAATAAGCATTAGATTGGTAATGAATCTTGACAGAACAGTGGAGCGTGATGCGATGCATTAGAACAAAAAGCAATACATTTGAGATCTCTGGATCATTTTTAGGATCTTAGATTCATATTTAGTATCTTAGATTCATATTTAGGAATTTTCTCAGCGCTTATGCATAGCTGACGAGCAGCTCGACTGCCAGCAGCGTGAACGCGGCAGCTCTGGCTGGCCTATTGATTTTGCCCCCACCTCCCTTCAGCCTCCCCACCTCCCCTCGGCCTCCCCACCTCCTCTCAGCCTCCTCACCTCACCTCCCCTCGGCCTCCCCACCTCCCTTTAGCCTCCTCACCTCACCTCCCCTCAGCCTCCCCACCTTGTCTCTTATACACATCTAGATGTGTATAAGAGACAGCTATTAAACTGCCAAATTATCAAGATATAGACTACTTTTACATCTCTTGTCCTGTATAAATTTAATACCAAACCATGTAATTCAATAAAAATTTTGGCATGCACCAAACATCACGTCGGCAACGGCGTGACGTGGCTGGCTGGCACAGCTGGCTGACTGGCTGAGTGGTGATGTGTTGGCGTCACATGACGACTGGCGTAGCGTCCTGGCTGACCAGCCATGTCTCGCGTTGCTATGGCAACAGCCGACGGCGTCCAACGCGGCATCTGCAGCATCACGGCATCTGCTGCATCACTCCAATTTAACTCAATAGTATCAGATATTTAATTATTATTAACAATAAAACTCAGTATTATGTGGCTAGTATATTGATTCGTTTAATAACATAATGATAAAAACCAAGATCACGTAATTAGTTAACGACGTTATTGCAAGACATGAAATTAACTCACCTTAACAATCAACGTAAAATTAAAAATTAACGCAAAATAAATCAGAGGAGTAAACTCTACGGGAGGAGCAACCATGCATGATTCCAAGTTCTTCGATCCAAAACCAAAGCTCATGTAAATTGTGAACGACTTCACAATAGCATACAAATTTACATAATAGTTAACCCCTGTCTCTTATACACATCTAGATGTGTATAAGAGACAGGAACTCAGATGTGTTGGGAGTAGCGGGAGGGAACTCAAATGTGTTGGGAGTGGCGGGAGGGAACTCAGATGTGTTGGGAGTGGCGGCAGGGAACTTAGATGTGTTGGGAGTGGCGGGAGGGAACTCAGATGTGTTGGGAGCGGCTAGAGGGAACTCAGATGTGTTGGGAGTGGCGGGAGGGAACTCAGATGCGTTGGGAGTGGCGGGAGGGAACTCAGATGTGTTGGGAGTGGCGGGAGGGAACACAGATGTGTTGGGAGTGACAGAAGAGTTCAGCAGAGCTCAAATGAGCCATGAATGAGACAGTTAAATGTTAAGTGAGTAATGTAACTGAGACCAATAAGTGCAGCTCAGCTAGTGCTTCTGAGTCATTTAGATGTACGTACTTGAATACTTCTGCCTTTATCGAATGAGTCACAGGCACATTTAAGGTGACTCGTGAATTCTTGTGTTAAAAAATTCATAAGTGAGTGATTGATTCCTTCTTTCTTACGGCGAATAATTCCACTAAAAAATCAATATTGTTCTTATCATATTTTTTCAGGCCTAAGTATTCAATAATCTATACTGCTTATGCATAATTTTATTTACATTTACTCAAAAGACCCTCATTACAGTTTTCCAAGACTCAGAACTGTAAGACTCCAGGCTGTCGGAATACAGCCTGCATGGCGCTGTATTCCGACAGGGGCAGCGAGTCTGGACATTACAAGAACATACCGCCAGGGATTCCTTGTATCGCCACCGCCGCGCTAATGAAGCAAGATTTGCTGCCGTCTCAGTGTCGGCTCATTACTAACAAAAAACGACGAAACTACCGTCAAATTTGCACAGAACAGGAAGGAATTTAGGCGATAAAGCAAACTTTAAAATACGTGAAGATTGTTTGGGAGAGAATGAATTAAATGATCTGAATAAAATTAAGTCAATGAGGGAATGGAAATGTCATTGTATAAATTTGGGAACAAGCAAAATAGCGCATACCAAAAATTTTCTCCAGTCCAAAATTTGTCAGTGGTATTATTTGTAATAATGAAGCATGCAAGCACTTTAGCGCAAAGAATGAATGAATATTGGAAAAAATTCTGAATGAACTTGCCCACCAACTATTTGGTCCTGATAAACTCTCGTAAATTTGGAACATTGAGCCAAAGAAAGGGCCACGTATGTAAGGGGAACGTTCATCCCACAAGTTTATTCCTCAATCCCGACAAAGGGGGGAACTGCTCATTGGAGTTAGGGAGAAAGGATGCAAATCCCTGTCTCATTTCCTCGGTTCGTACACGCCCAAGCAGTCGTTCGTAAGCCGCAAGCATAATCTAAAGCCGTGCTATAAATCACGCACTTTAATCTTCGAATTAAAACAGCTACGCTCGCAATCCCAATGCTGTGTTCAATACTGGAAACGCGCGCCCGTCGTATCTTCGCCTGCTCATTACGCCAGGGCCCATAAAACCCGGCGATAAACGTAGATAAAACCGAATAAAAATATGGAATTAGACAGCGAATTAACTCCGTACGAATCTCTTTTTCTTGCTCCCCCCTCCCATGGATGCGCTCACATTCAAATTTAATTAAGAATTGCGCTACTGAGTTTCAAGGAGAGTGGCTTAAATTTTAGTAACATCGTGGCTCATGATTTAATTCTTAAAATTTTAATGTTTGTATGGAATAATTATTTTGATAATCTGGATTGTAATCGGAATTTATAGTATAACTGTTTTTGAGACTGAAAATTTCAACATTTCCTTCTTTAAACACTTTTCAGTTTAGGCGTCATTAGACAGACAAATCTAGACATCAATTAACCTTTTGAGCTTTTTGCTATAAATCACATTATTATTGTGCCATACAAGTTACTTGAGACGATCATTTTCTACGTTGGTGCAGAAAACGATGCACGTAACACTCAGAGTAATATGTCAGACTCCGTAAAAGATGAACTTTTGACCAAGTTTTGCCAGCAAAAGTGCGTATCACTGCTACGTTCACTTTCTATTCATGCTGTGGGTAAGAAACAGTGTGTTAATTTTTGGACAACACGCCCCAGTAATTTTTTTGAGTGCAGCCTGGGATCGACCGGCGGCGATCAGCGGCTACGCGGCGATGTTGAACGACGGCAACCGCGGCGCTAATGGCATTCCTGACTGCAATTATACCGCAATCATCATTCAATACTTCCACTTACAGTGACGTCAAGAACCTTGCCTATTCGGGAAATATAGAAATGAATTACGGACCACAGTCAAGTTCTTCTGAAGTGTTGAAATTGCTCATTTCCTTCGCTTGTCGATCAGAGCCTAAAAGTTGCAGGGGTTCCGTTGATAATTATACAGATAAAGGTTTGAGTGCCGTGTTTCTTGTTTGCGAGTATGCTTGTAATTTAGCTAAAGATCCTGTTTTTATTTAGAATTTATATTACGCGGTAGAGTAACATCCTCGTGGCCACTACAACAATTATTGTAGAATTTATATGAGTAATTATATTGTAAAATTATTATCACTCATGTGAGTCATTTTCAGATATTTAATTATTATTCTTCTATGTTAAGTTTATGCTGTTGTTTTACTACATAGGAGCATGGACAAAATAAACTGTAATCGCATTTTCTGCAAAAAGATAAAAATATTTTATTTGAACTTTAATTAAACAGTTTCTAAATATAAGTGTAAAAAAACTTCTGGGGCACTTTTGCATGCCCACCAAGTTATTTTCTAATTTTTAACTTAAATAAATTATTTGTGGGTCGTTAAGAGTAATTATTTTTACATGCGGTCTAACATGACTATAGGATGAGAATAAAAGTCATTGTTAAAGTGTAATTAGCATGCGAATAGTTACACCAAAAATGTCATGATGGTCATACCGTGGCAAGGTAATTTATCACAAGATCTTGCCAGCAATCTCGTCAGGCTGGATCGATCCCTCGCATGTCATTGGCTGGCTGTCGCACTAGAACGAACCACGTGACCTCATGACAGCCAATCAGCGAGCAGGAATATACCAGGTAACCTAGCATTACTCAGCAAATGACTGGAACTCTGAGCCAGAGATATCACTGCGCTGCGGCGATCCAGTTGATGGATGGGACTAGTTTTCTAGGACGGCTGGCTACCTACACGTTCACTTGTACCGCATAACTAGGCCTGAGCTTGCGTTCTTAATGTGTGTACTGGCTTGACTATTTCAGGATTTATTTCCCGTTGAATTAAGCATCTCTTGTTAACGATAATCTAAATGTTTCATTGAGTGAAGCTTAGAGTTGCATTCAATTGCATATAGGAAATATTATTAATGATAAAAAGATCGTAACGGAACAGGTTTTAGCTTTGTATAACAACCAAGAATATATGAATGACCTAAAAGATTATTATTATTATTATATTGACTATTTTATCCGTTCGACAGGCTGCATTTTATAAATGGCAATGTCGCCGATTTTTCCATGCATTTGAGGCGAGCAATCGGCGGCCTTTGCTGATAAATCGACGATAAATTTTTTACGGTACCGCATTCATCAATAGCATACATGAATGGCATGCATAAATGGCGTACAAGAATCGTCATGCATGCGTGTAAGATGGTTTTGTAGGCTACAGGTTAGGAGAGAGTGTTAACGAATGACAAGTTAACGTTTTGTTTTGACGCAACTTTAAATTTACGAGTATTCCGCCTTACTTGTTTGCATTTCACACTTCCAAATGAAGCTTGATTGAGCTAACTGAAGTAAATCTGGCATCTTTTCGAATATTATGTTGGATTTTATAATCCAAGCGCATGCTTAAATTTCGTATTAGGAAAATTATTAATTTTTTTAAACACTACTTATCTCAAATCTAAAGCCACGTAACCTCGTAACCAATTTAAAACTAAATTATTTAAGAAATTTTACGTTACATTCAGCTTTTGTAGTTTCATATAGTTGTGCTAACATATCCATAAAATTATTATTATCCTAACATACCATGGGCATAAATTAATAATAACAAAAAAGTGATAACAAGTTTTTGCAATATCATGAGAATTTCTATCAATCCTACAACATTAACGTAGAAGTCACAAAGTTTAAACCAAAATTTGTCTTGTAGGCCAGTTTAATTTTAGCAGAATTCTTCTTACTTCAGCGTAATGACGAGTCTGGCTTTGCTGAAATTAGACTAGTAATTACATGAAACAGAAGTGTAATTATTTATGAAGTGTAATTATTCCTGTGTAATTATGCAGTTAAGATTTAAGTGTTACTGTGATTGAGTCTTCTTGCTTAGTGTTATTGCTTGCCTATATGTCATGATACTCAGTGCCCTGATGCACTATTATTATTATTTTATTATCATCATTTATCATTTTTATATATTATTATTTATTTATTATTTTTATTACTTTTTCATAACTCATATCAGTGTGTAAGTTTGGTGTAAAATTGGTTCTGCTTTAAGAGTGAAGTGTTGTGCTGCGGCAATACGGTCCAATCTGAAAATAATTTGAAAAAATCCAAAGTGTATTTTTAAAATTTCTTAAATTTCTGCCGTACGCACTTCTCAGAAAAAAATATGAAATTACATGTAATAAACTTTACGTGGCTTGAAACTTTTATATGCATGCGGACTACATTTGCGGGACGTGAACATGAACTTACTGTTAATCTTCCTTTCGCCTATTAGAGCCTGGGGTTTCTAGCTTTTAAGTAATCGAACGGAACCTTGAAAGATTACGATTTTGGTATCTTGATAGAAAATATAACCAAACATCGCACCCGCCCATTTTTTACGGTTAATAATAACAATGAAAGTTCGATATGGCGCGAATTTTAGTTTAGCGAATTTTTAGCTCGTTCTGAGGCAGAAATTTGCATATTCGAGTCATATAAGAAATGTATCTGTAATTGATACGTGTAACTTATCTCTGTAACTGATATCACCGCGTTACTTAGTCAGTAGAAGTAGCCAGTGAATGCGCCCCCTGTTAGACAGAGGCAAAATACAGGCAATTAATGGACCACTGTAATGCGTATATGATGAAAATATACTGCAATTAGGGAATACTGCATGAATACTGTAAAAAATGTAACTCAGTACTCACTGCAGTGAGTGACAGAGAGCGCATTTTCTCGCCGACAAAAACTTGAGGTCACGGACGGATGGACAGACGGACGGACAGAGGGACATGGCGAGCACAATAGTGCATTTTTCCATAAATGAGAAATGCGCTAAAAATACAAATACTGTAATGCGTATATGATGAAAATATATTAAGGAATAAACGGCAAATTTATTTCAGAAAAAACGCAGCATATTTTTATTCACTAATTCAAGCCTTGTTTAGCCTCAAACACTTTTATTTTCATTGCACTGTTCTGCTGCATTATCACAATTATCACGTATTCAACTCTTGCCTATTCGGTGAAGGTACATTTTTAGCGCATTTTCTCATTTTTGGAAAAAAATTCACTATTGTGCTCGCCGTGTCCGTCCGTCCGTCTGTCCGTCCGTCCGTCTGTCCGTCCGTCCGTCTGTCTGTCTGTCTGTCCGTCCGTCCGTCCGTCTGTCTGTCTGTCTGTCCGTCCGTCCGTCTGTCCCTCCGTTCGTGCCCTCAAGTTTTCGTCGACGAGAAAATGCGCTCTCTGTCACTTACTTCAGTGAGTACTGAGTTATATTTTTTTAATTTTCTGCAGGTAAACTCTTTATCATATCACCTTAAATTTTTACCCTCTCCCTCAGCTCCCTGCCCTCCCCTCACTGGTGGCGCGCCTATACTTCCCCTCTGATATATTAGCCCTCGACACGCACACCCCACCATTCCGCTTATGTTCCATCCTATTGAAAACATCGACGAATTATCGGCGGCCGCTCGAAATTCATATTTCCGGCATCGGAAATAAATGAAATTTATAACCTTAGTTTTAATTGGAGAAATATCATAATTAATCGGCGTTTTATGGCCGGCCGGCCGATAAATGGCCTCTAGAAAAGCCGTGCATTGCCGGCTTGAAGCAATTCACAGTTATTTGTGACACATTTAAGGAATGAATTCAGTCATGGATAGCAAACTATCTATAGAATATAGAAATTATTACATTACATAGTTGCATGGTATTATAGAAGAGGACCTAACGTCTTCATAACAAGTAAACATTTCATCAGCTATTTCCTCCTGAAAACTCTTATCGAATGCAGCGAATATCATTCATGTCTTGATTTGTAAATGATTGCAAATAGCGTTTAGCTCTCTAGTTGGTCAAGGACATCACAACAATATAAGCAATTTTTTATTGATTATTAAAAATTTTAATCTTATTAAAGCACAATAATACAATAGCGTGAAATACAAGGTACTAGTCCTGTGCTGTGTTTGTGAGTTTTCGGAATACTTCAATTCTTTGCATTTATTTATCTCTAAGTAACGTCTATATTGCACAGCCTACAGTTTTATTGCCTGTATTTAAACATCCACACGAATACTTGCTGCCTGATTTTGACGCAGTCAAAAACTGCCTCCACGTAATTCATCTTTATTTGATATTCACTGAATAATGACAAGTGGATACGCGAATATATTCATGGACGTGAATCAAAAGCATTGGGTTAACTATTCCATTTACTGGTAGGTTGATAAAAAAAACTTTTTCTCTTATTTACAAATCTGAAATTTTATTTCCATCGTTGCAGTAAATTTTCCTTATTTGTTTCGAAATACCTGTGTACAAAATTCTACTGTATGCAATGCAGATATCAATGTAATGAAAGTTGTAAGATAGAAGTTGCTGGCTTTTTCAACGGTAACTTTCATATATACTAATTCGCCTTAACACATTGTTCCATGAAACTATATGCATTCTGCCAACGAGATTTATGCAGTAGAAATACAAATGGAAAACCCAATAATAAAATAAATTCTTAGTCCACTTTAATCACAAATTCCCAAATTATTCTTCATTTTTAATTCGAGCTCAAGGTATAGGTGGCATATCTTTATTACCTTACCACTTATTACCTTACCACTTATTACCTTACCACTTATTACCTTACCACTTATTACCTTACCACTTATTACCTTACCACTTATTACCGTACTGAGCGTCATTAACAAGTCAGATGGCGTCATTTGTGCGACGTCCTTCACAGGTGGCACTTCCATATATACGTTCATTCCCGAATCGTTTTAAATCATAGGCGAATTATCGGCGGCCATCCTTGGGTCGTGCAATATGTGGTGAAAGGATCCGTTTTAGCAGCGGGGAGCCTGGCGTGAAATTATCCTCGGTCTGGGATCATCGGAGTGAATCGTTACTCAGCTGAGCAATGCCCGTGAGCGCTGGATTATGAGTTGGTGAATTACGAGTATAAATCAAAAATAAAAGAATTATTGTGGGGATCAATGAATCCAGGAATCACGAATCGCCTGACAATGCAATGGTGAATTTAGGAACCAATGAATTAAAAACAAATGAATGAAATAATAAATCGCTGCATCATGCAATGCTCACTTCAGGAATGAAGGAATTATAAATATAGTAATGAATAGAAGGCACATGAATGAATTATTTTGAAAAATGTGGCTTATATCAAAACACGGTTATAAATCGTTTTAATCTAATTCTTATTACAAGTGTTGAACTATTTCTATGCGAATTGAATTCCTGAATTTTATGAATTTTCATGAAGTGATACGTACACAATCCAAAATAACGAAAGGGATATGCAATAATATTCCTGATATCGTGATAATAATAAGGTGAGCATCTTGTGTAATTATTTTTTTTAGAATAATTAATGCGAAATTTTGAAGCGGTCAGGGGTCGAAACGGCTCCAATGTAAAAATGTCAATGGCATTTATTGAACCAAGTCTTTCGTTAGCAAAAATTAAACTGAGGGATATGAAGGCCTTGGTGGTACAGACAGACTCCTACTACTCGAGCTTCATGGAATGACGAATTTTCAGCACGAGTATGTTTGATAAATTACTCATAAATTTTGCTAATATTGAGGCAATACATGATGGCTTAAACGATTCATAAATACATCAACGCAGATGTGGTCTGAAGCAAGGTCCGCCTCGTCCAGCACATGAAATGAATATAAAATGCGTGCAAGATTGCAATGCGATTTCAACGGCAACGAACAGAACCAACCGCTGCCCAAGAACGCAAACCGCACCGGTCAATCTCGTCAAACGAGAATTCGATGTGCGGGGCTCTTTTTGCGGAAGAAACTCTATGCAAATAAGTGTCCTCTCCAGCCATTGAAGAGGCTGAAACTCGAATCTTTGGCTTTAATTGAGCGTATCCTTGCAAGGTTTTACTTGACCATCGCACTTTGAAGAAACGCAACCTTTCCGAGTTCCGCTATTGAGTTGCATTTGCACGGGTTTTTCCTCGATTCATGACACTCCTTTTCACTGAAGAGATCTGAGGTGAGATAATCTCATGTTAAATTTTACTATCTTTCTGCAATAGTTGAGACTGAATGAGTGTTGGGTGACTGTGCAAATTCTATGCAGAATTAAAATAACCGTTTGCATTGGACAAGAAATCGACAAGAACATATGGTGCGTCTAGCTATCAAGCGCTGAAAGGTGGACTCGCATTTTTAGACTTCCTTCTAAATTCGTGAAAGAGGCAACTAATTTTAATATTGAACTAACGTTTTGTTGTTGTAGCTAGGCTCGTCGCATTCGAATTGAAAGATGATAATTATGGTTTCGTTACTTATTAAAGGAAAACATTGTTGAACTTTATAAGATCAAAGTCCATATTATTGTCTTCAAGTTAATGCTCAAACTAACATTAGTTTTGATGGTTCCCTATACGTTTTCTTGCAGGAATAATTTCACAAAAATACTTCAAAAAATACAGTTGTTTCATTAATAAAATCAAGAGAACGGGATAAATTTAAAGCCAACAAAAATATTCATCTGTAACTATTTAGTATATGTTAAAATATAAATGATTTTGATGTGAGAGGTATTCGGATGGCAAACTGGGTCCTCGAAAAATGCTAATCTCCTTCCATTGGAAACAGAAAACATTTCAAAAAGAAGGTATTACACGGCACTCGGTTAAATCCCTAACCCAAATAAGCTGTCAGAAATTCGATTAATATATCATAACCGGGAGCATATTACTTTTTTCCGTCCTCCCTATAAAGGAGGACGGCCGTTTTTCGTAGGGGATTATCGTAGATATATTCTGTCCGTTCCTTTTGTCCAGGCAATATCAAAGTAGAGTTCATAATCTCCCGACCCGTTCCCACACTACAGGAGTATGCCTGCTTCTTGTCCTAAAATTCCGTTAAAATTATTAAATTCTCATACTCTTTACTGGAGTATGCCTGCTTCTTGTCCTAAAATTCCGTTAAAATTATTAAATTCTCATACTCTGATTAAATTCTCATACTCTCTACAGGAGTATGCCTGTTCTTGTCCAAAAATTCCGTTAAAATTATTAAATTCTCATTCTCTGAGCCGTTATAAGAATAGTCTTTATTCTATTACATGATAGCTGCTACTCGTACGCACTGCAAAAAAGTAGTAAAATATTTGGAAACATATTCTCATACAACGCTTCACGTCACAATCATCGATCGAGTTTGCATCTCTGCTTCGTGATCACTTGGGGTTGTATTTTTTTATCGTTATGAACTATTGAGAAAAATTTATTACTCTCTTCGAGATCGATTTTTTATGTAACAAAATGCAGTTTGGGGAGCCGATGTTTTCTGCATGGTTGAACTCTTTCAAAGTTTCCGTAGTTTCGAGATTCGGGCCCGACTTTAGCCGAGTTTCCAATAGACTCTGATATGTCGATACTGTTTATTTTAATAAAATAGTTTTTTTTGAGAAATTACGGTATAATTTGAATCATCGGATATTTAATTATGTGAGAAATTTTCATAACTTTTCTTCTCGACATGATAACTCTTTGTAAATGGTAAAAAAATTACCTATAATGCCTAATATTTTTTTTGTATAATGAATTTTGTAGTGAAAAGAAACGTTTCTTTAATAAGAGTTCAAATTAGTATACTGTAAAAGGAGTCTCAGAATCGGCCAAGTTCTAATACTAGAGACTTTGCGCCAAACAGTCATGGTTTTCCAATTAGTTTTATGGTAATAATAACATATTTTGAATAAATCAATCATCATGCATTAAAATAAGAGTATATAGTGATAGCCACACTCACTATATTGAGTGTGATTATGTTGGCGAAAACACTTCTTTTCTTACCATGGAATACGAGGTTTATTCAATATTTTCCCCATTTCCAGCTTCTTATCAGATAAAACCAGCGTGCGTGAGCGAACATACAATTAAAAAATGCCTCCCTACTAGCAGGGAACCTTAAACTCGCATTCCAACCGCCCTCAAAAAGATCTATGCTAGAATTTTTCAATGAACAAGTCGTGGCGCAATAAAATATGACTGAAATTATCACCGGCGATCCATATTTATTAGGTATTTGGTTTCCGGAATGACACGACTTAGATAGCAGATGTTTTACAATGACATTGAGTGCTCTAACTTGCCAAGCTTATTGTCGAGTTATTCACGAGTTATTGCTCAGTCCCGAAAAGCTTGGCTCTTCACATACTCGAGTTGAGTAGAATGATGAAGCATCCTGAGTTTTTGACTTCTTTGGTATTGCGAGCGTTCGTTGAAAATTAACTTCTTGAAGTCATGCACATTAACTTCAAACTTGACTTTTTAATGTATTCAAAAATCTCTACATCTAATGATGCTCGTTGTTTATATAGTTCAGTACCCGTTGACAAAATAACATAAATAGAAAACCATTCAGTCCCATTGTTCTCGAATGTCAGAAATATTTCTGCCGGGGTAAAAATCGAGATTTGCAGCAGCATTTATTGAGCAAGTCGGAGATTCTTGTGCGCTGTCGTTATTTGATAGGAACAACATTCCCATCGCCGGGCAAGCAGAGAAGCCTTCTCAATCAGGCGAGTAATTTCAACTATTCGTGAAGTTTGTGCAAGGGCGCAGCTGATATTGCCTCGTGTTGAATGGCGATGAAAGGCGTTGTTGAAGGGCGTTGGACAACGAAATTGAACCGTGAAGTTGAACAGCGATGTTGAAAGCCCTCCGAGTACACGGAAATCGGCACGAGTTATGGGTTAGTTACCGACGACTGTATTTAGTTATGTATATATGATCGTTTGTGTTACTAACGACCGATATGTGCAAGTTACAACCAACCATGCATTATGCGTTAGATTCATATTGCCATTACGTTTTAGTTACAAATAACCGTTAAATGTTAGTTGCATTCGACCATTATATTTTAATTACTAGCAGCCATCATGTGCCAGTTGGAAACGGCCGTTGTATAAAAGTTCAAATAACAGCGACGTGTTTATAGTTACGAACGAAAGTTTTGTGTTAGTTACGAACGAAAATTTTGGGTTAGTTACGAACGAACGTTTTGTGTTAGTTACGAACGAACGTTTTGTGTTAGTTACGAACGAAAATAAATTTGTGTTAGTTACAAATGAACAGTTTGTGTTAGTTTCGACCTAACTTTTGTGTTAGTTACGAACGAACGTTTTGTGTTAGTCACGAACGAACATTTTGTGTTAGTTACGAACGAACGTTTTGTGTTAGTTACGAACGAACGTTATGTGTTAGTTACGAACGAACTTTTTGTGTTAGTTACGAACGAACTTTTTGTGTTAGTTTTATGTTGAGAGTCGTTCAACTAATGATAATCATTTCTATTATGCCAAATAAATTTTATTATCAGAGCAGTGTAAATTTTTACTTCAGTGAATAATTGAAGGGAGATTCAAATCGTCAACTTTTTTATTGTAGGTTTTAATTGTGTCCGGTGCTTAAACGATGCCCATCGTTATATTAAACGATGCGCTTAAATCCAAATTTTTACATACCTAAATAAAATTATAGTCACACTCATGATATACAATTCTCGATGTTGTCGTTCGAAATCTATAACTTGCCGAGCAAATATCTACTGTGCGTATGATGAGAAAAATGTACAGAATTGTGTGCAAATCAAACATTTAAAAATTCAAGGTAATATATATGATCATCATTCATAATGACTAGCTAAGCTCCATCATTGCACTTGATATGTTTCACCTTCGCTTATAATGACCGAGCTTTAGGGCACATGATAAGTTTCATCATCTCTCATATTATGTCCAAGCTTCATCCTTGCACTTGATAAGTTTCATCCTCGCTTATAATGGCCAAGCTTCATCCATGCACTTGATATGTTTCATCCTCGCTTATAATGGCCAAGCTTCATCCATGCACTTGATAAATTTCATCCTCGCTTATAATGACCAAGCTTCATCCTTGCACTTGATATGTTTCATCCTCGCTTATAATGACCAAGCTTCATAGCACATGATAAGTTTCAGCACCGCTCATATTATGTCCAAGCTTTATCTTTGCACTTGATAAGTTTCATCCTCGCTTATAATGACCAAGCTTCATAGCAGATGATAAGTTTCATCATCGCTCATACTATGTCCAAGCTTCATCCATGCACTTGATATGTTTTGTCATCGCTTATTATGTCCAAGCTTCATAGCACTTGATATGTTTCATCCTCGCTTATAATGACCAAGCTTCATAGCACATGATAAGTTTCATCATCGCTCATATTATGTCCAAGCTTCATCCTTGCACCTAATGAGATTCAGGAATCCTGTAGCGTGTAGCAGTTGCGTGTAGAGGAGCGACGTGAGAGTTCTAATAGAGCCCAGAATTGGTCCAAATCTCGCTCATATAAGGACAAACTAAATCACCCCTGCGATTGGTTCTTTGGGCAGTGACAAGTAAATTGCAGCTATCGAGGGTCATGTAGAAAGCCTTGCAGATGCTGAACTTCCCTAACCCTTTGTTGTGCGCCAAGTCAAGGGGGTGTTTAGAGAACAAAAGTCTGATTTCGTTATTACAGAATATTATGAGTTGGCAGCTGAGCTTTGTGAATAGCAGTCTATTTAATTTCAATAATTTTTACTAAAAGGAACGTCCATAAGATTTTATTCTATGCCATGAAATGGAAAAAGTTGAACGTGCAGGGGCCAAGTAATATCTGTTAATTACAGCATTTCTATTGAATTTAAATTGTAAAATCAATAGATTATTAAGAAGATTAGAAAAAATATTTATAGATAATTAAGTGACGAATAAACATCAAGGTTCAACAATACAACTCAAAAATTGATTCAGTTCCGTTCTGTTTCGTCACAAAGGAAACAGCATGACGTCGATAACATATGGACGTTTAGATTGCTTCCTCAGTGTTCAAAGTTTACGGGTTAGATGCGACAGAAATATCGATACGATATGCTAATATGCACGAGTGCACATTTCCGGTACATGAGTACTGAAATTGCATCGCGTGCATTACGCTTTCTGTGCTACTATATAAAGTGCAGGCTTTTTAGTATCAACGCGTGAGAAAAATTGAAAGAAATCTTATGAAATGTCCTTCTTTTTGTAGCAAACTGAAATTTTTCATGCGTTCCTTAACTGACGGAAATAGGAAAAAATTGAAAATAAGATTATTTACGCATAATACAATTAATAATTTCTCGGTAGGAAAATTTAAGTGATTTGCCTGAAAAAACATGTTCCTAATAATATACAAGTCAGCCTTAATTTTTGTTATCCTGCTAATATCCTCACGGCTTATGGCTGTTCAACAATATTTTTAGCAATATTGCATTAAATGTAATGGAATTGATTATTAAACGTTCCCAGTAACGCTCCCACGTGCCCAGGAAATTTTAAAATCCGTTCGATTTCTAAGTTGCTGTCTCTTATCCAATCGTACAACGGAACAAAAGCTCTCGTTGCAGCTGGAGGTTTCTTTTTATCGTGCTCATTCAATTTTACGAACGATTGCTATCCTTTATGATTGTATCAATCGGTCTTTTATGGTCTTTGTTCCAGGGTATTGATTGATTTCCATGTGTTTGTTTGCTTGCCCATCCGCCTTCAACTCGCCCATGTTCTCCCCAGCTCGCGATTTTTACCCCAGTTTGCACCGCTACGCTGCAGTGCTGGACGCTCAACAATGCAATAATAAATAGTAAAAAATGTTTTTTATACCATGGCGTAGTGAAATACGGGGTATTTTTTCTTTACATTAGGGATATTTTACACATGTTTATTGCCGCGTGACGAGGATTGTTCCTAATCTTTGTTCGTAGCTAAATGCAAATTTTTTCGTCTTTCGTATGCACTGCCAGTCACATTTACAATGTTTTCTTCTGTGTGAAGTAAACAAACAAATCATAGATTTTTTTTCACCTACATAGAAGAACACAAGTTTTTGTTCAACTTTGACGCGCTAGTAAATTATTTGGTTCATAATGAAATAGTCCATGTGAACTATCAATCAGAGTACTGGACTAATATTTTAAAATATTTTGAAATGGATCACAATATTCCAGAATTTTCTCACGGGAACATTTTCTACACAAGCGTTTCAGGTCGCTGAAGCCGCGTATAAGTTATGCATCATAAGTTGGAATTTAACAATGCCCAGTCCAAACCACGCATTATTCTTCGTGTGTCATCACAATAAAATATTTATTTATACATATTTTAGAATTTTGTCTTTCTCTGTATTCTACCTGATATTCGCTAACGAATGCTGGAGATGCGGGAATTATTGTACTTCGCGTCAAAATGCAGAAAACCGAATACATATTTTATTTATGTATGACAATTGCTTTGTAACTCATCATGATTGTCATTGCACAATGAGATTCGTAATTTTTTTAATTAACTCATAAAAAACATTGAAATCTCGTTGCTTGTTTTCGCTACCACAATCTTGCGTGCTAAAATAAATTTTAATATCCATGTCATCATTTATAATTAATAGAAATATGGAAAAAATAGATGTACGTTTTGGTCATGGAATTCAAATAACTTATCAAATTTTGCAGTCGCTCGGGAAAAAATTAAATTTTATTATTTTTTTTTAAATCTTCCTCTATATAAATTGGCTTCACTCGAAAGTTTTTAACGCAAAATTTATAACGTTTTTCCTCTCCAAAATATACACTCTATTATCTGCAATGCTACATTTTCAATTTCCCTTGTTTATACTCACGATCAAATTTTTTCTTGCGGCGTGATTTTTGGTGTGTCTTCTTTAGGTATTGGGTTTTTATATTCAGTGATATTTTTCACTCCATTTACATTTTATTATTTCCTATAATTAAGTTCATGCCTATTGTATTATTTACTATACCTAATTCTTGCCCTATACTCCTTCGCTCTGCTATCACTTCCCCTTTCGACTCCTTACCCTTATCTTCTCGCTCAAAAATTTCCTCCGACATTCGGGCATGTGTTTTTGGTTCTCAACACTAACCTCTGATCACGAGTTTATCCGCCGTACTGTTGTGTGCTTACCCACAGCTCCAGACCCGGCCGTCCCCCTAAACGAGCCTCAGACTTCATGGCTATGACTCCTACACACGATGCTTTCTACGATCTTAAGAAGCGACATCTCGACTCTGTAGGCGCGGGACAGCCAGGCCTCCTACATGGACTTAACGGCTGCTCGCCCCCAGGCATGCCCAACGGGGGCACCGGCTCAATCAATGGTGTCAATGGGATGTTCGCTAATGGACATTTAGGTGAGTTCTCTTTTATTTCAGTGTAATATAAGTAAACTCTGAGGTGAGTGTGAATTCTCTTTTATTTCAGTTTATTTTAGGGTGGCCCAGTGGTTACAGTTCAGAGTACCAAGATTGGGGCAGAGAGGCGCGGGTTCGATCCCAGCTCTGTGCGCCAGTTTCTGGTCAGAATCGGCGAGGAGGCCGGGCGGTTAAGCACAGTAGAATTGTAGCAGTGAGTTGTGCGTTCGAGACCGCAAAATGCTGTGAATGTTCTGCGATGTTAAGAATCGGCGACAGGCCTACGGCCTAATAAACGCTAAAACCGCTATTATTTTATTATTTAATATAAGTAAACGCTGAGGTGAGAGTGAGTTCGCTTTTATTTTAATTTAATAGAAGTAAACGCTGAGGTGAGTGCAAGTTCGCTTTTATTTCAGTTTAATATAAGTAAACGCTGAGGTGAGTGTGAGTTCGCTTTTATTTCAGTATAATATAAGTAAACGCTGAGCTGAGTATGAGTTCGCTTTTATTTCAGTTTAATTAATATAAGTAAACGCTGAGGTGAGTGTGAGTTCACTTTTATTTCAGTTTAATTAATATAAGTAAACGCTGAGGTGAGTGTGAGTTCACTTTTATTTCAGTTTAATTAATATAAGTAAACGCTGAGGTGAGTGTGAGTTCACTTTTATTTCAGTTTAATATAAGTAAACGCTGAGGTGAGTATGAGTTCGCTTTTATTTCAGTTTAATTAATATAAGTAAACGCTGAGGTGAGTGGAGTTCTCTTTAATTTCAGTTTAACATAAGTAAACGCTGAAGTGAGAGTGAGTTCACTTTTTTCAGTTAAATAAAATTAAACGCTGGGGTGAGAGTGACTTCGCTTTTATTTCAGCTTATTATGACTAAATGCTAAGGTGAATGTAAGTATATGTTGAGGGAGGGAAAGCACTTTCGCAGGTGAGTCAAATCAATTGTACATTAAGTTACTTTTATTTCCAATGTATTTAAAGTGCAATACTCTTGTTCTTAGTCTTGATTATCATTTTTATATTATACTTTTGGGGCAGACAAGGGTTTTAGTTGGTTAGTCTTCGCGTTAAACTATATTTTCCCCCGCATTGTTATGTGAATGGCATGAATTAATGTACGTACGTTGGAATTCCAGACATACGAAATTCAATTGAATCTTGGTCGATTAAAAAACTAGTGAATTATGAGTTTCGAAAAGTCAACAGTACTCATAAGCGAATTTTATTTTCGCGTATGCTAGTCACACATGGAAATTTGGTTACCACAGAACGGGAAACAGTCTGTTATGACCGGAAACGTTGGATTATCGCTGGGAATTCATAATAAATTAAGCATTCATTCACGGCTGCAGAACTTCGCTGAACATCTGACGCGGTGTCCATTTGAAGTAACAGCATAAACTAAATGCTAAAGTACGTGACTGAACAATCCCGGTAATATGTTGAGATGAGGGCAGACTGATCGAAAACTGCAGTTATGTATATATTGTAGCGAACATTGATTGCGCTCTGTGCACTTTGTATTTTGAAGAGTACAAAACGTTTGCTGAATTGAAACTCCAGCAAATTAATTTCGTAAAACGAAGAAACGCTATCAAATTTAACTGAATTGTATTGATTGATTTCAAGTACGAATGAAAAAATATCTTGTTATATAGGCACATTCTGATGCATAGCGCGAGAAATCTTGCAGACTTTCAGACCGAAAAAAGTTAGTTGAATAGTTCAAAAATGAAAAATAAAAACAATAATGAAACAGTAGCTCGGCTGAATAATTTCGATGGATTATTGAGTTCGGTTTTAATAATTATTCAGCGGTACGGTTGTGGATCAAAATCATTGGTTCCGTGGCAACCAAACATCGATATGGGATTTTAAACTTTTTTTAAACATTTCAAGCTGCTGCAGTGATAATTACTTCAGTTTTGACTTTTATGGTTGACTTGCAAGCTGCTGATGATCGTAAGAGAGGCAGCGGTTCGGTGTTTTAATGGTTATGTCTGCTCGTTGCAATCAGGGGCCATACTTTCAAAACTCGCTAAGTTTACGTAAGTACTTACGCTTTATTTTCTTGTCTATGATTGGTGGATTTTGCTTGAAAGGCCATCAATGATTGGCTGATGAACTTACGATCTCTTAACTTTTTTTGAAAGTATAGGCCCTGGAGTCTTAGCCAAGAGTTATAATTACGCCAACGCATCAACTATCAATTCTAGTACAATCAATTGCAAGCTCAATAATTTATTGATGAGTGTTGTTACGAAGCCATTTTGGAAAGTCATTTACTGAATTAGATTTTTAAAATTGGATTATGAATTGAAATTTCATGAGTGAGAACACTTCCGAGGGTTTATGTTCGCTTTTGGTGTACGTGACTCTATTGTTAAATTCAAGCAAATGTCATTGCGGAATATATCTTCTGTACAAAATATTAATTGGATATTTTTAGAAATCCACCCTGATTCCTGAAATAAATATTCCAGCTTCGTTGCTGTAGCTTGTGTTTCTCCCAAATTATTTATGTTATCAGTTGGCTCTGATAATTAATAAAGACCAATTTAAAACATTTTTTACAAATAGGTTAATGAATTACGATATTTAAGCCCCGAATTATTTCATTTTTTTGTTTATTGGTTTAAAAATAATATATACCAATGATTTCATGTTGATTTCGCCTGCTGCTGTCAGTTCAAAAAGAACGAAATGTTCGCGCTATAAAGCACTATTATCTCTTGAGAATATGATTGTTTTCCGGTGTTTTATTCGAAATAAATGCTAATTGAGTGGCAATTTACACCAATCATTTGTAAGTTATTCCATCTGCTTTTGACAGTTCAAAGGGTTCAGAGCTGCACGCGGCTATTTGATATAATTAGTGCAGCAATAAAACACTGCTAGTGAGTTTGTTGCCGACACTTCTAACTAGTTTTCCGCTTATTTTATTGGGTGCTAATCCATTGGTCTTACTATGTGAATTACTAGGTGACTATGTGTATGAATACGAATGTGGTTCTTTATTTTTATCAGCTGCTAGACGATAATATTGAGTAATTGTTTTAATTCAGATTGTATTCTAACTTCGCACAATTCGTCTTCTTGGAAATTGAAACATAAAAATTAAGATTTAAATATTGAGAGACATGATCGAATTCTTTAGAGTTTTGTTTATGTAAGACAATGTTATTTAAACAAGATTTTGGAGATGGTTATCAAGTTTCTAAAACTTAATTAAATAAAAATACTTTACTTGCATCAAATGACACTTAACCTTTTTTTAAATTTAAATATAATGCTCAGAACCATGGATATTTTACGCTGAATATTTAATTGAGGAATAATATAATTCTTTGTTGAATTTGAATAGCTGAAGAAATTACATTAAATCTATCGGCTATTTAAGGGGTTCCGTAACTAATACCTGGAATTTATGTGAAATCTTTCACGTTCATATTAAAATTCTTGTTTATTCCACGTACTAACGCACAGAATTCATTTCAATATTAACTTCATTTTTACGAAATATTTTACTCATATTTCCCTCACTGCTCGTCTATTAAGTGCCTCGAGTGCCCTAATATCCCAATTTACAATAAATAGGATCATTGATGGACCCTCCACCCTGGTGGCCAATTACAGCATCTTTATAAAGGCAATATCTGACTGAAAAATCCCAATCAGATTTATTGCGGGCTTCACGATCGCTTCAACTCGTGCTTCAATTATTGCCTTGTGCTCACTTCTGCGTGAAGCTTGTAATGTAGTTACGAAAAAATTCATAGAAAAAAAAACAGAAAAAGCGTCAACTTGATTTATAAAAAAATTTAAAGTATCGATGACTTGATTTATAAAAAATTTAAAGTATCGAAGTTTCTTTAGAAATGACCAAGTTGGATCAATAATTGTGGGAATATACTGCAATATTTTTTTAAGATGACACTGTTCAATTATTAAAAAAAATGTAGGAGTAATCACGAAAGGCAAAATTTGAAGCACAATTAAAGTAGTAGGTAATCTTTTATTTGTTTTTGTATGAACTAGAGGCGGTGCATTAAACTTTATTCAAAGCGTTCCTGGACTAACGCGACTAAAATTACTAATTAATTCAAAATAATCACAGCCAAAAAAAATTATTTGTACGAAAAAATCAAAATCCTTTGAAAAACTGCGTATCGTTGAATTTGATATTAATCAAAACAGAAAAATTCTACCAAATCACAGTGTTTGCATGTGTATAAAAATATGAGAAAATTTGTAATTTATGTTTATTTAATTTTTTTGGATATAAACGAAATTGAAAGCAAATATCTGACCTGTAGCATTAAGCTTTCAAACTTACGGAATGTATGTTCAAACACAGAAAATGAAATGATCAAACAACGCTGCCAAATTTCGAACACAGCCGCGTCCACTCAACTCGTGCTAGAGCGCCGCTTCACTTGAACTTAATACGTTTAAACTTCAACTTAACGTTGAAGAGCTGACCGCCCAGGGTGCAAGTCCAGGCCACTGCCCCGGTACAGATAAAATCCAATAATCTTCTTATTGGTTGATTGATTACCGTTAATTTCTGGCAATTATGTCACGCTGGACTGAGCGGCCGACCCTTCGCTTATATTTGGTTCACTGTGCCTGCACCAGAGCTCGAATTATCTTGAGTTAAATGATTTATATGCTTGTGCAAATATTCATTGAGTGTTGAATTGAATGCATAGAATAATACATTTCAATAAGGCATATACAGTAATGCTAGAACAACTGCTATAATGTAATGGTTAGTTTTTATTTAACGAACATTGTTAATAACTTATATGTACATCTCATGTACCTCTCATTGTTCAATCATAGAAGCTAATATATTCTCCAATTACTATATAACTTTGGAAAATAATACCTCAGCAATTATTATAAAGGAGTGCAACTGCTTCATGCGATATAAAAGAGGATTATTCCGTGCTCAATGATTCAAGTAGCAGGAAATACACATTTATTAATTTTTTTAAAGTTACATGATGTATCTTTCTTGCATTCACGAACTACTTTTCACGAAAAATTATGGTAGCACATGGCACATGAACAAAAATATTCAGGCTAACCATGCACTAATGAAACAACAATCCCCCAATTATTGCAAGCGAGTAGATACTCTGCACGAAAAAAGCCTATAGGAAAACCGTCAACTCCGACGGGGCAAAAAACAACATCCTAAAGTGTACTTAATACGCCGCCTAAAGGCTGAAACACATCACAGTCTGGCATGATGTATTACCATGCGTACATCTCATTAATGTGCACAAACCATCTGGTACTCATGTACAACTTTGACCGCTTTAGCGTCCCACAGGAAGAGGCGATCGCACTTTGCTTCCAGCAATTCGATCTAATTAAACTGACTCTTTTTGAATGCCGCTTGGGACTATAAATGCCGTAATTAACTATGACAACTGAAGCCAATCAATTTTTTATGTGGCTTGCAGGATGTTTGTTCTTGGTGGGGCGGCAGTAATGGAAGTCGCAGTAAAGTGGACGTGTCACTTTTTTGAGCCTCGGTAGTGTTGCTCCTCGACTCTTATAATCAATGGGCAGAGCTTGAGCCCATGCGAACCGTGGCCATTGAATATGTACGTGTGTTGGGGTTATTAAATTGTTTACGAATGTAGGCAATATTCACTTATAAATTATTGTGCTGTGTATTTAAAATCTTGCAGGCTCCGATATTTTTTTAACAAAAAGTAGTTGCAAAAAATTGTCACTTAAGAGCTATAATACTCCAGTTGAACATAAGTATTTAATATAGCGCAAAACTAAAAAAGAAACAGCCCAAGAGAGAAGAACGGTGATGATTTTTTCGCAATTTCCCTTCTTCTCATTATTTGGCCCGTATAATCAGCTCAATAAAAGGTAAAAACGATGTTGTCGCCACAAATTATTTACAGTGGCAGCAGACGGGCAATATTCTGAACACTGCAAAGCCTTTACTCGACTTAAACGTCCTCACAAGTCTCAGCGCAGTACGTCTCAGTCTCAATAGTCGAGACTGAGACGTACTACGGCTGTTCGTTATCTATACTCAAGGTTCTCGCGCGAACTGTTCTCAACTTGAACTAATTCATGTGTAAATAGAGCCATAAATACAGCAACAATTATCTCGAGACAGTCGGGAGCCGAACAAGCGCACTCTAGCAAGTGGAGACGAGAAGTCAGCCAATTGACTTCAGTTTGCCCTACTTAGTGGGGTTGAGAGAATCAAATTGAATTTATTTCGAATGATGAATTCAATTGTTTTTGAGTTATTATATTGGTATTGATACTGGACGTTTTCAGACCCAGTAAAGTACAACACAAATGATAATATTCTTTGCGCTAATTATCATTTATTTAAATTATATTGAATAATTTGCAATAAACAATTGCAAATCTAAATAAAAATTATCTAAATTATCTAATAAACAATGCAATTAAATATGATATAAGGAACCCGAACTCATATGAGACTGTTATTACTGGAGACTGTACCATATTTTTGTAATGTTTCGCTTCTCTGTAACTTTTTTAATTTCACGAAGTTTTTAGCTACAATATGTAACACATATGCGTTAATCAACATGTTCACCAAGTGAGTTATTAACAATTTCATGATATGCGTAAGCTTTACTATTGTTTCTGTTCGATTTGTTCATATACATGTTTAGATCCTGCTACGATTTCATTGGTTGAAAGTTGCTGCACAGTTGTTTGATTTTTCAGTTATTCTACTTATTTACATTATTTGAGGGGATTCATTACGAAGGAATTTGTTCCTGAGCTATGGCAACAGAGTAGGGCTGTCTCACCACCACTGCAGACACCGCAGGCCAATTTACTCAGGCTATTCATTCACACTGTCTTGCTCCATAAATCCTGGCCTGGAACAACAAAGGAGGCACACAAGCCGGCTGCCGAGGTGTCTTGCATGACTTCTAAATCGGCTTCTTCGGCAAGCCTTCCTCATCGCCTTGACTTCTATATCGGTTTCTTCGGCATACGTTCCATGTCACCTTGTCTTCTATATCGGCTTCTTCGGCATACGTTCCATGTCACATTGACTTCTACGTCGGCTTTTTCGGCATACGTTCCTTATCGCCTTGACTTCTATATCGGCTTCTTCGGCATACGTTCCATGTCACCTTGAAGTCTATGCCTGCTTTTTCGGCATACGTTCCATGTCCCCTTGAAGTCTATATCGGCTTCTTCGGCAGGCCTTCCTCATCGCCTTGACTTCTATATCGGCTTCTTCGGCAAGCCTTCCTCATCGCCTTGACTTCTATATCGGCTTCTTCGGCATATACGTTTCATGTCACCTTGACTTCTATGTCGGCTTCTTCGGCAAGCTTTCCTCATCGCCTTGACTTCTATATCGGCTTCTTCGGCATACGTTTCATGTCACATTGTCTTCTATGTCGGCTTCATCGGCTAGCCTTCCGTATCACCTTCACTTGTACATGGCTCCTATACGGCAGTCCTTCAATGTCGCCTTGACTTTCAAATCAGCTTCGTCGGCAAGCCTTCCACAACAGTTTGACTTCTATATCGGCTACTTCGGCATTCGTTCCATGTCACCTTGACTTCTATATCGGCTTCTTCGGCAAGCCTTCTTCATCGCCTTGACTTCTATATCGGCTTCTTCGGCATACGTTCCATGTCACCTTGAAGTATATGTCTGCTTTTTCGGCATACGTTCCATGTCACCTTGAAGTCTATGTCTGCTTTTTCGGCATACGTTCCATGTCACCTTGAAGTCTATTCCTGCTTTTTTGGCATACGTTCCCTGTCACCTTGAAGTCTATGTCTGCTTTTTCGGCATACGTTCCATGTCACCTTGACTTCTATGTCGGCTTCTTCGGAATGCCTTCCATATCGCCTTGACTTTTTAATCAGTTTCTTCGGCAAGCCTATCATATCAGTTTGACTTCTAAATTGGCTTCTTCAGCAAGCCTTCCATATCGCCTTGACTTCGAAATCAGGCCTTCGGCTTCTTCGGCAGGCCTTCCATATTGCCTGGACCGTTATACCGCCTTTTTCGGCATGTCTTCAATATCGCCTTGAATTCTATAACGTTTCTTCGGCATGTCTTCCATATGGCGTGCCTTAAGGCCATATTACCTTGTCATCAATAACGGTTTCTTCGGCATGCCTTTCTCCGTGAATTCTACATCGACTTATTCGGAATTCTTTCCTTTTCGCTTAGAATTCTAAATCAGCTTATTCGGCATGCCTTCCATATCATCTTGACTTCAATATCAGATTCTTCGGCACGTAATTTTTCCCCCTTTTTTATTGAACGTTGCATGGTGTAATACTTATTATATTAATAATTTCAGAATTTACGGCATATAAGGCTGTTGACTTATATTTTGCATCGGCTTGCGCTAAATGCAATCTATTAGACGCAACCCATTGAATGCCCTGAAGGAGCGAGAAAAGTCTGGCCAGTCGCAAATTCTTTCAATTTCGTAACTTGTTTACGGATGAATATTAACGAGTTTTCTTCAGTAACCATAAATATTGGCCTCTGGAAACTCCCACTCTAATTCGCAGAAAGAGAGCCACAAACAAACAAGCCAGTAAGCTCGTCATCTGATAAGCGGCGCTAATTGCTCTGTGTAAAACCATTACAAAATCTCCAGCGCGTTACAGTCGATACAAGTGAAAATATTTGACAGCGCCACGACTTGCGGAATAAATTAGGAGTACCAGGGCTAAAGGGTTGTTTTCCGACGGCTTTATGGCATGGGGGTATTAGGAAATTTGCTGCTTTTATGTTCATTTTTGAGTATAGTGAGTAAATTTGAGGAACATTATTTATTAGGAATCGTTTCTGACGATCACTTTGGTGTAAAAATTAGGCAGTACCATTCAGATATCAACGTTTTCACGATCTCCTCGCAGTTGGTTTTGAAGTAAACTCTGCGAAATGTAATGAATAAACTGAAAAAGGTAAATGGGAAAAGCGTATCTTCCGGAATCCGAAAGAACTACTGTTGAATTTTGGCAATTTTGACGCGTGTTTTTATGGGTGAAAAATTGCATTCAACTCCTTTGGACATAGAATAAAATGTATGTAGAAGAAATGCAGTCTTTAGAGTTTTGCACGTAACCGAGAAATGACATCTCTGGCGTTGCATTAAAAGATCTTGACAAGTCGATAGTAATATTTTCTCCTTTAATTTAGTCGTATCAAAGCATGAGATCAGATTGATTATCATATTATTATCAGGTAAATTATTTTGTGTTTTTTTTTTTGTGTCTTTTCATTATATAATTTTCAAAGCTTACGCCCTGTGCCGAAAGAAAGGATTCCAAACGTCCATTGGTTATGTAGCAAATATCACGATATCGCAACGATTCCTATCCGGTATCTCAACATTTGTTACTAATAAGCCACATATAAAAATTTGCGATTCAATAACGTATGTTTAAATTTTATTTTTAACAGACCACCGTCTGGACAAATCCCCCCTGCTGGGGAACGGCTACCACGCGCCTCCCCACTTCAACCCCCTGCAATACATGGCACAACACATGGCAGGGTTGGGGTATCCCCCACTTCTGCCGGGTGGGTTGCCCGGTGGGCTGTCGGGTGGACTGCCGGGTGGACCGGGTGTGCCCCACCCCATCTCCCCCACAGACGGATCCCCACTCAAACACCCACCGATAAAAACTGAGACGCTGGCGAGGTGAGTTTGTTATTGGTTTTAATTTAATCATTATTTTGAATATTGTGAATAAAAATGAAATTAATAGGGGAAGAATTAACTTTACAATCCTTATGAAATGTTGAATGTTTACACATCGCGTCAATAAGTTACGTAATATGAAGTTAAAATTTAGTTACCATAGTGCACTGCATATGAAGGTAAAGTAGCGGCGTACAGTAACTGCATGGATTTACCCTACAATTGGTTTATATTTATTAAATTTTGATTCTGGAAGTACAAAATTAGATCTACCATAGAATCATTGCTAAGGGTTGAGAGTAACTTCCATATTATGTTATTGTTTAGACTTCGTTTGTAAATGTCACAATTTCTCTTTGAAACAATCCATTCGTTTGGTATTCGTTCGTGGAGTGGGGAAATAATCTATATTCTAAGATAGCAGATTTGGTGCAGGTTTTAGCGCTGAATGTCTTGTTAGCGGTAACAAGAAGCGCTTGGATTCAGACGCAACGTTCGAGCGCGGATTCGATGTCGCTTGTAATAAAACTGTGACAGGGATGTGATTAAGCTTATCAGATCATCTTCTGGAATCTAGCCTCTCGATTATTAAAAGAAATAATAGCAAATACGGGCTTCCCAGGTAACAAAAAGAACTTAAGCACGTTCTATTCAATAGTGAGAAGTTGCGTTTGTGTCTAATGAATAGTTGGCCTTTGTAATGGAGTCATATTTTAGCAAACGGCTTGCCGTATCAGCATTCAAAAGGTTCGACCATTGAAGAAACTACTAATCGGGCAACACCAGCAATTTCAATCATTCGAACTACACAAATTACGTTCGGAGGCACAATTCGGCGGCACTGCTTTTAATCTGAACGATTACTCGTGGCTGTAGCTGTGACAGGGGCGCATTTGAAGTGATTCCGGGAGACATCCAATGATTTGTAGGGAGAAGTTACGCCGCTCGGAATGTTACCTCAGGACTGATGCAGAGATGCCGATGATATCGCATTGGTCATTTAGGACTGTCGACCGCCCAATGAGGACCAAGGTAAAGCTTTATTGATGCATACATCGCATTCTTGCCGCTTCCGTATAAGGTAAAGAATTGGAATTAGCCGCATTTTTTCCTGCAGGTGATATTTGTAAAGAGAGCATTATTTGCGATGAATTTTTTTTATAATAAACGTAAATCAAGTGTATTTCGTTGGATACGTACAAATATTTCCTCGTTCAATTGTGCCCCATTTTACCGAAAAAAGTTTTAAGCTGTAATAACTTTGCTTACATTTGGTAATTGTTCGTTTGAATTACATGATCATTTGAGCTCCTATATCCATTAATGACGTAGCCGGTGAAGGAACTACAGACGTATAATACGAAGTATAAAGCTGCGTGTGCAGCGCGCCCTTAAATAAGTGTATTACTCATAGTCGTTCATGCCATTTAGACCTCAAGACAAGCAGCAGTTTGTTCCACAATTGCTGCGATTGCAGGAAGAAAAAAAAACCTGCGGGGCCATTATTCGATTGTTGCAAGTTCTGTGGCAGTGAGGTTATGGCTTCAACCTCTGCAGTAGTTGGTGCTTGTTGCGAGTTTTGTGGTGAGGCTACTTGTTGCAAGCACAGTGGTAGTTTGTGCTAGCTGCAAGTTCAGTGTTGGTTGGTACTTTTTACAAGTTCTGTAGTAATTGGTTTCTGTTGCAAGTTCTGAGGTATTTGGTACATGTTGCAAGTTCTTGGTAGTTCGTATTTGTAACTATTTTTACGGCGGTTGCTATATGCTGCAAGTTCAGCGGCAGTAGCTAATTGTTACAAGTTCTGCGGTAGTTGCTACTTGCTACAAGTTTTTTGGTAGTTACTACTTGTAGCTAGTTCATTAGATGTTTCTACTTGTTGCAAGTTCTTTGGTAGTTGCTACTTGTTGCAAGTTCTGCGGTGTTGCTACTTACTACAAGTTCTGCAGTGTAGCTACTTACTACAAGTTCTGCAGTGTAGCTACTTGCTACAAGTTCTGCAGTGTAGCTACTTACTACAAGTTCTGCAGTGTAGCTACTTACTACAAGTTCTGCGGTGTTGCTACTTACTACAAGTTCTGCGGTGTTCCTACTTACTACAAGTTCTGCAGTGTAGCTACGTGTTGTCCGTGCGCGGCAGCCGGAGGTGTCATTGCAATAGTTTATGTTGCTAAATTGTACGTTTGATCGGCAACACGACGGTCATTATCCCTGCCATTGCCCCCCATGTCCATTAGTGGGGGTTTCGCCCCTGTGATGATGAATCATAGTCAGCACTCACTATCATTGCCATGAGATTATGTTGTGCTTATGGCCGTGTGCCGAACTCCATCAGTGCGCACGGCCGTATAACACGATGTGTTCGTAATCGTGGGGGTCTGGATCGCGTGAATGTTTGGTTGATTTGTTTGTAATGCAGTACGAGTTATATTTGTGAAAGAGTTAATGTTTTGTACTGATGCACGAGTTACAGTTGTGATCGTATGAATATTCGGTACTGAATGACTAGTTATACTTGTGATCGTGCAGTCTGAAATCGAGTGAAGTTTTAATCGTATGGAGTTTGATCATCATTTATTTACTTTATACGTGATTACCAAAATGCGTGAACCAAAATCCGTGTGTCACATGGCGTCCTAAAGTTGGAATAGAATGAAATATTTACGCACCGTCTGTTCTGTATAATTCCATTAAATTTTCCGTTCCGCAACGATAACATAAGCAGAACAACAACGATGACAATGACAGTACATAATATATTAAATTTTTCTCCGAAAATTCGTACTAACGATATTGAAGATATAAAATAGCGAACTTGAAATGTGAAATGAAAAGAGAACGTCCTGGATGTTTGGTTAGACATATTCATGACTCACCTCCTAAACGTAATCTTTGTACCATGGACGGATAGAAACGTAAAACGAACATACTCAGGGATAATTTACTTTATAACGACACCTCTTCTATGTTGTGACAGGTTAAAGGTTATGTTTATGTTGTAAAGGTTAACGAGTAACTTGTCCAACCTTTTATTTATCTGTCAAATCCATCAACAGCTATAAGCGTTGTAAAGTTATCCTGGAAGTTAGAGAGTTAGAATCATGCCATGACGAGTTGTGTGTGGGCTTTATGTATGCAATGCAATGACTATGGCTTGTAGGTGTGGCTATTCTGGTATAAGCGTTGTAAAGTTAACCTGGAAGTTAGGGAGTTGGAATCATGCCAGGACGAGTTGTGTGTGGGCTTTATGTATGCAATGCAATGACGATGGCTTGTAGGTGTGGCTATTCTGGTATAAGCGTTGTAAAGTTAACCTGGAAGTTATGGAGTTAGAATCATGCCAGGACGAGTTGTGTGTGGGCTTTATGTATGCAATGCAATGACGATGGCTTGTAGGTGTGGCTATTCTGGTATAAGCGTTGTAAAGTTAACCTGGAAGTTATGGAGTTAGAATCATGCCAAGACGAGTTGTGTGTGGGCTTTATGTATGCAATGCAATGACGATGGCTCGTAGGTGTGGCTATTCTGGTAGTGAGTACAAAGTATGTGCTCTTGAAGTCTGTAAATCAAGCGGTGGCAATTACACTCGGTCACGAAGCCTGGCTCCTGCTACGGAGATCTAAGGCGAAGTAGTGGTGGCCACTCATGGCCGCCGAATAAATACAGACTTGATCTACAAATAATAAGTGTTAGTTTTTCTTGCAATAAATCGAGCGGTATTTTTCGTTGACGTTGGTATTTCGTAGCTCCATTTAATTTTAAAATTAATGTTATCAAATTTGAAACATCGACAATACACGGATTTGCTGTTTGAAAAATGAATCGAGCGGTATTTTTCGTTGACGTTGGTATTTCGTAGCTCTTTTTGATTTGAAAATTAATGTTGTCAAATTTGAAACATCGTCAATACATGAATGTGCTGTTTGGAAATAATTTGGGTTAAAGCGGTCACATTTGAAACATCGTCAATACATGAATGTGCTGTTTGAAAATAATTTGGTTTAAAGCGTATACATAAATACATTACAAATGCCTTTGCAACTGTTTGCACATATAGGTTAATTTTTCTACTATTCCACAAAGATTAACAACCCAATGTTTTTCTGTATATCGTGATGAATTTAAATTTTCTTCTCAGTTTGGTGGTCATAAAATTTGGAACCGGACTGTTTTACATGACATTTTAAATCCATTGTAATGGCTATATTTATTCAATAATCTCATGCAGGAAATAAATGGCTGCTCGTGAAAATAAATTTGACGATTCCCAGCAGCATTCATTAACAAATATTCAAATGCAGCAAAGATAGGCCAAGTATACGCATGTAGCTGAAGGTTGTTTACGCGTGGGTAGTTGCCCAACGCGCATCGTGAAAACAAATTTGGCCATTCTCAGCAGCATTCATTAACAAATATTCAAATGGTTCAAAGATAGGCCAAGTATACGTATGTAGCTGAAGGTTGTTTACGCGTGGGTAGTTGCCCAACGCGCATCGTGAAAACAAATTTAGCCATTCCCAGCAGCATTCATTAACAAATATTCAAATGGTTCAAAGATAGGCCAAGTATACGCATATACTGTAGGTTGTTTACGCGTGGGTAGTTGCCCAACGCGCACCTAACATTTATACGCAACATTTATAACTGTTAGGCTTAGTGGGACTCGACGTAGCCCACAATTAGGAAGCGGTACTGAATACCCACCGTGTGCACGAGTGAGAAGAAGCTTCACTCTTCAATAGCGATCTGATTTACAATTCCGGTAGAAATAACACTAGAGTACATGGCCCAATTTTTAGGTAAAAACAGACATTGAAGCCAAAATGAAAGCTAAATGCCTGACCTTTGAGGAGCTCAATTATTGGGGTAGGATGTAATTGAGTATATATATTGAGTAAGATATTCTTCAATAGAACATTTAATATTCAATGTCAGGGTGAATTAGGAAGTGATGGAAGCTGAACAATTGTTATTTTTTCCCCATTTCATTTCTGAGTATCTTCTGGTTAATTATATAATCCGCGAAGGCGTTAATCAATACGTTTTTGTGAAGGAGAGTGAAAATAATTAAGTTATTCACCCTTGCAACACCGTTCTGTATATGCCGTTATATGCCACCACTCCAGCTAAGATCGCTCACATGCAACGTGATATTTCAGACTAAGTTTATCCTTGAAGAAACCCGGCTGCGGTGAAAGGAATACCACTGAAGCGTGCAGAAAAAATTCAATCGAATTTCTCAATCGATAAGCGTCTTCCATTTTGCAATCAATCATTGTTGAATGGCGAGCATCGGAGGCGCAACAATACGGTGTGATGTTGGCTGCGACTGATCAATATTGGCACATTGTGTTACTGCATCAACGAGTTGCTGCCGGCTGCCTGTCTTCATCTATTTCTTAGACGTCAAAGTCCCCGGCAAGGAAAAAATCGCCAGAATGAAGGCCCCAATCTTCGATTAGAGCGCCACCAGATTCTGCAGGCCTTACATGCATGCAACACTAGAAGCAACAGCTATACCAGTGAAATGTTCATGGATACATTTAATGTTTAGCTTTATACCTCAAAATCAGCGGTCCACATACAGTTTCGTTATCAAGGTAACGATTGTTTAAATTTAAAGAAGCTAGAATAAGCAGTCCAGATACAGTATCGTAGAAGATAAAACCATTGTTTAAATTTATACCTCAGAATAATCTGTCCAGAAACAGTATCGTTATCAAGATAAATCCATTTAAAGAAAGCTGATTTTGGGGTATAATCTAAATTTTTCTCTCTATTTATAATCATTGTTATGGTCAAAATAGATCGCAAAAATTGAAATAAAGCTCTAAGTCTCCTGCACCTTCACGAATAAATTTGTAACACAATCTGCTATTTTTTTGAACCCTTGAACCATGGATAAAGTTCCTGCAAAAATTGCAATATGCAAAAAACATCTCTGAAAGGAGCCAAAAGGCAGCTCCTTGACACGGTTGACAGTTTTGCAAGATGTCAGCCTTTTGTTTGGTAGTCGCGACCGCGCGCAACCGAAGAATGGCACAGAAACTGAGCCCTTCTTCTCGTCATGACAAAAGAGAAGAGGCACGTGTACGAGGGAGCTCAAAAGCCTCAACGAAAGGGAATGATGGACCTTAAGAAGATTAGGCTCGCATTATAATCAGTCGTGTTTTACTCTCATTGTGCTCTGTGCCGGCTTTTCGCTTCTTGAAATTAACGCAGATTTCTTCGCTTGATGTTTTCCGATATTTTGTGAACTCTGTGAGAATATCGTAGTCTTAATAGTCATGAATTGTGATATTCGTTACAGCCTCGCGTACAACATGTATGCGGCGCAATCCAAATTATGATCATCAAGGATTTTGCTTACAGAATTGAACCTTTCTATAATTAATGTCAAAAATCATAATTTAATCGTTTTTCTCCTCTTTTTGGATATATTCCTTAATAGAGACAAAAATTTCTCCCTGTTACAGAATCCACGAAGAACGTCTAGAGCGCGAACGCCAGTTGTCCAATGACCAACGCCGTGGAAGTCTTCCTCCTACTTTCACACCCACTTCCTTGGGATCGTCCACTTTGCTGCAACATCACCTCCACCAACAGCAACATCTTTTCCAGCAACATCAGTTGCAACAGCAACAGCAACAACAGAATAAGCTACACTCGGTTAGCGCTCCCTACACTCCTACGTCACTCATTCCACCCTCTACATCTTCTCCCACACCCCCCACGTCTTCCGCTAATTCAACAGTATTAGACGATGCTCATGATCCACACGGCTCGGCGTCGAGTCAAGCACAGCAGCATTCCAACAACAAGGATTCCGATATGAACAATAGATCTGCGTCCAGCAGAAACGGGTCTCCGATTCTAAATTTATCCAAAGTTGACGAAGTCACGGGGCAGGATGAGAACCGTGCGCAAGATCGTCTCGACACGATCAGTCACGACTCGGAGCGAGCCATGCACGATGATGACGATAGACAACAACAAAGCTCGTCTCGAGACGAAGAAAGGCTGTCCGAAATGGATGATGATGATATCGATAAAGATGAATGTAAGTCGTCTAAAGATATTAGAATGAAGATATTTAAACTTGTTTCTCGGTAGATATTATCTGATGTGTCATCCATGATGACATCTATAAAGAGGAAGGTTGAGAATCGTTTTCCATAGTATATGAAATTATATAATTTATTACAAGGATGGTAATGTTAGAAATATCGTATCTTTTCCCGTTATTTCTATTTATTTTTCCTGATTAGTCCTGTATGACGGATATGGTAGTACTGATGGTCTTGGCTTGAGAGATTGTTTTTTTTCTTTGAATATAAATTATAAATTGCACTCAAAAAATAATATTTTGTTTTTACGCTCAATATTCAGCCATGGACACCCTCGACATGTGGGGGCGGTCTTCGAGTACCCCGGGCCAGACCCAACTGGGCCCGTCCCCCATCAGCTCCATGATCCCCCCCGTGGGGCTGCTAGGGTCAGCCCCGTTGTCCTCAACTGAGGTTCTGCTGAGGAATATTTTGGGGCTACTTAGAGTGGCTGAGGAGAACGCCCGCCATCATGAGAGGAGGACGCAACACGAGAAAGGTGAAAAGATCTATTGATTTTGTTGATATTTTCCTATATTTCTAATTCATTTGCAATACCTGCATGATTTGTGCCTAATTTTTTAATTTTTTAATTTAAGACACAACACCGAAAGGTGAGAAGATCTATTGAACTTTGTTGATATTTTCCTATATTTCTAATTCATTTGCGATACCTGCATGATTTGTGCCAAATTTTCTGCGATTGTGGGGAGATGATGCATATACTCGTTTATTTATTTATTCATAAATAATCGTTCATGTGTTTAAATAATTTAAAAGCTGATAAACTGGGAAGAAAATAGCATCTTTTCAGCATTAGGTTTTAAAAAAGTAACGATGCTGGACGGTTTTGCAGATGATAAAATTATCTAAAACCATGTTTTGAAGAATAACTTTTTCTCTTGTCATAACTTTTGGTACAGACAAAGAACAATTTTCCCCAAAAATTAATGGAAAATAATTTCATGTCCATTACTCTAGTAATAATCAAATAAATAGATTAATTTCTTTCATATTAATACTGTCAATATTTACCATTAAGAATAATACTGCGACTACAAACTAATCACATTTCATTGCAATGTTCAACAGCTGAGCTAAAAATGGAGGTATTGCGTGAACGAGAAATGAGGGAGTCTTTGGAAAAGCAGCTTCAGGAAGAACACAAAAATCGAATCCTGATGCAAAAACGTTGCGCTAAACTCAAGAAACTGCGCCGACGCTTGCAAGAACGTCTAGACTTGGAGGTCGTGCAACGGAAGCGCAAAGAGGGAGATGCCGGCCACACCGACTCTTCAGAGGCTATGGCAGAAGCCAATGGTAAGACGGGAAAATGTTTTTATATTATCAATAATTTTTATATAGTAGGTTATTGTAATATTACTGATAGCTACAGTCGTCTTGAAATGCTGGCCATACCGACTCTTCGGACGCTATGGCAGAAGCCAATGGTAAGACGGGAAAAAGTTTTCATATTGTCATTGATTTTTATATATAGGTTATTGTAATATTATTGGTTACTACATTCGTCTTGAGATACCGGCCATACCGACTCTTCAGACGCTATGGCAGAAGCCAATGGTAAGACGGGAAAATGTTTTCATATTGTCATTGATTTTTATATAGTTGGTTATTGTAATATTGATCACTACAGTCGTCTTGAAATACCGGCCACACCGACTCTTCAGACGCTATGGCAGAAGCCAATGGTAAGACGGGAAAATGTTTTCATATTGTCATTGATTTTTATATATAGGTTATTTTATTATTATTGGTTACAACAGTCGTCTTGAAATGCCGGCCATATACCGACTCTTCGGACGCTATGGCAGAAGCCAATGGTAAGACGGGAAAATGTTTTTATATTGTTATTGACCGTAATGCAGTAAGTTATTGTAATAGTATTGATCACAACAGTCGTTTTGATATCCTTTTTAGTAATTAGACAACTGTTATTGGATGTAATACTGCCGGAATAATGATGTGATTTGAGGATCAGCAATTGAGATAAAGGAGGAATATAATAACGCCAAGGGAAATGGCCATTCTTTCTTATATTGTAGGAATAATTAGAAGAATGTATGAGTAGTCATTGATATACAGGATGAATAAATTAGATGCCGAAACGACTGAAGCAAATTGAATTTGCTTTCAAATTGAATTTGTTGAGGAAATTGAATTTCCAGAAAGTTTTCAACCTGAGCATTGAGCTATTGTTGCCATTAGTCGAAATTGAATAAATATTTGCCAATTAGTTAAAATCAATTAATTTTTATCAAAATGAACGCTTGTTAAATAAATATTCGAATGCTTTAAAGTTATATCAATATTCATTCAGATGATTTTCAAACACAACAACATCGGTTTATTATAAAATGAAATATCAAATTTCTATCAAGCGATATCATGTTACTAATGGTAAATTGCCAATAAAATCAATAATAATTAATGGCAACGTATCATAACAATAAAGTTCGAGCAACAAAGACTAATCCCTAGCAACAGTCACTAATCCCACTGTCACCAATCACTAATCACTTGGAGCAATACTTATCTCTAGCAACAGTCACTTATCTCAACAGTCACCTATCCCTAGCAACAATCACTTATCTCTAGCAACAGTCACTTATCCCTAGCAACAATCACTTATACCTAGCAACAATCACTAATCCCACTAGCAACAATCACTAATCCCACTAGCAACAGTCACTTATCCCTAGCAACAGACACCAATCCCTAGCAACAGTCACTTATCCCTAGCAACAATCACTTATACCTAGCAACAATCACTAATCCCACTAGCAACAATCACTAATCCCACTAGCAACAGTCACTTATCCCTAGCAACAGACACCAATCCCTAGCAACAGTCACTTATCCCTAGCAACAGTCACCTATCCCTAGCAACAATCACTTATCCCTAGCAACAATCACTAATCCCGCTGGCAACAGTCACTTATCTCTAGCAACAGTCACTTATACCTAGCAACAATCACTAATCCCACTAGCAACAATCATCTATCCCTAGCAACAATCACTTGTACCTAGCAAAAATCACTAATCTCACTAGCAACAATCACTTATCTCTAGCAAAAATCACTAATCAATTGGAGCAACAATGACTAATCCCTAGTAGGACCTTCCTCGTGTATCATGATAATAATAATAATAATCGAGCAACAATGACTAATCCCTAGTAGGACCTTCCTCTTCTCCATCCGCAGACTCGCTACGTAAGGAAATCGACGCCCTGACGTCGGACTTCCAGCAGGACGGACTACAGGCTGGAGACGTGCTGCAGGGCCTGGCTAAGGAGTCCAGCGATCGTCTCATGGTCGCACCTGGTCTCGTAGCCGCCACTAGTGTTGGCTCCTGGCGATAAATTTAAATTAATGATTATAATCGAATGTAATTTGGTGATGCATTATGTAATTTTATTTTGCTAAGTGTGGTGAAAAATTTTATTTGACAACATTCACGTCTCATGGTCGCACCTGGTCTCGTAGCCGCCACTAGTGTTGGATCCTGGCGATGAATGTAAATTACTGATTATAATCGAATGTAATTTGGTGATGCATTATGTAATTTTATTTTGCTAAGTGTGGTGAAGAATTTGACAACATTCATGATCAGAAGTTATAAAAGTTTAATACTATATGAAGAAATTTAATTCAAGAATGTATTGCGCAAAAAAGTTCCTTTTTGCTCCGTGTGGTGAAGAATTTTATTTGACAACATTCATGACAAGTTATTAATTTGCTATGGATTTAATATCTTCATTAATCTGTTGGAGATTAATATCAAATTAATATTTATAATAGTAAAAGAAATGGCGAAGAGTTATATCTACATCTATCACTTATCTTCAGATGAGAGTTGGAATATAAAATAATAGATTTAAAAGATTTTCAGTGACTATCATGAGATATATATCAATACCATCATGAAAAGAATTAAATACCATCGGTGAAATTCGAACTTTATTTTGGACAAAAGTCGATGCCATCGTTAAAATTTTGTCCGAAAAACATGTAGACATTAAAAAATATCGCTGAATTATAAATATGAATTTTAACTCTCTTAAAGTGAAAATAACAAAGACTGAATAATGGATTGACACACTACATGATTGCCATTTTTCACATCGACAAAAGTTTATTCATTGCAACATTCAATGTATTCATTTGTCATATTGTGGTGAACTTTAATTTATTAATGTTTGTGTATACGAGGGACAATTTACTAGCTGTCTTTTGTAAAGTTTAAAGCACTTTAATCGAGTCGCAAGTAATGGCTCGTTTTATTGTACTAGATTATCGTGTCGATATTGATCTGTTTTGTATAAAACGTTAGTTATAAATTTCAAATAGCAAAGGCTTCATACCGGATTTCTTTATGGCTATTGAACAAACTCTCGCGACTTAGCTTTAATAAAAAATTTAACTAAATTAAACATGCCTCATTTGTAATTATGACCATCAAATAGTTATCACAAATGTTTATTTCGTCAAATTGTCTTGCCACATTTAGTAGCTGGCATAATGTACTCTATTTATACATACTAACAACTTACTATATGTAGTGTATATATTATGAACTATGTAGGTATATAGTTTAATTCGCAATATTCATCTACAGGTCTTATAGTACGCGCATATTATCGTTTTGTGATTAGTTAATATTCAGTAACCCAGGAAAATCATTTATAGAAACAGACTAATTTGATGGAACTTTGAAAAGCTCGGTGTAGTATGTGCCAGTGTATATATATTAAATATATTATTTAAGGGAAAACGAGCATTGTATGTAAATATACCTAACTGTAAGATGATTAACTTTAGAAGTGAAGTTTTAGTAATGAAAATGTGGCTAGAGAGTATAGGAATTTTGAGTTTTCGAGCATGCAAGTTTTTCTGAAAACAAAATTGCAAATCTACTTATGGAAACTTGAATTTAAATGAGGAATAAAGGCAATTAAAAAAACACAAGGAAATACTCTTTGTGTCAAATTTCAATAGGAAAATTTATCGAAGAATTTCGGAAACCGTAATATTTTGAATTTCCATAATAATTTACACGACCAAACCATTCAGTTTCAATTTTATTTTTGCGGACACGAAACTAAAATTCATAATGGGCATTAGTAAAGGAACTTTCATGTGGATGATATTTTAATTTCATATGCATTAATTTTTTGACACTAGCAGCATAGGGTCTCACATATTCAATCAGTATATTTACGAAAAATTAAATATTAAATCTCTGATTGATGACTTTTCCTTGATTTCATTCTATTAACAATTTTTCAATATGAATTCAGTGTAATTACTCATGTGAACTCAAGTCGGAAATTCTCTGAATTAATACGTTAAACAAGGATACACGAGTTATTTCTCCCTATTGTCATGCATAAATTACCCCAAAATTTGTAGGTACAAAGATTGAATCTTTTCTACTTAGCACAAGAGCTACGAAGAATAAAGTTTCTCTTTGAAAAATTCGAATTGAATTCGTTTGAATTCAAATATATCTGAACTAGACTGTTTACATTTTTTATAACCCTTAAATCAGTTTGAAAATTCTTAAAATTCTTAAATTTTTATATATTGTACAACAGGAAGTTTAATATAGTTATATGATCGATTAGTGTGGAAAAACAGTTCATAAGGTATCAATTACTTCGTGAAATTAGTTTAAAATGGGCATAATTTTTCTCCTGAATAAATTTCTTTTTCTATGCTCAGTTTTGGATGAATGAATTGATGAATAAATCGAACAGATCTCATCTGTATTCATTTCCTATTGAATAATTATTAACTTGTACAAACTTAATGGAATCTTGTCTTACATACTAAATTCGATCGTAATTTATTTATGTATGTAATACCCTGTAGATATATTTCATACTCATCATTGTGTAATTTCCAGCGAAGTCGTTCGCTCTGTCTGTGTGGTAAGAGGACATTAAGTTCAAATTGTACGTTATAGTTGTGAGTGATGTCAAGTTGTCCTTCAAAAAACTTAAGTTTTTGTGTAATAAAATCCTCTAAAAAAATACCATTGTTTTTTTCCAGAAAGAACGTTAGTATTCAACCAAGGAAGTCTTTTTTGTCAATTTCAAAGACGTCGAAGGATTGCGATTATTATGAAAACATGTAGGCGTATTAAATTCAAAGTCTTTTATTGCATTACTTAAAAAATGAATTATTCATCAAGATAATTGGTTATTTCCAATTATATAAAAAGTTCCAAATCGATACAATAGGGGGCACTGGATTCATTTTTTAACATTGTTTCTGAATCGACAACTTCAATAAATATACAATACAATACAATTATACGATAGCAGGATTGACAAAATAGTCGATCCTGTTTATACACATAACAAAGAATTGGAAAAATTAAAATGGCTAACAATTCACTTTATTTTAAAGATTAAATTCAGATAGAAGAGCTAAGCAGACACAAAATCAATCATTGGCACGACATTTTCTGCGACTGAAGCCGCGCTGCGTGCGGCTACAATTATCACGATCGCCAGCGTCAAATAATAAAACAAGAATTATTTAGAGCTATTTTTTCACTTCATGTTGTTCACTAATCACTGCGATTTAGATTTAGCTCAATATTCAAGATGTTTTCGTGCGTTAAGTTTCTTTATTTATAAATAATGGTGACCGCAAGTGCTGGGCGTGGGGGCTCTCATTACATGTCCTATGGCATCCCTATCAAAAATTCAAATCGATTTGGTTATGTTAAATTGACTATCATCTGATAATTATTGATTATTAGTTCATTTTGATGTAAATATACTATCCATGATTTGAAATTCTGTAAAAATTATATTTAATTTCTTATATTCAAACTGCATTAACTGGTGTAGCTGAATATTAAATGGTCCCAATGTGCACTGCTGATAAATATAATTAATATCAATGTTTTCTAAATACCAGTTCATATATACACTCCAAATTCGTATAGTTAATCTAACGTCTATCAATGACGATATTACGAATACAATGAGTTGCACGGGAGACTCAAAAGTACACAATTAGAATTAGAATTGGAACAAAAACTAACTATACAAATCCATAAGCTAGGAAACCGATAGATTATTGAAAGTTTGCAATATTTTAAGATTATACATTTTCGTCCGTATAATTCGTATTAATTTGTTTCTAATAGACCTGTCCTGCTATTTACGATAAATTTTTGAGTAATTTGTTTGTACGAATCGGCATAATAAAATATTATAGAAAAATGATTTTTCATGAATGATATGATTTATTTCATGTAATTAACTTACGTACAGGCACCGTACATGCATGTTCGGGGCTGCTTCTCAGTTCAGGGAACAGGATAACTTCATTTATTTCCCACAAGCACGGCAATGAATGCAGTTTGGTACGAAATATTTCTGATAGAAGAAATGATTACATTAATTAACAATCAGTTCCATGACCGAAATTGCATTTTCCAGCACGATGATGCTCCTTGTCTTAGTGTCAGTGAGATCAATTAAAGTATTAATTTTTTTTAATAATTTTTTTATTTTACTATTAAAGAATTGACACCATGGCTTGGAAATTCTCCAGATTTGAACCCTATCGAAAGTTCATGGGCCATTCTCAAAGAGGGTAAACATAAGAAGGTAAACACAAGCCAACTTCTGAAAAGGACTTACAGGATTTGATTTTGCATGAATGGAACTCTATTGATAATAACCTCATACAGAAATTGATTTATATCCTGCCTAAGATAATAGTAGAGGTTCTTCGTAATAGGGGTCAGCATTGCAAATATTCATACCTTGATTAAATTTGTCATAATTTAAATTTTTCGTGTGAGATTTCGTTCGTGATAATTTTTTCCTTTTTTTTCTAAAAATAAATATTTGATTGATCGTGATTTCATTTGGACTTCATAATTCAATAATCCAAAATATATCAATTGCGACAAATGTTTTGGCTACGACTGTATGAGCTGCATATACATATGTGCGCATCTTCAAGAACTACTTGATGAAAAAACTCAAAAGCATGGGACAAAATAAAAGTCATCAGCCATGCATTCTTAATCACATGAGAAGCAAACAGGAAGTAAAAAAAATTATTCTGGTTCCGAAAAGTTTCACATGGAATGCTTTAAACCGAGAGTTTCCGCGCATTCCGGCTAAAGCGTAAAATGGAATTACGTCCCATCTCTGCATCCTTCACGCACGACGCGATTCCATCTGGGCATCTCGTGCACACTATCCTGGGGATAAACTGTATTCCATCCCACTGTTAAATGAGCATCCACTCGGTGCTATTCACTTAATAAAACCTTTAATACAGCCATCAACTCTACTCGGAACTGCTCATTGCTTAGCGAATCTCTAATACAATCACAAGGCCAACATGCTTTGAATCGGAACGAAATGTTGGTACAGACCGTGGGTCTCAAGAGTGATCGCTGCGGGTTGATCACTGGGGAGTGTCTCTATTCCGTTTAAAAGGGTATTGGATCGAGCATGAGCTCAGTAGGGTATCTTGTAGAGCCCAGTGGGTGCCCAACAGGGAACCATTATGTGCCCGAGCTGGAGATGAGACTGACGAAAGAAATGAGTAATGATCACACACATTTTTAGTGAACAGATGGCTAATAGCCCGATAAATTGACATGAGAATATGAAAGCAATAGGTTTAGTGAAGTTGAACTGGAAATTAGAGAATTGAAAGGTATTCTTCACGGCTCGTCCGGAAATTGTTTTATAATAGACTATTTTATTGGAAGCAAAGCTCAATGACTTGCATAACGAACGGTTAGACTTTAAATTATTTAAACACGGTGCATTCATACCAGCGTTTACCCATTATAGGTTATTAAGAACTATCTATTCAATAACATTCCACAATGAAATGAATTTCGCATTCATGAAAATAACATGAACGAGACAGACGGATTACCTTACCGAGAGATACGGGGATTACACTGTAAAATGTATTTGCATATAGAAAATGCTCAATGAAGGAATCAATGCGTGTATGAATTAGGTACTGATCAGTATTAATGAATGACATAGTTAGCTGAAGAGCGTTGAAAGACTTCGTTTCTCTGATAAGAAACGTGACTTATTTTACGATGACCGAAACGAAGCTGTAGCTTCTTTGGGGGAAACTGAGTTAGATTTTGAGTGTGCAGACAGAGTGAAGCTTGGCGCTCTCTGAAGCACTAACTATCAATTTACTTGAGTTAGCTATCGGCCTATGACTTGGCTTTATACCTCTTACATGCTTTTATAGGCTTTCATGTCGTGTAGGGCAGTGCTAAGGCTTTTTGAGAGTCTTGGTCGTTCTATCATGAAATAGAGCATAAAACTTCGTCGGGTGTTCAGCACTCACCATGCTAAGCAAAATCTCTCAATAAGGACATCGTTAAAGCTCATGCTGAAAGCTAAGATCATCTTAGAAATAGCTTGCTTAAATGTTACAGACAGTAGAGTTAAGGCATTGGAAATTCTGTTAATTTTTCACTGAAATACGAAATAGGACTTAATGCTGGATAATAACTTACCATACTCCAAACAGAGGTACATATAAAATAGCGAACTTTGCAACGAAACAATGTACATTATCTTCAATGTGTTCTCATATCAGAGAACACATTGAATTGTTAAATTACTGATACACTGAAACACATTCAAATACTTCCCATAAAATCGTCCTGCACCGCAGCATGTTATTTTTGAACAATGAATCCATGCAGCAGGTTTCCAAAATAGTGACGTCTGAGATACACACCTCGTTGCACTCTTGCGTACGGATAATAAAACTCGTACCTCACACCTAAAGCCTTGACATCAAAAATAGCAAACACACGCATTGTGCGAGGTCTCCAAGAACCACTGGGACATTCGGCAACTCCCCACAGCTCTACATCTTCTTCATCGTGGTTATAAAAGTCGTGCTGCAGTGGTTATGGAAGAGCCCGTGATTCTAGAGAAAACTCTTGACCGTCAGAATAGCGTTAAACAAGACGAGGTAAGTGAAATACATCGGGATTTATCACTTGATGGGTTCCCGTCTTGAAGGATACACGGGCTCTAGCTTAAGCCATCTGACTTGGTGCGTTTCGTTGAATCTTTTGGCAACAAATGCCTTAAGAAATGTCGTTGTGCATGAAGACACTTTGGATGTGAGGCTAACCTGGCACCGGGTGAACACGGCCTCAAATTTTCAGTTATCGTGAATGAAGAAACACCAGATTATACGATGTGCTTAGTGAATGAAACGTCGTGATGAAAGCTGGAAAAACTCCAAAACTATTCCTCACTAAATAAAATATGTTTAACATTTTACTCGCGAAGCTCGACACAGCTATTACTTTATATATAATTGCCATTAAAAATTGTTTGGTTTTACTTAACACGCTGGCTACTTGCAACTTAAAAGATGAGCAAAATATGAATGGTTGGTAAATTGGGCTGAAAATTCACAGAAAATACCATAAATTAAATTTCGTATCAGCCGATATTAGTTCAAGAAAAAGGGTCGAATGCTCCAAGCCAGCGCAATCGAGCGGCTTCAGAGACGGCATGACGGGATCGTGAGATGCAGATTTTGCTCCTCGCTTATTACCGGCACGGGAAGAAGACAAATCGAGGCTCTCTCTCTCGACTTCCACGATACTCGAGTGCAATAATTCGGAGTCAAACATATTCATTAGTTGCTTATCGTCAAGACGCGCTCGAATATAGTGTGTCACGACGCGATAGAAGCTGCCGCTTCTTCTCCCTTCTCACAGCCTGGCGCCCGGTTTTCTTCCTGATAGCTCATTACTTAACCGGAGAAACATTATATTATTATATAGTTCTTAGTTCATTCAGAAACATGATTCTTTTCAATCTTTTTGAATTTTTAAAAAATATTGAAGCCTTCTGCACGAAGTAAAAATTTTTTGAAGCATTAACTTATGTACGTTTAGAAATTCAATTGTCGATTAAAGTAATTTGGATTAATAGAAATATTTCTAGTGGAATGTTCACATAATTCCTAGTGGAATAATTTTAAAAGGAATTCCCTTATTCGGGGAAATTTGTAGAGATGATTTTAATTAGTATGTTTATTGCCATCACTTGCAGAAACATTTTCCGAGAGTTAGTATTAAGTCTTATAAACTTGAACTGTATTAAAAAAAACTGGAAGATATTGAGGAATGATTTCTCAGCCTATATAGTTTCATCGATTATTCGCCGTGTGAATTTTTAACATCATTCTATTATTGTTCAAATCATAAATCATTATATTATTATCATTGAAAGCCTTTGATCGTATTCTGTTGAGCGCATGCAATAAAGATAAGATTTGTACACACCATAAACGCGACCATTCAAAGTTTATTTAGTTTGTACAAATAACTTGTTTACATAAGCAAAATCGACACAGGGGAGCTTGTTTGTCGTAGAGGGTGCTATTAAAAATTGGAAGCAAATATTTATACGCTCGCCATCTCTTTTGTTATCGACAAGTTACACCGAGGGAACGACAACTTTACAGCTCGCTGTGGTAAATAAGACACAGAGCAATGAATTCATATCTTTTTTGCAGCAATATATAATATCATTTAGGCTATATGAATTTTAATCTATAATATAATCTCATAGTTTTGTTACGAATATTCTACGTGAATAGCGCATATCATAATATTTCCACATTTGCTAAATGAAGGATAACTATTTTTTAAATAAATTCCTAAATTATTGACGTTGAATTTTGGCAAGACTGATAGCCTTTTTACCTGTAAATTATTGTTAGAGTTTGTATGTGCGCTGTTAAGATATTCATGTCTTAAAATGTAACCCTAATTACATTTTAACTTCACGTATGTAATTTTTGTGCTAATTTGTGCCTCATCAATGGCTTTTATGATGCGCTTGCAAATTTAAACCTGTCATTGTGGAAACACACGAACCTGGCTCGTGAATATAGATTTAAAACCACTTATTCATCGCAAATTTATTTGCTTCAGTTCAAGATTGGCCGCAGTCAAGGTGAAAGAGGTTCAGTATGACGAGATTTGCACAGGTCGTCATGCTGTCTGTCGTGTAGCTGCTATCTGGATGTAGTCTGTAAAATTTTCGTTCAGTGTCTGTCCATATAGACTGGTACGTGCCTGTCCGACGTCTGTCCGTAGTCTGTCTGTCTGTGTCTGACGTCCGTACGTACTCTGTCTATCGTCTGTCTATTTGTCTGTCGGCCAAAACACGCAAGTTCATTTTTTTTGACAACTTCTATCCCAGATACCCATTTGAAGGCAAGCTAAAATAAAAAGCATGGATCATTACCGTGTTGGATCGTTTTATGTAATTGGTTTTAGGGAGATAATGATGAAAAGAATCTTTCGAGACGACTCTTAAAACGATTTTTTCTTTCTTTCTATCGCAATGATCTAGACGAGCGATAAAGCTTTCAAAGAATTTATTCATTATACATGTTTTTTATTGCAGGGTCGTCTACATGATCTGCAAGTTCTGTGCATTTAAAAGACTTACAGTTGAGGCTTTAAGGTTCTATTTACATGTTGAAGTTCAGGGCACTAAATTAGAATTTGATTTTATTGCTGATATTTGAAAGTTGAACTATTTACGATCAACAATGCGTTGCTATTAGTTTCCAAAATATATTTTTCAGTTTTGTAGGTGATTATAATAGATCATATTATAATATTAAACCTTTGTACGTAATTTGGTGAAGAGTCAAAATAGTTTGTACGCATAGGTGTTTAATTTCTAATTTATTCTTTCCGTCAATTAGAAAACTAATAGAATTTTTAGTGATATCCATTAGATTTGACAGGGGCGCAGAATTAAAAATAAAAATGATTCACAGACGAAAAATAGTTCTGGATTGCAGATTGAATTGTACTAATAATTTTATTATTATTTTAAGGTTGAAATACAGACTTATGAAAACAAAAGAAGTACTTCGTCCATGTTATCGTGAAAACAATTTACATCACTAATGGCGGATCGCAGAACATAACGGCACAATCGTACTGATTTCATTCGTTGAAATTTCTGCTTACGCGATTAAAAGTTCTATGCGATGTTGTCGACAATCGTGTAAACATTCGGCACCGCGAATAGCAGATCGTTATACACTCTGGCAAAATTGTATTGATTTTAATCCTTAAATTTTCTGCTCATACGACTAAAAAGTTCGATGTCCATGTTGCCGACATTCGTGGAAACAATCGTCATCACCAATGGCAGATCGTTATTCACTCAGTCAAATCGTACTGATTTTAATCGTTGAAATTTCTGCTTACACGATTAAAAAGTTCGATGTCCATGTTGCCGACATTCGTGGAAACAATCGTCATCACCAATGGCAGATCGTTTTACACTCACGCAAGCGTATTGATTTTAATCGTTAAAATTTCTGCCAATACGACTAAAAAGTTCGATGTCCATGTTGCCGACATTCGTGGAAACAATCGTCATCACCAATGGCAGATCGTTATTCACTCAGGCAAATCGTACTGATTTTAATCGTTACCATCTCTGTTCATACGACTAAAAGTTCGATGTCCATGTTATCGACATTCGTGGAAACAATCGTCATCACCAATGGCAGATCACAGAACACTGCGGCCGAGGCAGCACAAAATGCCGGAATATCGCCGTCAATGACACATGATTGTCCGCAAATTACAGGCGTGCATCCGAGACTTGAGGGCAAAGATGGAAGCTCCACCGTAGCCGACGCGACCTCTGTCTTTCCTGGGATCTATTTCTTTTACAGACAATGGATTTGTGAACCCATTTTGTTGAATGACAATATTTTGTGCATTAATAGTCATTTATTCTTTTTAGATCAATAAATTTCGTTGAAAAATTGCTAGCGAAAAGTTATTTCGATTTATTATTCTTATGACAATGACTCCTAGAGAAGAATTCGCAGTATTAATTTGAGTGAATATGAATAAATTTCGTATAAAAATTGCGAGTGAAAAAAATATTTCGATTTATTATTCTTATGACAATCACCCTTAGAAAAAAAACACGCAGTATTAATTTGAGTGAATATATCTTATAAACAATGCATGTGGTATAAAATCATGACAATCCTACGTGAGTTATAAAAAAAACACATAATATCTGACAATTAAAGCTGACATATTACAGGCATGCCAGATTTATACCACAATCGCTACTGAGTACTCTGGATTGCTGCAATTGCTGGAGGCGGTGAGCGAGATTGCTAATGTTTTGAAGATGATTGATTGACCTATGGCGTGTTCTGCACTCGCTGCAATCCCTTTACTTCGATGAAGACGTCCACGTGGAAACTTAAACGACGAACCGGACGAAAGATCGACATATTTTTCAAGCATGCCTCCCCAGTATGATAATAAGGTAACCTATAGCAGGTAAAATGTTTGAGTTTACATTAGAGGTTTGATTTTTTAAATATAATTACGATCCCTGGTTCCAAAATTTTTGCTCCGAAACGTTTAAAATTAATTCATAGTGTTCATGAGAGAACTATCTTTTTTGAACCATAAATTTTAAACTTTATTCAAAAATCTGTCATTAATAATTAATTTATTTAAAATAATATGGCTACATTGTCTTGCTCATGTTGCTTGATGACCCGAACGTCGGCCCGATGATCATGGCTGCTTCCTGCGACTCTTGAAATATTACGTAATTTCTGTGGTTCAGACGTGATGTATATCCGTAACTCTGCGACCGCCTTGCTAATTCTGGCCGCATCATCGCTGGCCGGCTCTGATCCGGCCCTAATTCTGGCCGCATCATCGGTTGCCGGCGGCTGGCCGGCTCTGATCCGGCCCTAATTTTAAGAGACCCCGTCACCCGCAAACCCGGCAGCCACAGAAGAATATTGAGAGACTCTGCTCAGTCAACTTGTTTCCTCCGACGCAAACTTGAAGGATTAGCCGATACTTCGCGCTACATTTTGTCCGCTGCTAACTTCTTTGCTGTACAGTCACTGCTGTGCAGTCACTGCTGTGCAGTCACTGCTGTGCAGTCACTGCTGTGCAGTCACTGCTGTGCAGTCACTGCTGTGCAGTCACTGCTGTGCAGTCACTGCTGTGCAGTCACTGCTGTGCAGTCACTGCTGTGCAGTCACTGCTGTGCAGTCACTGCTGTGCAGTCACTGCTGTGCAGTCACTGCTGTGCAGTCACTGCTGTGCAGTCACTGCTGTGCAGTCACTGCTGTGCAGTCACTGCTGTGCAGTCACTGCTGTGCAGTCACTGCTGTGCAGTCACTGCTGTGCAGTCACTGCTGTGCAGTCACTGCTGTGCAGTCACTGCTGTGCAGTCACTGCTGTGCAGTCACTGCTGTGCAGTCACTGCTGTGCAGTCACTGCTGTGCAGTCACTGCTGTGCAGTCACTGCTGTGCAGTCACTGCTGTGCAGTCACTGCTGTGCAGTCACTGCTGTGCAGTCACTGCTGTGCAGTCACTGCTGTGCAGTCACTGCTGTGCAGTCACTGCTGTGCAGTCACTGCTGTGCAGTCACTGCTGTGCAGTCACTGCTGTTACCGCCACTGCTGTGCAGTCACTGCTGTTACCGCCACAGCTGTGCAGTCACTGCTGTTACCGCCACGGCTGTGCAGTCACTGCTGTTACCGCCACGGCTGTGCAGTCACTGCTGTTACCGCCACAGCTGTGCAGTCACTGCTGTTACCGCCACGGCTGTACAGTCACTGCTGTTACCGCCACGGCTGTGCAGTCACTGCTGTTATCGTCTTCACTGTGCTGTAAAATGACGCTCTTATTTGCTTCATTGTTCCTATAAAACATTAATGAACTGAAAATCAACTAAATATATAATTTATGTATTTTACATGCGAAAAGGCGCGGATGGGAAATAATCCTCCTGGGCCCATACTTTCAAAAAAAGTTAAGAGATCGTAAGTTCATCAGCCAATCATTGACGGCCTTTCAAGCCACTCTTTTAAAAACAGTTAAGAGATCGTAAGTTCATCAGCCAATCATTGACGGCCTTTCAAGCAAAATCCACCAATCATAGACAAGAAAAAGTGCTTAAGTTCACTTAGCGAGTTCTGAAAGTATGGCCCCTAGACTGCAATATCCCGTATGTTTATATCTGCCGTGCAATGCAAGAATGCTTCTGCATAATAAATACCATGAATCAACAACAATTTTCTTGAATAATTTATCTCTCAAGGATAATATCATTCTAAGCATTATAATAGAATCGATTAAATTTATCGCTGCTTCATTTAATGGATTATGTGCAAACATGATAAATAAACAAAAAAGATGTTCTATACAATGGAATATTAGTCCTCCGGATTACAACTAAAAAAGGTAAGCAGTAGTCTTTCTAATAGATACTGTAATAATGCTGCTGCCAATATTATAATATATATAAATATATCATAAAGGGGCGTGAAAAAACACTTCAGGTAAAAATTCTAAAAAAATTATTTTATTATGATTACGCAAGAACACGCGAAACAGATGAATATATTATAGACCATCATTGGTGTGTGACTAATTAAAGCTGATGATTAATCGCTCTTTAGATCAGCTATAATGAAGCCCACTGGCCAATTAACTAATTATGACGTCACTAGTGATCCGGAGATCAGTTATCTCTCTAGTAACTGTCGTCATTTATGGGCTTAGTGAGTGGAACGCCACCTACAACAGCACGCGAGCGACGTTCTTTCTATCAAATAACATTTATGTGTTTGATATAATTTGTGAATAATTTCTGAAAAAATATTTTGAGATGCAATTAATGTAACTACGGAAGTTCGTAACCAAAGTTTGCAGGGAATAATTAAAAAAAATATTTGTAAATGCAATTTAAGTACGGAAGTTCATAACCAGAGTTGGCAGGCGATGTTTTATGCAAGGCAAGTAATATAATAAAAATGAATAAGTAATATTTAAAGGTCATGTGAAAAGTATGCTTTTTGTACAAAATAATACATAATACGTAAAATTTGAATTTTGACGTATTTGTTGAGTGAGCGTATTGGCGAATTTTAAATTTTATAACATTTTCAGTTTTAAACCACTTATATAATGATCGCAAGCTATGCCGAGGTAGTGTGCAATCGAAAGTGGATCTTCTCTATATAGACTGTTAAAACAGGATTACTTATATGATTATTAAATCAGAATTACTTATATGAATGATATATTATGAAGGCTCCTATTTTTATTCGCGGATTTAAAGATTGACGAAACAATCTTCAAAAGATTTAAACCAATATTTGTGACTTGATGCATCTACTGCAATCACCAAACGAGCTAATTCAAATTCAATCACACAGAATTAATATGGGAATGATATATAAATCCCCAAGCCTTTTTTATAATAAAATCATAACATGGGACTAATTATTCAATCACACAGAATTACTATGGGAATGATATATAAATCCCCAAGCCTTTTTATAATAAAATCATATCATGGCACTAATTATTTTAAATAAATTATATAGAACAGGATGCTGTGAAAGGCCGATGTTGACATGCAAGACCTCTTTGTTATCATTTAGAACTCGAGGACGGAAACGCTAACATGTAATTTGAAGGCAGCAACAGAGGACAAATTAATTTTTTTTCTCGTAATTGAATACTCATTTACGACCCCGAATTGCGTCAGCCCGACGACGCAATTCGTGAATGACGCGTGATTGCTCGTGACAACTTCCATTTTTGGGGCAATTTTGGGTGATGGATCGACGAATTATTAGACATCGAGGAAAAAATCTGTTCGATTGAAGCGATGCTGTTTATGTAACATATTCGGCGAGAAGCAGCATTTTTTTCATGTCTTTTCTTGATCATTTGCGCTGACTTCTTCTACCATAAAATTGAAATTTATCATGATAAGTGTTATCAAGTGTTATCAGCCAAAATATAATTGATATATTGGCTTCACCTTGGTTTGCATTCAAAATGTTATTGAGTTCTATCAGCAATATTCTAGCAAACAACAGTTGGCCAAATGACCATTTGAAAAATGTTGCTAAAATGAAATGAGTCATGGACAAAATTTCCAAACTTTTCGAAACAACCTCTTGTACATTAAACAATTGTACTAAACAATTCAATTGTGAAATATTCTTTTTGAGTTATTTAAACTGAATTCAAATTTAATGTCTCGGGAATTAAGGTATGAACAGACAAATTTGAAAATAATAATTATTTCAACGAAACTTAATTACACAAGTTAAAATTTCGTCATTTCTATTGTCTTAATGATCAATGGAAAAATGCAAAAGTATAATAATAATAATATAATAATAATAATAATAATAATAACAATAATAATAATAATAATAATAATGATAATAATAATAATAATATTAATAATACTAATGTAATAATAATAACCAATTACGTCTAACCTAATAACTATTCTGACAATTTTGATTATTACCTCTTACAAAATAATAACCAAATATTATTGAAAATAATAACAACCAACTACGTCCAACCTAATAACTATCCTGATAATTATGATTATTACGTCTGACATAATAATAACTAATTATTATTAATAACAATAATAATTAACTAGGTCTAACCTAATAACTATTGAGTTAATGCTTATTCAAGATGGCCAGCACTATTGATTTATACTCAGTCAGCCTTGGGAAGCTAGAAATTGTTTGTTTACAGAGTATTTAGCTCCATCAGGCGTTTTTAAACACGTTCATATCTCCGTGTGAATTGACTAGATTGATAAATCAGAAAATTTATAATCCATGGCATTTTCCTAATTTCGATTTCCAGCTAGAGACGAGTGTCTTTTTCTTGGAGAATCGATGATTTTATGATACATTACGTAAATCAGTAAAACTCGGTAAAAAATTAGATTTAGGCTTCAACCAGAAATTTAGGTTTTAACCAGAAAAAATATCAACTGTCATCAACAGTTGAATTTAGTTGTTAAGTGTTTTATTCAGTATAAGTCTACTCTCTATACATTTTCAAATAATTTAGTTGGCGATCCAACGCAATCGCGGGTAATAAGTCCAATGCTAGGGAATTTGTACATAGTAAATAACTCTAACTAACAAAAATATTGTCTGTTTAAAAAAATTATTCATATAATAATACTCGTATTATTCGTTATTCGTGCTGACATATCCCGGTGTTTTTGCCCCATACGCAAGGGGCGGATTCTAATTTTCCGTGGGGCGGAGGAATGGAATTGGCCTTCCTAAAATAGAACAGAAAACCTAACATGCAAACACGTCAGCACAGAGCTGACGCCTCGTAATAACGTCTGCTCGTTATTGCGTTATTTTTGAATACTACATATTACTACATAATGCTAAATAATACTACATAATGCTACATAAGACTACATAATGACTACATAATACTACATAATACTACATAAAATTACATAATACTACATAATATTACATTATACTACATAATAATACAAAATGAATACATAATACTACATAATACTACATAATACTACACAATACTACATAATGCTGCATAATACTACATAATGCTACATAATACTGCATAATGATGACAGTTCATGAACTGCATTGCATCATTGAAGTCCTAAATTTGAGAGTAATGATGAGCAAAAAAAATATAATTAACGTTTTCGAACTGTAAAAGGTTTCATTGGCGAGAAACACATTTTTATTATCACTAGATTTTATTTTAGGGAATAATATCGCGTTCAAAAGGATTTATCAAAGTTAAGTATTGATAAATAAAAGGATTTATTAACACAAAAAGTCCCCAAGAAACCTGAAGAAATTCCTCATCTTTTCAACGTTTTAACGATGAAAAAATAATAACGTCACATAATGCAAAGTTTACAACAAACTGGTGCTATATTATCCCTAAGTCTACCGTTGAGAAATAGAGTATCGACAGTACGTCGTCTTGAAGGGAATCCCGCTCCCCTCAGTGTATCTCTAAACCATTAGGCGTCTAATCCAATTAGTTCCCTGATAATTGCAAAATCCGCTCAGCGAGGAACAGCTACGGTGCACGGCGGGGATTGACATGCAGCGCTGCAATCCGCGCAGCCGAATCCATGGATTGTCAGTTTAGTGATGGAAATGTGCAATTGGCTTTATCAAGTAAAACCCAGCTAACTTATTGATGCACGGTATCGAATAAGCAAAACCGCGGGAAATAAATGCATATGACGCACATTATAGTGCGGAAATTGGATAAAAATAAATTAAATGATTCGTCGTAATTCCTTAGCAACTAACAGGATAACTGAATTAAACCACATTATTCATGCCTGCAAACATATTTATCATTACAGAAGTCCAAAAAGTAAAAAATCTTTGAATTCTGCTTCGGATTGATGCTCGATTCATGGAAAAGATTCTAGGCAGCCAATATAATGTAATCGTATGGCTGAATTGGTATTACATATCCAATAGGTGCTTCCCACACTCAGAAGTGGGCTCAATTTTCTCGCACTATTCCACTTGAACTGTTTGACCTTCGCGTAACTGCAGTACTTCTGTCCCTTTGTTCACGTTCGATCTTTCGTCGTCACCTTAGAGCTCTCGAAACATTCTTTCATTCAGCACAATTCAAACAAAATCTTGGTTGGACTCTAACCACGACAAATTGTAGTCGGTGAGGATATTCTGAAGTGTAGCAAACGGTCTTCAAGCGTCAAGATAATTCTTTGGAATTATTGCGCAGCGATGCACAGTACCGAACGGCTCTCTAGTATTGGTAATCTAAAATGATCTTGTGCAATTTTGTTTGAAATTACATTTCTTCCATCGTTGATCATTCCATCAGCGAAAATTTTATTCAAAACATCACATCACAAAATTTACCGAGTTTTCATTAATTTCGAAAAAATTGTTCAGCGAGTTTTTATAAGTGCGTTCTGCTCTTTATAATTTATTCTTTGAGCTGTACACATGAGTTGATGTAAGAATCTGCGCATTTTTCGTATTCAAACTTGAGTGTTGAATATTGAATGGTGTAGCTATACCGAGAATGTTCTTTGAAAGGCACCAGATGATCAGAGGCGGAGTAGGTGTTGGGATCCGCGGTACAACAAAGGAGTTTTACCGAAGCGTGGGAGTTGTGTTGCCCACATGAGAATGCCAACATCCACGACTGAATTTAGTGAAGCGGTGCTTGTCACCACAGGAGAAACATTAGAAGTCTGTGTGCATAATGAAATCAGTCTGGTGCATGACTATCGAAAAATTGAAAAATTTTGCAACAGTAATATCATTCTTAGATTTAATAACACATATGTAGAAGAATCTAAATATTATTCCAGTAAAATTTATACTATGTTATTTTTTGCGGTATATGATGAGTTGAAATATAAAGAAAATTCCACCAAGCAAGATTGATCTCCAGGATTTGAGGCTACTATGAAATTACTCTAAAATTTTCTTGGGCTTAATATTTTCTACGTTTTATCAATGCAAACCAACTAAACGAAACACTTCTACAAAAATGCGGATTAAGACCGGCAGAGAACTTGCGATGATGAGATCTCCCCTCTTGAAGTGTTATCATGTCTTTCGTGAGGTGGCGAGATGGAGAAAAGGGTAATCTGATTTACCAGTCGAAAACCCGCTCGCTCGAGCACTGTCGCCGACATCAATTTGTCATAGCACCTTCATCCCTTTTTTACACGGGCCTATAATCCCGTTCTTCCTTAATTCCTAATAGGATGAGACATTCACAATTTTTCTGGGTCCCCTCCCCTCTCTTGCGTAAACACTTAATGATAGTTCTCATTTCTCAAGTCGACTTTATGTTGCAAAATTATCAAGCCCATCAAGTTTTTTACTGAATTCGAAACAGCCAATTGAGGCGACAAAAATCGAGTAGTGACGCTTTTTTCCCCCCGAGTCTCTCCAGCCATTCTCTACGCAACTCGAAAAATCGTCGCCGAGAGAAGTTTTTCTAATGGTTTTCGGAATGAAAGGCTAATATGCGCTTGTTTTCATTCATAGCTGAGTGTAGCTGGGGGAAAGAACTGTTCTTTATATTGCACGGCTGCCGAGCCGCTGTCACTTGCCTTCGTCCATCTGCAGCAAACCAAAAAGAGGGCTAATGTTAAGAACATTTTTTTATGAGAGTTTGTAATTAAATCTATTTAACAACCGATAAACAATAATTTTTTTTATTATGAATGAAACGTAAGTCTCTGGTTAATCGCCGGATAATAAAAAATAAACTTTTTGAGTAACAATATAATTAAACTTTTTTTCAATCTTAACAGTGAATAATTTATTTCTGCTCCGATTTGATAATCTCTCAATTCACATTATCAATGTAATAACGCCGTCAAGAAGCATATTATAAAGTGCTGCAACTTCAAGGGACCTGGAATTAAAAGTTATTAATGAATACCTGAACGAGTATAGCTCGCTGTAGTATGGTCTCGACAAGACGGTAGGAAGAAAGAAGCTTGCTTTATAAAGGAACAAACAACGTCATCACAAACAACATCACCTCTAACGACTGCTGTCCATTCTTTACTGCAGTGCTACGAGCCTTATCTAAATTGCTCAGGCAACGGTAATTTTGATGATATTTCAGAACATTTTCTTATTCTAAGGAGACGTTATTCCTAGCGCCTGTTGCTGTCGGGTTCCTTTCCACCAGGCATCTAACGTTGATATAACCTTGATTAAAAGTTTTTTCAACGAAATCAATTCGTAAGCAACGTATTTTTGATGTTATTTGTCTGGAAGCTTAGATTTCATACAATGAAGTTTTGAATAATATTCGCACTAGAAGGAACAACCGAAAATTAGGCAAAATTTGGATCAGAAGTGCAATGAGACCGAATCATCATTGAATGCCAAGTTGAATTTCAAGATCGCGATGGTAATTCAATTTTTATCTCGAATATTAGAAAAAAGTCTCATAAACGACTGCAATCGTATAAGCTGATCATATTTGGGGAAAATAATGACATTCTCTAAAAGTGAATTTAATTTGACCGATGTGACTCAAATGAAAAATATGAATCTAACTGAATAGTAATGAAAAATTCATAGATTTAAACAGTAACAGAAGAGTTGCAGCGGCAACGAACTACTGATTTTTCGTAAACTGATTTCTTTATGTAATGATTTTACGTACGTTACCTTATTGTCAATGTTGCGCTCTATATTAGTCAATAATCTCCGCACGAATAATTTTAGAAAAATATCCTATAAATTGTCAGTGCTCTTTGCTCTTCAAGTGAATTTTCCCTTCAACGACTGCTTCATCCTTCCTCTCTAATGGCTTCACTAACTAGCGGGGATATTTTTGCATGCGTACTTCAACACCTAATGCAGTGACAATATTTTCAGCATACACCATTACGGCTCGAACGCCGCGCAAGTGGCCAAACTTGCTGCCTAGACCTTATTACAGTGAGGAACATCGCCATTGAAATTGAATCATAAAGGTTTTTTCATACAACACTGCAGGGGTTAAAATTGCATTGCAAATAATGAAAATTTTTGTGGAATATACGTCAGAGAAAATGTGAAAAGGACACCAACTAAAATAACATAAATTCTCGTCCAACTGAATTGATTGATATCCGTTGAATTTAGAGTTTGATAAAGTTTTTCCGTGTCAGCATGTTCACAGATCCAAAATACTAGGTAATTTGTTCATAACTTACATTGGAAACGTAGCAAATTAATTTCTTGGGTGAGCATTTCGTAACAATTGGATTAATTAATATCAACACGTTGAATTCGTGCACAAGTCTGAACTCTAACAACAACTCTGTGGTTTGAACAAATAACGCAATCGAAACGCTCCATCACAATCGCTCTCTAAGGTAGCTGTACATTTCTTGAGAGCCACACCCTGAAATCCAGATGAAGTACCGTTAATTCTTTGATGACTTTACTTATGCAGGCAAGCATAGCTGCTAGAGGCCCGCAAATCACTTTAACAATAGAACGGATTGGCCCACAAACCCTTGTTCAGGCCCCAAGTCAGGAATGCCAATGACTATAGCAATGAATTTTCGACGAACAAATTTCTTGAAATTTCGTCTTGAATTTAGCATTTCGTTGACAGTCGATTTCAATGATTGAAAAATGATTTCAAGAGATTGGTAAACAACACTTTGAATATTTTATGTAAGCGTCATATAACGAGACATAATATGTTAAACTATTCTGAAACACATCGAATATTGAACCAATTCTGGAAAAATATCAAATTTTTGACGAATAATCAAACATATCAAATATTGGACAAAAATGAAACTATAATACATATGTTAGACGTATTCTGCAATTAACATTAAATAGTAGTAGATTGTCCCAGTCATTTTTGAAATATGAGAATCCCGCCTTCAGGACTTTGAATAATACGAATACAGTTCAAGAATGAAAATTGTGAAATGAACCTTCCAAACCCACTTTTTGCGAGGAGTTTAGGTTAGGATTTGGTTAGGTTTGGTAGGATTTGACTCGTATTTCAAGGTTTTAGCTTTTTTTGCATTTTTAAGTTCAAATTCATACATAACAATTCGAAAAGTAAATTCAAATTTTTCTGATGTATTACTTTGATCCCGGTTTTTCAATGCCAAACTAGTCTCCCAGTTACATTAAATTTTCAGGTACAGGAAAAATCCCTACACTATAAGTATCGTATGTAACTCCCCATATATGTACATGCAGCGCCAGGCTTAAAAAAACAAATTTTGACAACTATATATTAGACTGAACGTTCACTTACCTACGGTTGCTACAATTCAAGAAGTAGAAAAAGTCGAACAATTTATTATCTATGCTAACCCCTTTCCAGACTACAGAAAGTGCAAATGCTTGCAATCGACATTATCTGAAAGGCGGCACGGAAATGTGTAGTTGATTCGAGAAGTGGCAACGCCATTTTCAGTTCTCAACAGCTTCGTTACAATTAAATTCCCTCCAGAAACCAACTAAAAACTGAAGAACACGAAAAATCGGCCCCAGGAAAAATTCAAATTTAGTTTGAGTGGCAGTAAATCTGCCGTCAGGCTGGGGAGTTAGCCAGGCTGTTGGTTGCCAGCCAGTCCCTAATTATGATATAAATAAGTCCGATGTTGCGCTTGGCTTGTGCATATGTGACAAGATCATGAGAGGATCCTGTCTGCAGTGCCATGCTACACTCGTAACTCGGCCCACATAAACGGAAGCCGCTCGATCCATGGTTGAATTAATTATTAATTCAATCATGGCTCGATCCTTCCCATCCAGACTTAGATTTGGTGAATTTATTGAAATTGTGTCGGTTTCTCAATTCGAAAACATTTCATTTTTGGGTTTACTTACCGAAATGAGTTTTTTATTTGTATGTTTCTTGTCAACTCATTTAATAAATTTTCAGGGTCTTTGATATTTGTGACGTTTAGTCTGGCTGTTACTGCGAGAATGTAGCGGTAAATTTACACGGTATCTTTCTTTAAAACAGTTGAAGTCTTCTAAACTATATATAATTTTATTTAATAACCATGCAACATAATTGCCCAGTTTTATCAAACATTATCCACGAAAATTTTTTTCTGTATCAGCGTATCTTCATGACGTTGGCTGATCCACCTTGCATGTAAAATATAAATTCATTGTTTTACATTGTAAAACATTTGTGTCACATAGTAAAACTTTTGTTTTGCATAGTAATAAATCGTTCGTTATTTTTGTAACTATGAAATTAGAGGACCAAGATCGAACAATATCGGGAATAGATGAATGAATAATGACAACGTAACTTTAATTTGCGGAGACATAATAATTTCTTCGTTAAAATGATATCTGGGCGAGTATTCCTACCGACGTCTAAAGTAAAGGTCAAAAAGAGCAAGCTAACAAGGCAGTAAAGAACACATCGGCATTTTTCAGTCATGCGCACAGTTTTTGCGCTGCGACTGTACGTGTGAATCATGTTTATTGTGTTTAGGTGTGATTATGACCTTGTTGGCTGCTTCATTGTGAACGGGTGATGAATATGCTTTTGTCGATTTTTTTATTATTGTATTCCAAATTAATATTAGAGCTTACTTGTTATGTTTTTAATACATCTTAATTGGCATTTAGTTCATTTGTGGGAGATTGTATAGATTTTAAATTAAGTTCTAAACATTTACTCAGAAATCGATTCTAATGTTAGGTACATCCAAATAAATTATAATGTTCATAAACAGAAACAAATTAAAGTCTGTGTGACACAGATACAAGCAAGTGTTAATAAATTTTTATGAGCGATGACTTATTTATATGCAATAATCGAGGAAACGTACTCGTCAATATTGTAAATTGAATCGTTCCTCATAATTTTTTTTTAATTTTGCTAGTTAGACTTTGGACAGAAATTTTCAACTTAATTGAATAGATTTTTTTTGTCCTGCATGACAATGCAGGCTTTAGCGCTATGTTCATGTAATAAAATTACTTTGGTTTGACTTCTAATATAAAAATACGAATTTTAGGGGAATTAGAAAATTAAGAGTGCAAATTATCTTTTTATTTACGAGCGTTATCAAGTTTAAGTTAAATTCTAGGATTAATATTTAAATTTTGCAGCAAGGTCGGTGAATTTAAACGTAGAAGTATTTTCAATCCCTAATTCGGGAATTTGAAATTTAAATTTATGAACTATTGATGAAGAATAAAATATTGGAAATGAAATGTTTAATTTGCAGCTCTCTTAACATCAATTGAATGCAAAATATCTCTAATCATATTAGTGATATAAAATATAAATCTATATTTGTAAAAAAATTTCAAGATATCAAAGAGACGTACATTAAACTCAACAAAATTAGTTAATTATTTCTATCGCTTCTAGAGGAACGATCCTGTACTTGAACATATGCACAATAAATTTTTCCTTTCGAGCTAAAATTGCATTATTATAAGTTTTTGCAGTGATGATAAAATTTCTTTTGGTGAAAAATTCAACAAAAAATATATTTTTCCATAGAACATTGCATTTCACAAAGCTTTCCTTTACACGTATGAAATAATTAAGATTTTATATTTGTCCACTGCGAATTTTCGTGGTCTGTTTTCACGGTCTGCTTTGCCGGCCTCTGAGATCAAGTGTCAAATATCAATATAAATATTATCTCTCATTTTCGGGCGCCTGCGAGTGAATGGATAGAATAATACATAAAGAAGTTTCTTTCTCATTTATTAAGGTAATCACCCTTTGTAAAATCCCAACACGACTCGAAAAATTTATAGAGCAATGATAAAGTAAGTCGGTCGACGGGTGCGAGTTTAGCACTTTCAACAATAGCTAGCTCACTTGGACGTTAAAATAATCGATGAATCTTCGGTGGCCGACGGTTGGCCAATAAATGGCCACCGATAATGCATTTATAATTTTTACAAAGTTAGAGAGACAAACAATCTCATCTCTGGCTGTACACAAGACCAATGAGTTTGTCTGGAGAAAGAAGAGTTATTAAGCACGATTTTACGAAGAAACTTGATACGGAGTGAGTGCGATGAACACGCTTCTCATGACTCTCTTGACTCTCTCACGCTGGACTTCTTTAGAGATCGTTACTTTCGAGCAATTAATATTATGAAATTGTTCTGATAGAAATTGATAATTATAACATTCAAATCTCAATTGAATTGAGTAATGTCTCCAGGATATTAAGCTGAATGATAGAAAAAAATTATCACAGATAATGGATAATTATAAAACTATTGATATTTTAAAAAATTTAATTAATTGGATTTATCAGAAAAATTATAATTTTTAGAAACGGCAGCAATGATTGTTTATTTGTTCAAATATTACATGTTGAAATAACGATCAACATAATAACCATACCAATAAAGTCATTTGAACATCTTTGCCATTGTGTTTGTATTAATTTTAACCATCCATATGCCGTAATCATCTTTTTATGACAAAACTGCTTAAATCTAATAATACTTATTATCTACTTCAATAATTTAACAATTCTTATGTTCCAGCAAAACTTAGAATTTTGTACTTCAGGCTTAGTATGATTTCCATGTTATTGAAACTCAGTAGGTAATTTGGTGTCGTTACTGTACAGACTGACCGATGAACAGTAACAGTAAAAATGACCGAGTAAAAAAATCGGTCATTTTTCCGAATAAGATATCATTCCAAAAAGGTGGGGGTGACTGCAAAGAACAACAGGGGGTTCATCCCCTGCAGGTGAACCCTTTGATGGGGAGAGGGTTTAAGCAGATGGGGTTTAAGTAGAGGGGGGTTTAACTAGTAGGGAAGGGGGTTTAAGCAGAGAGAAAGGGGGTTTGAGTAGGAGGGAAGGGGGTTTAAGCAGAGGGGAAAGAGGTTTAAGCAGAGGGGAATGAGGTTTAAGCAGATGGGATTTAAGTAGAGGGGGGTTTAACTAGAGGGGAAGGGGGTTTAAGCAGAGAGAAAGGGGGTTTAAGCAGATAGAAGGGAGTTTAAGTAGAGGGGAAGAGGGTTTAAGCAGATAGAAGGGGTTTAAGTAGAGGGGAAGGGGGTTTAAACATCCCTGAGCCCCCTCAGAGGGGCGGCTCAGGGATCTTACAGTCAGCTGTCACATATTTCATGGGTGTCGCGCTTATCGCGACCAAAATGATATGGATCAAATAAAAAGAACGGGCAATTCATGAGCAAATCATACATGCTCAGGTGATGAATAGCCGTGTATACAGGCTGCGTTCACGACTGTCTGAGTCAGCCAGAAACGTTGAGCGCAACTGCAACTTCCTTCAATCTTCAAACCGCTCTTGTTCTACCGATTGTTTTCAGGGGTTTATTTATTTGTGAAATTAATTCAATTCATTTGTGTGTGAAATTCAATTTGCGTCGCCGGATGGAAAATAAATTTCATTTTTTCACTGTATGATACCTAAATCGTAGATCTGAACCTTAGTTACGCCAGCTACCAAATTGCCCGACGTACATGCTGAAAAAAATTACTTTACTTTAACAGTGAAATTACTTTAACAAATAACTGAAAAATTACTTTAACTCCCAGTGTTTTTAGACAAAATTATGTACAATTCGTCGTTTCTTCGGGCATCGGCGATGTTTTATTTGTGAACTCTTATCAGACTTTGGATCCTTCTTGTTCGTGGCTAGAATTAGGCACTGGAAGGATTATATTTGGGTTATTATTGGTCGCATTAGTCGCGCACCTTCGAATTAACTGCATGATCAATGGCCGTCAAGGGTAAGCTTAGTACTAATCACGAGTACGAAGATTGATGTTTATAAATTTGCTGGCATGCTATGTAAATTAGCTAATTTATGGTTATAATCCAAGAAGCTTTCTGGAAGTCAGAAAAGGAGGATAATTCAAAATAATTATGTAGCTGAAGGCTAAAGGTTCGTTTGAGGTTACCCTGCACATTTGTTGAGGTTACGGTGACGTTGATACGATGAAGCATGTACACATAATGATCCATGTAAATACTTATGATACATCTTGAGTGAGCCAAAAAATTCATCTTTCAAATTAACTATTTATTTTATATAAGAATGAAATTCTATTGCAATTATTTAATTTAATTATCATGTAATTACTTTTCTCTGCATCATATGATACTTAAATTTTATAATACGTAAGTCTTACAAAGGAAATTAATATAGTTTTCATAAATGCATATGTTTAGTAAACACCAATTATTTAATTTAATTATCATGCAGTTATTTATCTCTGCTTCATATGATACTTAAACTTTAGAATACGTAAGCGTTACAAAGGAAATTAATATAATTTTCATAAATGTATATGTTTAGTAAACACGACAATATAAAAACAAGTTTCAACGTGCCTTAACGTACAGGTATGAAAATTGAGCCAACCCTTTACTTCGCTTGATCAAGTCTCCAGCATTCCCAAGTGAAAAGTGGAACCGAACTCCATGAGAAAATGTCCAAAAATGTCTCCAATAAATATGCAATATCGCATCCCTGTCAAACTCATTCAAATTTCCCCAGAACAGCCTCTCTTATATAGAGGCTTTTAATTAATGCGCTGTACTTATGTTTTACGAGTACCTCACAATCTTTTAAAACTTGACACGTAGCAATCACGGCTGAACTCGACTCGACATAATGTATGTTAAAGATATTTGTCAATCCCATGGTATCGAGGGGTCGTCGAGTAACATATCATCAGTGGTTGTCTCACTCTGATTTACCCATCTACGCCACGCCCGTAATTATTGTGCACCCGCCCAATTTAAAACCCTATTTGAATTCTTCCTCAGCATCGACGGATAGAGATGCCTCTTCCATGCGCGACGTCTGCTCACGAAAGAACGATCGCCGGAATCTCGATCGGAGTTGCGCTTGGAGAGTCGACATTTTTGAACTCTGGTGCAAACGTAATAAGTAATAAGTAATAAAATTGTTCAATATTTACAGCTGTTATTCGTTTTATCATACAGAGTTATTTTTAGAAATCAGAACGCTCCAGTGCAAGGGTAGTAAGTAGTAAGTAATAACAATTTTCACTATTTACAGATGTTATTCGTTTTATCACATAGAGTCATTTTTAGAAATCAAAACGCTCCAGTGCAAAGGCAATAAGTAATAAGTAATAAAATTGTTCACTATTTACAGCTGTTATTCGTTTTATCACATAGAGTTATTTTTATAAATTCGAACGCAGTATAAATGACACTCGTTATATTCATTCACCTGCATCTATTTTCACTAATGCATTTCAAAAAATTCAACTGACTTTCTTGTAATCCACAATATAGGATGAGAAACATTTTATTATCAATGCGAATAAATATATTTAATTTAACAGTCGCTCAAAAGATTCAGAGAAAAGTTAATTTGTGACATTAATTTTTGGGACGGAAGTCATTTTGGGAAAATCTGAAATTCATTGCAATTCGTCACTTGCAGCTCTGACAAAATATTTCTGGTGTAAAAATATATGTATTTTTGTATCATTAACCATTTTAAGTAAGTTTTTTAAGCCAGAGAGCGTTCTATCTTAATAACAAAGCATAATTGCGTAATATCATGGTGCAGTTTTTCTGCAGCATGCGAATCCAAGTGCTCTCGAAGACGGTTCCAAATTTGCATAAAAGAAAATCTGGCCATCCGTCATTCCGCCCATTGAAGTGATTCTCATTCACGACGTCATGGAAAATAAGCTTTGCATATGGCGATCGTGGCAAGTTTCTTGGTCCATGTCTCAAATGCTATCTCGGCCTATCATCTACTGAGGTTAAGACCATCACATTTCCAATCTTGTAATATTAAGCTTGCTCGCAGAATTGCTCTCACACGCGTTTCCAACTTGTTTTATAATGTCTGGCATTACAGGCAATACCGACGAATAAATATCCTGCCGCCAGTCCAAGGCAGATCTCAGTCGACAAGAATTACCAGCACAAATCTCATTATATTGACGCCTATGCAAAGTTTTATGTAGCAAAACATGCACTGAACTCGAGAGAGCGATCGATGCGCGTATTTCATGGGTACAATAAGGCTTTAATTCAATAAGTATTCGTGATCGCATAAGGGACATGATTTTGATGTGGGAATTTAAGGGCAAGTTGTAGCGGCTTAACTCTTGCGTCGAGACAAAGCCTGGCTTGCGCAAGGTATTGTGGTCAGACCCGAGGACGCTCGGACGAGCAACTTGCATAAATCAGAGTAATTGGCAACGACTGAGGGTTTGTTTGACAGTTTAAACTGGGCCGCTGTTTTGCATCGTCTTATAGCTTGCCTTCACAATTACATAGTAATGGATCGATAGTTTGAACATAAGAGCTTAGGTTCAGGTACTTTGAGTTAGTGACTTGAACACTGCACATGACGGCGTAAGTAACTATAATGCGTGTGATTTACATCGAGATCGCGGAGCACAAACAACTGTTCTGCATCGGGTTTTGTTTGCATTAATTAATGTCGAGAGCTTTTCTTGGCAGGGAGTGGAATGGAAAAAATAGTTGGTGATCAATTCCAAGCAGTAATTCTTAGTATCTGACCTCAGTTTAATTATGATTTATTATTATATATTCACCGAGTAATAAAAGTATGGTGACATTGCCTTTAAAAATGGTTCGCCACCGATTTGCAATCTATCATGGCTTCATTTAAATATTCAACAAGGTGTGTTTCAAAGACTAATTATGGTTTGATCATTTATTTTTTATTGGTTAAATGAAATATTTCTTGAAACACATTTGCCACAGCTAGGCAAAACGAACTTTGAGGCAAATATAAAGATCATAAATATCATGTTGCCTTTTCATAGCAGAAAGTAAACAAATGGCAAAAAATAAAAAAAAAATAAAAAAAGAGAAAAAACATAATTCTGTATTAAAATCAAGAGAAGACGGAATAAAAAAGATTAATGCCTGTGATGTTTGTTTTGAAAATGAGATTAAGATTTACTGTTCTAAATTTCCCATAGGAGTATGTTTTAAATATTTCCGTAAGTGAATATAGTGTGATAGTCGTTTTAGTTCTGCGCGATGTGATCTTGAGCTGCCCATGCAGCGTATTCTTCCAGCCACTAGCCAAACAGGACTACTATGGAGCGAATTTTTTAGTTTAATAATGCAGGAGCCAAATAAATATTTCTTTCATTGTTCCTCATGCGCAGAGCGTCACGACTTGGCATGCCAATATATAAAGTAAAGTAGTGATATATATAGAATATATATAGAAAAAAAATGATAGAAAAATATATATCTATATTTTTCTATATAGATATATAGAAAAAAATGGAGATCAAGTGTCACATGATTTTTCAATTTGTATTGCCATTTTTCGTACAGCCATGGCTTTCAATACCTAACAATTGTGTATAATTAAAAAATTTCAATAAAATTGTAAAGAATTTAGGTTTTATAAATGGCAATAACACCATCGGAGGAATAACATTCAACAAATGAAATAAAGATTCGAATTTTGATTTCGATTTGAACTCGGTGAGTACATAAAAAATATTGAAATTATGATCACGTAAAGCGCTTTGGACTCATTACCAAACGTGAATGGGCAAGATTCGATCGAAAAGGCTTTTGAAAAATTCAGAAATTTTTAGACGAAAACGTCAAAAAATTAGCATAATGCCGATCTTCATCTGAAAGGTCATCATCGAAACAGGAAAGGAATATCCAGACTCGCACGATCGAGCGATTCTGATTCACACTGAACGTTCTACTGAATTACAGAATTTTCTTTATCTCCGCCTGATCGCCCCCTGGAAAATAAGTCACTGTATGGGGCGCAACCATCTTAAGAGACAGGACGCGTTTTCGACGGCCACCTGAAAGTCGATGGTTGGCCTCCCAAGATACAGCAATAAGCTCTAATTAGGGTGAATATGATCGACCTTTCGCGAATATCGAGAGAACGTACGTAGTTCTGCGCCGCGTAATATCGACTCGGAACTTTAAATCTTGAAGCTCGATCTTCTGCATAATCGAGGAGTGCTTGGAGTCTAATACGAGGGTGGATACCTTGTGAACAAAAGCTTATGGTGCGAATCACCACTCTATGGGAGACACCAGTAAATGTTATATTAATGCTCAAGTTTAAAAATATTAGAGGGAAAGAGTTTTATATAGGTGATATGGTTTGGACTTAACAACGAATGAACTGGTAACGTATCCACTTGATTGTAACGTTCACGACTTAATGAGATAATAATTTTAAACAATCTAAACTGCTTCTAATCACAACACTAATATCAAGTTGAATTTTTTACAATTGCGAGTGAAATGGAAAAGGAAATTAAGGAATGACCGTTGACTTTGAACTGAAAAAACTTTCGACCATTTCTTTTCTCAATAACAGAACACTGAGAAAAATCTTGTATCCAACCCCACGTACGTGTATCTCAATAAGGGGCCAGTCAATATCGCGACGGCTAATCAAGAAGCGTTATTTATGTTCACAACATATCACAAGTCCTATTTGAATGTACCTAATTACTCGCAATCCTTCACTAACATCATCTTTGGAGCCATAGCAGTCGATGCTGGTGTATGATTCCATAATTTGCGGCGAATCCTGTGGAAATAATAGGGGCTCATTACCTCGGCAGGTTTTGCATACCCACGATACTGTGATCTCGAAGTCGTGCCCAGGCTCGCTCGTAACACGTACATTGAGGCACGTATGACAGCTCTAATTATATCGGTTGCTTGCTTATTGCCTATGACAAATGCGACAGCGAGCCTCGGCCAAACGCATCAACTAATGTCAGTTATCGTCTATAAACTCGCATGATAGACAACATTCTAGCTCAGACTTGACCATCCAAATGCAAGAGGTTTGCAAAGTTCATTAATATTCCTATCCATGAATATTATTCCCCTCAGCATATGGCCAGTAAATTGATTATTTCGTGGGTGGAAACGCTAGAATAAAACAACGTAAAATTGTCCGTCAATAATTAATGTAGATAACAATAGCGACATTTTCATCGGTTGACATTTGACCGCAGTTTTTTTTTCTGAATTAAGAGGGAATTTTGACATTCAATTAATTTAATTAATTTAATTTTTTAATTAACTTTTTGACAGTTTCATCGGTTGACATTTAACCGCAGTTTTTATTCTGAATTAAGAGGGAATTTCATTGAGTGAATGATGAAGTTAATTATAAACTTGATTGTCTTTTCATATAATCTGTATGAAATAATACCGAAACAAATTACGTGTAAAAAAGGCACTTTGCCAGCATTGAAATGGCAAGATTAATGTACAGTACTTGCCTCCTAACCCTTTATGCTCTGCAGGTATCATGCCGTGGACTACTGAATATATAACTTAACTTAATTAGGTGCATTGCTCCAAACAAAACTATACGAAGAGCGGAGCATCAAATATAACTATATCAGACGCGTTACTTAAATTAAAGCTAAATTGGGTGCGTTGCTCATAATAAAATTGATGAAAATTTGCTCTTCGATCAAGTACGCACGCTTCTAGAACTGATAAATTTCAAATATATTTCTCCGTGTGTTTGTAGATCGACGAATGAGATACTTTTTATATATCCTAGGCTTGGCGTTAATTATATAATATGTAAAAGTATTAATTCTGGTTACTACTATTAATCAAATTACATTATATAAAATGAGATGAGAAGTAAATATTTTTTGGAAGATTAGTGATCCTATGCAGTTGAATTATAGGATTAAGTTTTTCTTTGCAATTTTTAAAACGATTGTTCGATTGTGTTGCCTGAAATATGAAAAGCTTACCTATGTTTTATTTCGATATTATATTCAAATTATTTATACATTGTAAAAGTGATAAATGTAACCATACCTTGGGCTTTCAAAATAGAGCTCGAAAATTTCCCTATGTTTCTGAGGTACTTTGCATCAGTTAGTAAATGTCCAGCAGCTCATTTTTATCCCTTCTTAAGTAAGGCGAAAATTAGCATCACTCGATCCGGTCTCAGGTGTTGGAGCTTCAACAATCAGGCTAACGACGATATTCCACTCCACCAAATGACTACTTTCAATAAATAAGATGGAGTTTTCCATTAGCAAAAGCTTGCGCCTCCCACTAATGAATGTATCTTCCATCTCAACGGGAGATTTTGACGCCGTTGTCGCCGCTAACGTGACGCTCGAAAAATTGAAATTCGACCACAGCGGGGGAGAAAAAAGTATAATTCACCTTGCAAATTTATGGGGAAAATATAAGAGTGTAACTATTGGTACTATGCCTAGATTAGCACTATGTCTAGATTAGTACTTTTCCAGGTTGGTACTATGCCTAGATTAGTACTATGCCTAGATCAGTACTATGCTTAGATCAGTACTATGCCTAGATTAGTACTATGCTTAGATTAGTACTATGCTTGGATTAGTACAATGCCTAGATTAGTACTATGCCTAGATTAGTACTATGCCTAGATTAGTAATATGCCTAGATTAGTACTATGTCTAGATTATTACTATGCCTAGATTAGTATTATTCCTAGATTAGTACTATGCCTAGATTAGTACTATGCTTAGATTTGCACCATGCCTAGAAGTACAACAGTTTTGATTAATTATATTTTTTAGTTAGGCATTGCTCCAATATCCGGAAAATGTTGCGTGCGAAAAGGTTCACTTAGTTAAAATGATTTTAATTTTATCCACAGTCGAGTTATGTCATTTATTTATAAAATAGTATTATAATTCTTAGTCTTAAAATTGATACAAGTTTATTCTGTTCTCATTTGAGAATAAATTAAAAGTTGAGCTTTAATTACTCCCTAAATACTATTACATGGTTAGCGCCACTTACCTAAAATCATCTTTAGAGATTTGTCATTGCCGAAATGAAAAATTATTGCCATGAAACTACTCATGCCCACATAATAATAAACCAGTTAAAATATAACAATTTCTACAGAAATTCCAATGCAAAATCCCATTCATTTTCCAGTCGAATACAGCGATAAAGCAAGTGAGACAAGGAATCCGTCTTGTGCAGGCATCACGGGGCAGTGGGCGGTATTTCATTTACGACAAGTATGGGTTTCTTTCGGTTTCTAACAATGAGATCTGAAGGGTCGAGGAGGCATCTCATGATGTGGGATATGCTTCGTCTTCTGACCATTCACGGAAAAAGATTACCAAGCTCATTTAGATGGAACTAAATGCTAAAAAATACTTTCTTATGAGCAAAGTATATGCTTGGAATGAGCAATGAGGCTACTCTGCTATTTGGAAGTCAAATCTAAAGGCCGGATAGAAATAGATGTTCCTTAAAATCGGTCGTTCCGATGGCAAAAAAGGCATGAACCTTGATCTCTTTCGAGGACTTGATCCAGTGGCTTGAAAATATGAGAATCGAGTATGTTATTTTAATGGGTGTTTCTTTAAAGTGAAGATAAACTTAATTCCTTCTTTGATTTTTCTGCATTCATTGGGTTTGGAAGATTTTGAGATTATTAATTTTCATTATTTAGTTGATTGAAACGTTTAGAATGTGATGATCGTTTGTTAATGTGAATTTGAACTAAACCGCAATAGAACATAAAATTAATTTCAATTAACGTTAATTTATTTAAACCTAATAACAGGTGATTGTTAAAGTTAGTTCAGTAAAGACAGACGAGAAAAATTTGTGTGAATTCGAGTATTATTGTAATAAATACTAGGTAATGTTCCACCGGTAACATTTTTAGCGCATTTTCTCATTTATGAAAAAAATGCACTATTGTTCTCGCCATGTCCGTCTGTCTGTCTGTCTGTCCGCCCGTCTGTCTGTCTGTCCGTCCGTCCGTGACCTCAAGTTTTCGTCGACGAGAAAATGCGCTCTCAGTCACTCACTGCAGTGAGTACTGAGTTATATTTTTTTTTTTAATGAGAAAGACCATACATATGAACGTACGACAATACTGGCACTCGATCCCGTAAGTTTGGAGTACAGTTTTAACGTATGCGTACTTGTAAGTGTAATGGGAGACAACTGCCCTGTAGGACGAGCGTACTACTTACGGTTTACTAGCACCCGTTCGAACAGATGTGTGGTCATGTTTACGTAAAAGAGTTCTTCCCACTCCTGCATCCTTTGATCCTGGGGCTTTTGCTCTGTCTCACTAACGCCATACCTTCAAGAGTTTATAAACACTACAAAACAGACTAGGTTTTAGTCAAGGCTCTTCACAGAATTGACTGCACTCAAGGTTTTAAGCAAGTGCTTGGATTCAGTGACGAACTGTTTCCACTTAAACGTCTCATTAAGGTAGCCTGCCCGAAATTTTTTTACATATATTAAATAACGTAGCGTGGTCTGCATATACATGGTTCAGCTCAAAATCTTATAGGATATTATTGATAATATTTTTCTCGTTTATTCATCTTAATTGATTATTATACCTTTTGAATCTAAAGAAACAGAAAAACACCAGTCTGAAAAACACGTTGTTCTTTCGTGTTTGTCAAATTTTACTTCCAGAACTAGCGAAGCTTTTTTTTATACGCCGACATTTCCTCTTATAGCTCCATTAAAATATACGCGAAAAATTTTCCTCCTGCAATGATTTTGGAACCTGAAACAAAGCAAGAAACAGGCACTATTCTCTAAGACAAGATCGAGAGCTACAAATGACAAAAAGTAGCTGCGCATGCGTTATCAGCAGGAATCACAGAGCAATCTTGACTATATTTATGAAACCTGTTGTGTTTTAGACATAAATCATTTGCGGGTGAAACTTCATTACAGACTTCCATAGTTTAAAATCTACACGATTCATTTTTTCTGTGAGTCTGCCCGTCGATCTATCACAAATAGGGCAGATTAAAGCAGAACCTATGCTATACAAGAGACAATAGATGGACCGCAAGATAAAAAGCTGCCTTCATAAAGGAGCATGACCTCTAAATCGGCTGCTCCATGAATCGTCAACTTTGTTTTAATTGAACGAGATGCCAAGCGCACAAAAGAGACTTGGAGAGACGTTTGCTCCTGCCTTTACCTGACGCCAGCCAAGAAAAATGCGCCTATCACAATAATAATGCTGCCTCTGCCGTTTGTTTTGATCAATAATGGCGGGAAGAGATCATGATTAGAATGCCACGGTGCATCGTCTTTCGGAACGTCAAATTTTTTATTTCTAGATGAAGATTTTTCATTTACTGACAAGTTTTCGAAGTAATAGAGGATTAACGGTTAAATGACACATATATGAATCCCAAATTTTATAATACAAATGTAAAAAAAATTATATTTTTCTAACACTAATTAATGTACCGCATTGAGTTACGAATTCAAAAATATTAAATCATTTATTTTAAAGCAGTTCCGCTAACGTGTATTTATAATTTTCTATTGACCATTATCGGGCGTGAGAAATCTTTCACACATTACAGGCCAGTCGTACTTAGGGTCTAAAGCTCCTAATTCCCTAAGTCCTAAGTGATGCTTTCGAAAACAATTTGTGGGATTGTTGTAATTTGGGCAAATGGGAGCGTCCGTTCAATTAGAGCTTCTCCTGCATTGACGGATGGCGGTCACTCCAACGGCTGTCCTCCTAGTGACCATCGGTGCAAGTGAAAAATTCAAAGTAGAACGCATATTTCAAAGTAAAAACTTAAAAGATTTTGAACGAATTTGGAAGTGGTATGAGTGTGTCTTGAAGAAATGAAAAAAATATCTAAAATTAAATTTTATATTGGATTAGAACCTTATATTGAAATTATGTAGTGTAGCACTTTTGGAGAGTATATGTACATTTTGCTAAAAAATACAACTTGAGAAAATTGAAAAATTCAATGTCGGATAACAAATTCACGGGATGACAGACGGTCATTCACTCTCCGTTCTCAAACTTATTACAATTTTCTTCATACATTAAGATATTTATGCCAACTATAATTTAATGTTCAAATTCACGGGATGACAGACGAACATTCACTCTCCGTTCTCAAACTTATTACAATTTTCTTCATACATTAAGATATTTATGCCTACTTTAATTTAATGTTCAAGTCGGTATAAAAAGTATTACGGGAAGACGCTGGACGTTGGATGGGCGTCGCTTGCCGCCATATGCTACCAAGTCTGCCCATCTGTGCGACCACAGCAGCGCGACTGTGAAGAATGCGCGTACGAAAGTTTTTCCGATGTTTTATCAGCTGTGCCAAACACATTTCTATATGCTTCAAGTTCTGGGCAGTCGTTATTTGATTCAAAAGATAATTTTTGCCTCAATTTGATTTTTTAAAGCATCTGCTCATCGTGGACTAAAATTTTTCTTGCAGGTGAGAGATTCAGAAAAAATCAAACATTGAAAAATAATTTTATTTGCGGCACTATTTTTTATTACATTGTACGACGATCTAAACGAACAACAATGTAAATTCCTGATAAAACAAACACTTAAACTTGGATTCTTAGATTTCTGGTTTTTGCTTTTCCAACTTCCAAAACTACTAGAAAAAAAATTAAATATAAAAGTACGATGCTTATTTTTGGCTATTTTACTTCTCGAGAAGTTAAGCAAAGAAAAAAAAGAAAGAAATAAGCAATTAAACTCGAAAAGTTTATATCGTTCCTGTACTATATCTTCCATGTTGAAATGTATGATCTCCTAAAAAGACAGAAAAACAAGACTATAATGATTACTTGTAAGCTTTATGAAAATAACTGGACCGGAAAAATTAGAATGTAGTGTCCTGCCACATACTCCGAGTCAGTGAGTAGTACGCGAGTTGTAACGATATCAAAGTGTCATTTATTTAACATTTTAACTCCTCTAGAGTGATCAGCAAATGACGGTTATTAATCTAGTATTTTTAGTTCCTTTTAAGTACAACTGTCGGACTTATTTTTATGTAGAATTTATTATTGGACAGGAAACACTCGAAGAGAAATTTACACAGGTCTTGGATATCGTTTGAAGTTCAGCAGCAATCGTCTTTAATCAGTCAATTAATTAACTGTGAGCTCGTTGCGTTTCCACCGAAATTTCTTCGCCATCTCTCTGTCTTGAAGACAGCATTCATTAGCATAGTAATCCTGAGGAAATATTTCTGGGATTGAATACTTGGAGAAGAAGTCATTAAAAAAAAGGCCATTCATCATCTGTAAAGGGCTCGGTACTGCCGACACAGCCTCTTCAGCTAAAGTTTCGATACAAGTATTCCATACCTGGCTTTCGCATGCAAGGCGTATTTAGAGAATTGTTTTCCATTAGGAATTAGCATAGGTGGTGTTGATTGATTGGGCTATAATTCATTGGTGTTTATGGTCTACCCAAAATATCTTCCTATGTTGACAAGTTATCGGCATTTCGTCAGTTAGCTGATTCCTAAATATTGTTGAAAAAGGATGGGTATGGATTTTTTTCAACTCATTTTTCTTTGCTGAAAGAATGATGCATTCGTAGTGTATAGATAGGTAACCATTTTTATTTAACCTAGCATCGAATATTTAAATATGCTTCGTTATGCATTTACAGGAAAAAATAAGCCCAATAAATTGATTGCATTCATCAAAAACGTTTTATATGAAGACATAATGAACTTACTTGGTGCTTTTTTGCTTTTAAATTCTTGGTTAACTTGTGATTTGAACAAACTAATGATATACCATTTTGTTCATAGAGAGGAGAATTTCCGACGCTTCTTTCCGACGAAAATCTCATGATTTTCTGTGACATATTTTAAATTTTCATCGGGTAAGCGACGGCTGCCGTGGAACACCGCCGATGTTGTCTGTAATCATTCGGTGTCGTTAGGTTGCGCCTCCACACGCGACGCTCGACACTCAGGAATACAAAAGTCATTAAAAATCCAAACAAACTTGGATCGTTTCGAGAATCTCTTCGCCGCTAATGGGACTCAGACACTGGGGGACGGGAAGAGTGAAGTTTAGAGTCGGTCTCGCAATATTCAAAGTAGCTGTGAAATATGGGCCACTTATAAACATATGTGCGACCATTGTGGGACAGCTGGCGCTGTGGTTACCGATATAGACTTGATCACTTGCCGAATATACGTGATAAACAGGCACAAGAGGCGTAAAATAATGTAACTGTTTTACTGGAAACTCAATTATTTGTTGAATATACAACAGAAACTAGTTTAAAAGGCTTTCAATTTTTTTTCTATGAGATTAGATGGTATGAACGAGAAATCAAAATTTAAAATGCATAAAGAGTATCCTTAAAATTCCTAATATTTGATTTAGCTGTCGAAATTTCCAAAAGTCATACATTTTCCAGGGCATTTTTTATTTATTTTTTTATTTTTTTTTATTACACACTTCGCTGAGAAAATTCAACGGACTTTAATTGCAGGAGCGTTATTAAGACAATCAAGCAGCGACACGAATGTTAATAAATTAAGTGCTGAATTTCCTCGTTGATTGACTGATGTTCCTCTTCTTTTGCTTCTTAACATTCATCCGCATGTAACGGTATTCATTCAATTTGTTTGTAGTCGTAAAATGAAAACTCTTTCTAGGTTTAATGTAATAATATATGTTATATGCTAATAATATAATATCCTATAACATAAAAAATATTATGTGGCACGAGTGCATGGAATCATTGACTTTAATTTGTAGATATTAAAAAAAATTTTTAATTTTCGAAATTCTTTTTATTGTTCATAAAATTTTTTATAATTACAAATTTCTATCTCACGCAATTTAAAATTTTAAAATATGTAGGTTTCATTCATGAAATTACGTTTTTAATTTCGGCAACACAAACGAAACACGGAAGCTTCCGCTGGTAATCTCCAAATGACCATTTGTGTCAATATCCATTGTAATCTTTGTCAACAATGCATATGGATGTTTCCCACGCCTATATATTCTACTGTGACAGGCATCCATAATTTGATCTTTGTAAAAGAAGACGAACCGTTCAAATGTTTCTATGATGGGTTGTCAGCCGTTGAAATGTAAGTACAAGCTTCAATACTCGCCACTGGTATATTTTATATAGCTAGCGATGGTTCTTTGAATGTAGCTTATTGTATCAGATTTGAAATTTAACATTCATGAAGTTATTAACAGTTAGCCAGATATCCCTAATTCACAGTGTCTCATGTTGTGTATGTTAAGGTTTTTCATATGGAAACTCTCGTCGACGCAATAAATGCATATATTCGTTTAATTTTAATCAGGGTATAGTTATATATTTTAATCAATTGGACAATAATTGTAAAGATTTCCAGAAGGCAAATGCCAAGAGACAACTTTAATTTACTATTCACGAACAAGTTTCTTGAAATGGCACAACGTTCGTGTTTTTTGACAACAGTAACCTAAATCCATTCGTGTACACTCTTGCTATTGTGAGATGACACCCGATATGTATGTTCACAATAATGTTTTTGCAAACAAAAACAAATGTTCGCTTACCTTTCATCATTTCATGTGGAACGGAAACACTCTGGTCTATCTTTCCAAATCAAAAGCGAGTCTTTTATGCCAGCCAAAGCTCCTAATGCACTTGAAATCCACCACAAAGACCGCTTCCTTGGTCCTCTCCAGCAAGCTTGCGATCGACTTGCTACTCTCTCTTTTACTTCAAGGATCACAAAGCTCCATTTCCTTAAGAATAACGACCCAAGCGTCCCGATCTCTTCAAAGGTAAGTTAGTAGGTACTTCGATGTCATCATCTGATTGTGTTCGCTACAAAAAGAGGCTTCGGTAGCACGTAAGATTGAGGCTACCTTTCTGCGCGCCTCCCAACTGGAAAAGAAAGACTGCATGGAAGTTGACTCTAGAAGACTCAGTTTTTCGCCTCAAAAATTACCACAAGTCTTGCAAAATTGTCAATAAAATATGATAGTGTGCCCGGGTCTAATGGAAGCTCATTGTCATCGGTCCGTTACTGAATATTATCTCGGTAACATTATTCAGTCGAGCGAGAAAGGTCCGCTTCCGGTTTTTACCGACCGGTTCAGGAAAAAATATAAAAAGGAATTGATAATTATGGACTAAGGTTTGTTCCTCCTGACGATATGACATGCAGCTTGTCGTTACGAGATGGTTGCAAGTAAATCGGTTTATATTAATTCTATTCAATCTTTTGAAAAGTGAATTTATCTTCTGTTGACAATATATGACTGGTAATTTGTAGAAGAAATTTCTATATCTATTAAGTTGCAATAGACTCTATTTAAAAGCGTCTTTCGAATTAGTCAAAGCCATTTCAAAAAATAACATAGCGTAGAAGATCCCTTTCATCAAATGATATCTATTCCTTTTAATACGAGTCAGGAAAAACGTCAAGCAATCGTCATTGTGTTAGAAATTCTTTCAGTTAAAGCTCCAATTGGGGACAGAGCAAAACCTTACATGCAGTGTCACTGAGCAGTTGCCAGGCTATTTCTATCATTGTTGGGCTCGTATTTTAACATCTATCCATACCCATAGAAGTCTTATATCTCATGGCTGACACAAAACCATCGTGGGAAAACAATCAAAATATTCCCACACCTACAATCGTGCGGGAAAACATGAGCTGGGAGTCAGGCCTTTTTTTCCCGCAATCGAATGCCAATGCGTGAATGGAAGGAAAGAATATCAATGTCGTCGCACATGACTGGCTTCCATAACCTGAATTCTGTAATACATATGACCATATCCATATTGTACTACAGGCGAAAAACTGAGCTTCAGCGAGCTTAAATTCCTGGAAAGTAAAGACTGAACGTATTTACACATTTCACACAGTGAGAGAAGGAAATTGTCATATTCGTACTAAGTTCAACTCATAGCACCAACTTTTATAGGACTCTGTTTAATGAATGAATGTGATAAAACTCACTTGATAGTTTAGAATGCTTTTCTTGATGTTCTTCAAATACCAAGCAAAATTATTAATAAGTTTACACCGGTAAAATTTTTCAATGGGTGATAAATTAATGCTGTGACAACAACTAAGAAAACTTCTCATGGAGATATAGCATCTAATGTACCGAATGAGCTGGGAGAATCCTAGAATATTATTTCTATTTACTAGCACAAATAAATCATGATATCCTATAATGACTTGGTAGATGAATATTGTCCCGCTGAATTTATACCTTATTCCAAGTTCAGACACATTATATTAATAATGATTAATATAATTCAGCCATAAAAAAGGATAAATAAAAATAAAGAAATGTATTTGCATTTGTTCTAAAAAACTGCTGAGTTAAACTCTCGTAAATGCAATCAAATGAAATGTGTGCGGACTGATTTAGGAAATCGATTTTTCCAATCATATTCATGTGTCAGCAAGAATACAGTAATAAATAAAGAACTTCTGTGAAACTCTTCCCGCACGCAATTTTTATTGTGTCTTCATTTAGTTTGTGAACAAATGCAGCTCTGATAATGGGATGCGCTCGTTGGTCCAATGGTCATTTCAAGAATTTATTATATGTACATTTCATTTCAATTGAGGAACGCAACTTTTCAACTCAATTGAAACTTGAAAACCAGTAAAATATTTTGACGTACATAAAGTTTTCAATACATAATTACATAAGATCGTATTTTTGGGTCCAAATTAGCGTAAGGAGACATGACGTGTATTTTTTATGGCTGATGTTGACATTAATGGCTTTGTGCATTGAATTATTCTCATATTATAACCAACAAAATTGTACCAATCCTGTACACATCCAGGTGCGTATTTTCTCCGTAACTTGGTAAAAAACTTTCGGGCTTCTCTGGAAATCAGTTGGCGAGATCAGCATGAATTGCATCTTCGACTTTCAGCATTATAATTATTAGGCCCATTGAATCGATCTGCATTAGCACTTCTTATTTTTAACTTACGAAAGCTTGCTTACGATACAGAGTTCTTGTCGTACGTAGGTATTATGAAAGCCGCTCGGCCGAGTGCTAGTCGCCTGAATTAAACTATTGATAATAAGGCTCATATTAAATGATGGAAGTGGAATGCCGCACGACCATTTAGTTCTTGAAATAGTTTTGAAAATTATAGTCACAGAGAAGCGCTGTGTACGGATTAAGTGCTCCCTCTTTACAATAATGAATGCAACCCAAGTAGGGACAAGCGTTTTTATATTCAGTCGTGCACATCCTGAAGAAATACTACATCAAATTATACAGTTCAAGCCTCGAGTGCACGTCATTAAAGTAATTGTATTAGATTCTGAAATATGCACGCCGGCAGCACCACACTGTTTCCACCACAGCCAGGCCAATCAAGTAATTTAGATGTATAAATATTAGAAAATCGTGAATGGAGTTACTTGTCATAAATTGTGCTGAGGATCATCCAAAAACAGGATACAGCATCTGAAACTATTTTGATATTTAAACGCAGCTTTGAGATCATCTATAGATGCTTTGGATGTTGTGATCATCTATAGATATTATTATTAGGTATTTGGACATTTTCGGTAACCTGCAAGGAAGAAATTACTCTTCATTACAACTAATAATAATTTTTCTCTATTCCTTTAAAAATTTTGTAGAGGTTTCTAGAGTTTCACGAAGATTTTTAGAGTATTTAAAGAATCTAATAAATACTGAAGAGTGTATAGGGCACTTTTTTTACCTTCCGATATTGCTTTCGAACCTTTTGTCAATTTCAAATTACATTTAACTGGGCTTTAATTCAACTTGCACACTCCTAACTTTGCAATAACTTTTCACATTCATACTTAGTAACGAGGAAATTTGTGTCACAATAATATGTATCATGTAATAATATGTAATCATAATAGGTATCATCGTATCTCCGGTCATTGCATGGCCGATAACCGGCTATAATTTACCCACCTATATTCGTGAACACTTCAGGGCCTATACTTTCAAAAAAAGTTAAGAGATCGTAAGTTCATCAGCAAATCATTGACGGCATATCGAGCAAAATCCACCAATCATAGACAAGAAAATAGGTCGTAAGTACTTACGTTCACTTAGCTTGAAAGTATGGCCCCAGATCGACAAGCAGTGTAAGTTCATTGAGGGAATTTCCCACGTGTAAGAGGACGATCAAATTTCAAAAGCATCGCATTTGCAGTCGCACCTCCTTTGTCTTAAGAGATAAGAACGCTTCTCGCTCTTGTATGTTGATCGAAGCTTTGTCTCCACGTACGTTCCCAAATGTTAATTTTGTAAGAATAAGAGCTCAGCGTCGTGATGGTCAACCCTGATACAAGTTGCTTAGTTCTCTCGTGCTGATCGTAGTCCGGAGTCATGTTCGAACTCGACACTAAATGCTGAAACTCGGACACCAACAATAGCTCAAGCTTCGTTTTCAGGAAAAATGCACATGAGGAGAATGGATACTTTTCGTTAAACCAAGAATTTTAAAAGTAAGTTTATTTTCTTAATTTTTAGAGAAAGTAAAGAAAAATATTGCATGTTGAATCGGTTATGTATATGCTTTCTCGTGACCAGAATTATTATAGAAGCAATGATTACTTTCCAGTAAACATATCCATACTGACCATATGTTGTGTTCATTTCATTTTCTTTCATTAGGTCAAAACAAAATTAACTTATGAGAATTTTCAAGGCCATTAATAATAATTTAATGATTATGTTAGCATTTAAAACTTCAAAATTGCAAATATTTCTATTATCTCAGCACTTCCATGTATGAGTATTTTGTAATTTATCTTTCCGACTATCGATGCAGCAGCATTTGCTCTAGTGCCCCCTGGCACCCATATGGAGGCAACCGCGATACCCGATGCTTCACGACTGACTGATCAAGCTAAGATATTCGATCCTGTCTCTCTTCTCCAAGTTAACCTAATTTTGCGCATGAATTTTGGTCAACAGAACGCCCCAAAAGTAGCAGTTGCAGGGCATTCTTTTCTTTCATTGAATTTAATTGTAATTGACACCTAAAGATGGCTGTATAATGTTCGCTTTGGTTGTGAGACAAGATAAGTTTGTAGTTTGAGGTCACGTAAAGATTTGTATTAATTTGCAATTGCATTGTATTAGTTCAAGACATAAAAAAAGACAGAATATGTTTTAAAATCTTGATTGGCTGTGTTAACATGGAGCTAATGGTTTGTCAAGGAAAAAACATCAAGTGATATTTATATCAAACAAGGTATAGTGGACAATTATACCTGCATGCACGCTGAAAAATTTTCAGTCAAGTATTTTTCATACGTATTTGTGATGGAGTTTTCATAGTCCATATACTCCGGTCGAAAAAGCAGGAATTGTTTTGTTTTATAGATGACAGAACACGGGTGTTTCCCACTAAGGTAACAATAAAATTAATTTCTAGGAAAGTTACCCACCGACATTTTGGCAATGATTTCCAGTTCTGCAAAGATGAACATCTGCTTATATAGCCAACATGACTGCCGTTGGCTTATAACAGGATTATAAGCCAACATGATTGCCGTTGGCTTATAACATGATTATAAGCCAACATGATTGCCGTAGTGGCAACTAAGGTGGAGATCCACCTTAGTTGCAAGGTGGAGTCCACCTCAACAGATCAGTCCAAGTTCCAGCATTCTCGATTCTCTACGCATTCCGAATGGCGTAATTGAAACATAAACCCTCGCGTGAGAGATTCGTACGTGATTAGACATTCATTAGAAGCCTAAGATGAGTTCCAAGTCTCACAGCCACCACGCGCATACCTCACCGTCCCAACAAGAATAATAATAGCTCTACTAAAATATATGACTTCATTTTCTTCATAGGCTAGTTTGAAATTGAATTATGTCAATCGCAATCTTCAGGTTTGGTCACGCTCCTTAAGGATTCGGAGCTATAAAATATTGCATTGTATTGTATGTATGGCTTCCTCGTGTACATTGTTCGAAAAGTGAAGAAGACAAATATTCATTGTTATTATGAGTATGTCATGAGAGTATGTTATAGATATTTTTCGAGCATGAATCAGCTGATTGGTAACTGTGGATGAATTAATTTTTCAGTTGAATTAATGAATCAATATATCACATGAAATCGATGATATACTGATGACTGCATAAGCTCACGCTGTCGCGTTTTTTTTATTGTGCACTTATTAAAGTTACTTAAAAATTAGAATTTCAAACCAGTTTCTTGAATCAAATTCGAATAAATCAGTAAATTTGCATGTATTTTTTTCAAATCATTGTTATTCCACTATTCTGGTGAATTAATTGTTAACAAACACATTAAATTTTTATCATAAATTAACCTGCATCGATATAAAGCACAAATCCAGAAATCCTCAACGAATTTCGGCCACGAGTCCAGACGGTCCATGGTAACTCAGGACTCGTTTTGAGCTGTTCGAGCAGTGACCATAATTAACGACTATATCTGTCCACTTGTAGTCGGTATTCTAACTGAGATAGTGAGGACTGCGTCCTGAAGTGAACTTAATTAAGCGTTGCTGATGTGCAAATATATGAGCATTACTAGTCTTCTTTAAGCGGCTAAAAGGTAGCATTTCAACGCTCTGATCACTGCTAACTCGACGCTCAGGACAAACCAAACTAGAATAGCTTCCAGCGTCGGTCTTAACTCAGCCAGCATAGAATCGTATTTGCTGTCTCCGGCCCGATGCCGATATCTTGTACGACTACAAAGGACGTTTATTAAGTCCGGTACGAGACCATGGCAGGCAAAGATGCCAAAAATACCGAGTGTTCTAAATACCGTGACCGGAGACGCACGATCGCTGTTACTCGGTTCACTCTAATCCCTACAAAAAATCAACGCTCGAGAAGCAGTGCGTCTGCAATTCTAATCATAGCATGAAAAAAAATGTAGGCGACATTTTTTATTAAAAATTTAGTAAAAATTTTAGTAAAAATACACATTTTTGCGTGTGTTTTCTTTCTTATCAATCAGATCGACACTGCAGAACTTAACAAAATTAACATATATGTATGCGGAATTGGTAGTTAATTCTGGGAATTATTTACTGCAGCTTTTAGTTTAAATGAAAATGAATAATAGACTTGAAGAGCATATATTCAGGTGAATGATGTGCGGAATGGCAATTAAAGGAGTCGAAGGAAGCAGACGTACGTGTACAGATGACGCGCATCAATATCCTCGTCGCACGAATGTCGTGAAAGCCTCGTGCGCTATTTACATTGCAGGGAAATATATACTTAGACCGAATATACCATATACCGTTCGTATATACCTTTCCTTCGTTGTCAATATCGCCATGGTTATGGTGGCGAATATAGGAAAGTAACTATTTACATTGCAAGGTAATATATACTTAGACTTGCTTGTCAATATCGCCATGGTTATGGTGACGAATATAGGAGAGTAACTTTTTACATTGCAAGGAAATAAATACCTAGACTGAATATACCATATACCGTTCGTATATACCTTGCCTTCGTTGTCAATATCGCCATGGTTACGTGTCGAAGTAACTATTTACATTGCAAGGAAATATATAATATACGTAGACTTGCTTGTCAATATCGCCATGGTTATGGTGACGAATATGGGACAGTAACTTTTTACATTGCAAGGGAATAAATACTTAGACTGAATATGCCATATACCGTTCGTATATACCTTGCCTTCGTTGTCAATATCGCCATGGTTATAGTGACGAATATGGGACAGTAACTATTTACATTGCAAGGAAATATATAATATAAGTAGACTTGCTTATCAATATAGCCATCGCCATGGCTATGGTGACGAATATAGAAAAGTAACTTTTTACATTGCAAGGTAATAAATACCTAGACTTGCTTGTCAATATCGTCATGGTTATGGTGATGAATATGGGACAGTAACTATTTACATTGCAAGAAATATATAATATAAGTAGACTTGCTTGTCAATATCGCCATGGTTATGGTGTCGAATATAGGAAAGTAACTATTTACATTGCAGGGAAATAAATACTTAGACTGAATATACCATATACCGTTCGTATATACCTTGCCTTCGTTGTCAATATCGCCATGGTTATGGTGACGAATATGGGAAAGTAACTATTTACATTGCAAGGAAATATATACCTAGACTCGCTTTTCAATATCGCCATGGTTATGGTGATGAATATGGAAGAGTAATAACAGATATATAAATGAACATTGTCATCACAATCGGTAGCATATACAAAACAAAAATTAGAAATAAATTTTGAGCGACTGTTTAGGTCACTAATAAACCGAGTCATGCGCGCCCGCCTCTAAATCCCCTATAATTGTTACTTTGTGGATAGCAAGTAGCAAGTTTTCACGGCTTTCAATTGGATGTTAGCTCGATAAACATTTGAAGCAGCAAATGAGAAACACATTGATGGCTCTTGAAAACAACGATGTTGTCTTAAGATTTGAACGAGTCTGTAGTTCTCTAAGAGCTTGTCAAACGAGTTCTATAGGAACGATCATTCTAATTGTATGTAAACGCCAGATGTTAGCGCCATGTATGTAACCTTTCAACACGTGCAGAGACTTACACGTCCTATGTTTGATATTACTTTTTGCTACGTCAATTACAGTTAGTTTGTGCAGTGGAGAGTTAGGAATAACGAAGGGAGTCTTATTTAATACTCCGATCGAGGCAACGAAAACTTCGAGTAATGATATATAAGGAATATTGTAATGAAATGTCGCAAGTGCCGGAAAAATTCTTGTAGATTGCTAGGTGATTGGTTGAATTAATGGTCGTAATTAAAATAAATATAATGACTTTCATGGGGGCTTACGTATAGTAAACGATACACGATTCTTTAAAAATAAACTTTTTTTGCTAAAATATATAGATATCCCCACATCTGTGACCCCCAATAAAGAAAAACAAATATAAATAACGAAATTACGGTGCTAATTGCACGTGAATTAGTAGCAGATTAAACGACCTTAATTGAACAATTAACAAATTCAGATCAGGAAATTATATGGTAATGTAATTAATCATAGGTAATCATGGTAATTAATCATAGCTCATAAAATGAATGAAATGCATAAATTGCAATATTCTTTGGTAATTAAAAAATCCCGCTCGACTTGAGTTATTAGAAGCCCTTGATTGATGCCTCAGAGGCATTCCAGGCCTTATATTAAATGCTGGGCCGTCCGCTAATTAAAGATGAAAGAGCGTGTTTGCGTTTAACTTTCATTGGACAATAATTATAGTCTCACTATAAAGGCGCCGCCCAAACTTTCACGAGCAATTATTAGAAGCCTTGAATTTGTTTGTCGACTCGGTAGAGGAATGCCAATTTCCTGGTGTATTGATTACTTAAAATAATAATGACAATAATAATAGTAATGATAATAATAATAATAATAATAATAATAATAATAATAATAGTAATGATGAGAACGATAATTAATAATAATAAATAGTAGGAATAATAATAATGATTCTTAAAAAATGGATTTCTTGCGGCTAGCGCGGTACGAAATTATTCACGTATTTTCCTGCTCTGATTTAATCGAAGAAATTGCGAAATAATGCTGTATTTAATCCATGAATACAAAGTTTTTTCATGGAATAAAATTTATAATTCTCATTATTAATACTGGGCTCTTCATATGCACTGTGAATTATTCTCATTTCAGTATATATTTAGTATTTTAGTATTTAGTATATATCATTCAGTATATATTTTCAGTATATTTCAGTGGCATCAGCCATCTCAGCCTACTGCAATCATGGCTCCTCAATCGTTCGTGTCACTGCCCTATAGCCAATCCTGAAAACCGGTTCAACCTGATCGGTTGAAATCTGCTCCGGATCCGCGTATTAACGAAATTTACTTGTGCGGATCTCCAGACATACATATTTCAGCGACAAATGTCATGTTAACAGTTAATATAAAATAAGCCCCCAGAAAAGTAAGAATTACACAAGGTAATTCTTTCCTTTGTTAATAATATTGTACAATTGCAAAAATCAAACATATAATGTCATCTAACCTACCCTGTGCATACAAGACCGTCTGCTGTAGCCAGGTCGCCACAAGTAACCAATCAAGTGGCTCGGCCAATCCAGTGTCACTGCGAGCAATGATAGCGACAGTCAAAGAAATCACCGCCCGCTGGTCCAGCTCTGTCTGTTTCTACAATTGGCTGCTCGATTGTTCTCTGGCGCTCCGACAAATGCGAGAATCCGGAGAATCGGCCAATGGCAGTGAGGCTGTTATCCGGTTTTGCAGATTTGCATAAAGCGATTTATGGAATCGTGCATGCAAGAGAAACGCGTATTATGCGAATGGCTGGACTATGACTTTGGCCGTAGCACTTCTACTTTAACCGCGCCATATGGTAAGGAAAATGTTCGAGTTTTTCAGCAGTCGGTGGGATGCCGAGAACAAAATAATCTTGAATTTCTAGACGCAGATTTCATTTTTGCTAAGTGACTTTTGTTTTATTATCAAATAGTTTTTACAAATAACATTCACCCTTCTTATAGCTCATTTTCCACGTTTGAACGAGACAAGCGACCTCTTTTATCACTGAGCGTTTGAGTGCAAAAAGTCGATGATTGCTGCACATAGAGCCTACATGTCTGCGTTCCGTGTGATTACGACCAATACGGCGAGTACCAGAGTTTGGCTGATGACTGCCCCTTTAGTTATGAAATGGTTTTCCGGTGCGGGTGTAATGATAGGGACGGGAGAGCAGCCGTATCCGTTCCGGACCCTCGATGTGTTCCATAAAGTCGATATGATCGTCGATTTGTTGTCGTCGGGCGCTGCTCGTCGCTCACGGCAGTGCAGCGGCTCGACTGCAAACTTTAATCTGTAGCGGTTACATATCGTGTGTTTGCTAATGTTACTTCAGTTAAGTACACATAATTTGAAAATATTACGTCGTTTATACTACTATCTTTTGCACGTCGTAAGTTATTGAGATGACAAACGGCATCTCGAGTTAGCATATTCGCACGACTAATGTTTTTTGGTTACACCATGGGGGCTTCCTCGCACTTACACAGTGCATGCAATTTCCATTTTCTGAAATAAATTCACCTCTCATTAGTAGTCAAAAACAGAACAGTATATTTCATTCATGTACCATGAAAGAATTTTTTATGACTTCAAATGGCATTTGCGCTGACTTTTGCGTTACAATGTGCTACACCTTAACGGTAAACATTACAGGTACCGTTTATGAATGTAAAAGAACTATCAATGTGTCACACCCTGATTCAATTCAGAACATTCCAACAAGGAATAACGAAAACTATCTATTTCCTCAGCCATATCACCTATCTTTTTACAACAAATTACAATAATTACAGTAACAGTTGTCAAGACCTGAGTTCATTTCGACAGACCATGCAATAGTAACGAGAGTTGCCGCCAGTAAACGAATAAATAATTCAATTCAATCATTTATCTTATAGATAAAGTGCTTAATTCAACATGTATTTAAGTCTAAATCACAGTTTCCCATTCCCATCAAAAGTTTATTTCAATGTTTTGGTTTGTTTAGCTAGTTTATTTTTATGTTTAATTACCATCAGTAAACACATAGTAAATTCATTTCAAGAATTTTTTGCAAAAAGATCGTAAATTCATCAGATCGTGAATTCTATTCAAACATTTGCAGTGAAAATTCAGTGCTAAATTCCCCATGTTTTTCAATCGAAATCCCAGGTTCACATTCTAAACATGAGATTCCCTAAAGTTTTATTTGGTGTGTTTGTTTGTGGCACGAGCCTAAACCGGCCACCGTCGTGATGTTCGCATCGTATGGGCAAGATTCGTAATGGCAAAAGCGTGTCATTAGTGAACAGCACAATTCCACACGCACCAATTATCCTTCAATTGCTGTCAGTTGTTGAAACGAGTGTGTTTCCTCCGTTTAGAAATGTTTCAATTATTGAATTACCAACGGAAACGAAGAATGATTCTCTCATTTGTCACGATTTTTTTACATAATTGAAGAAACGAGCCTAATTCTGCCTCGATTTTAATAATGCACAGACTGTTTTATTTGGAGTTTTCAGACGAATAGTTGACCTTGATTAGCAGTACTGTACTGTGTATTATATTTATATAATTTGAGGTGACAAAGCCAATTAACAACCCTAATTTGACATTAGTTCTAATGGTTGTTTAAATTAAGTCTTTATTTTTGTTCCAATTTCAGAATGCTCAGATGTTTTAACCGATATTGCAGAAAATTATGTTGCTCGGGCGGCTCCTGCAATGAAAGCACTATAAAACGTAGTGTAAAAGGTACTTAAAATTCAAGTATAGTAGAAAATCTAATAAATATTAGTAATACAATATTTTTTTCATTTAATAACCAACTAAGACTTAACACACACACAAGATTACTTACCGCATCTATTGATATTCTCACCCAGAATTAAAAGCTAAGTGCGATAGACAATCCTATACTTACGTTAGGCATTGCAATAACAACAGTCATTGCTACTCCAGTAAACGCACCGGTCTCTTAATGACAGCTTATCATTCATGTACAGCAGCACAATAACTGTAGGAGCAGCAAAACACCGACTCTAATTTGTTCACAGGAAATGGTTTATAAAAGTTCCTGTCATTATTAGGTCTTTAACCGCGCCTGATGTGGATCTCGGCACTAGGGTTTCTGCAGGGAAAGAGATCGGTTGTTTTGTCAGGTAGACTTGTCATGGAACTTGGACTCAAGTGACTTTTTTTGTATTGAGAGAAATATTGTACCAGAATAATACTATTTTATAGTTGAATTAACATAAACCATCTCATTTTCATTGCATTATTGTTCATATTTTTCCATAATCTCATTAAATTAATGAATAAAAATGATTGCGGCCTTTACTTTTATCTTTCAAGTATAACTGGCACAATTTAGAGACATAAACATTATAACGAACTGCCAGAATTAGGCAGGTACATTTCATTGTGTTGTTAAAAACCCAGCAACAACGCATCACGTCCGAGGCCAAACCAAAATGGGCTAGGATATTTCTGTGGTTTAGATACGAATAAGTAACACCAAGTATGTGCCTATAGAACGCCTTTAAACTGCGTATGTGCCTCTAGAACGTCTTTAAACTTCGTATGTGCCTCCGGAACGCCTTCAAACTACGTATGTGCCTCTAGAACGCCTTTAAACTAAGTATGTGCCTTTAAACTACGTATGTGCCTCTAGAACGCCTTTAAACTAAGTATGTGCCTCTAGAACGCCTTCAAACTACGTATGTGCCTCTAGAACGCCTTTAAACTACGTATATATGTGCCTCTAGAACGCCTTTAAACTAAGTATGTGCCTCTAGAACGCTTTTAAACTACGTATGTGCCTCTAGAACGCCTTCAAACTACGTATGTGCCTCTAGAACGCCTTTAAACTAAGTATGTGCCTCTAGAACGCCTTTAAACTACGATGTGCCTCTAGAACGCCTTCAAACTACGTATGTGCCTCTAGAACGCCTTTAAACTAAGTATGTGCCTCTAGAACGCCTTTAAACTACGTATGTGCCTCTAGAACGCCTTCAAACTACGTATGTGCCTCTATAACGCCTTCAAACTACGTGTGTGCCTCTAGAACGCCTTCAAACTACGTGTGTGCCTCTAGAACGCCTTCAAACTACGTGTGTGCCTCTATGGAACGCCTCCAAACTACGTGTGTGCCTCTACAACGCCTTGAAACTACGTGTGTGCCTCTAGAACGCCTTCAAACTCCGTGTGTGCCTATAGAACGCCTTTAAACAACGAGTGTGCCTCTAGAACGCCTTGAAATTCACTCTGATCGTGCCGATCCCAACATTTGGACGTCGTTCTCAGCAGTGTGTTCATAAGAAGCAGTGCGCAATTTTTACATATTCGTACAAAAATCCTGAGAGCCGTTATTATCAATGACTTTTACACAACCAAGTCTAAGTACGTTCAAGTGGCTGCTCCTCGATTTCTTTCACAGTAAATTGCACATTTCCTGTTGCAATAATCATTAACTTCTGCAATTCCTTCAATTTCATTTGTTTTGTTTGTTCAGCGATAGAGTATGAAATTATGTAATAACCTTCTTTTGACGGTTTACCATAAGCTTACTGTACAGTTTTATTAGATGAAAATTATCAATTCCATTCACAGTACCTAGTTTATAAATGGTTACACAACTTCTATTCTGCTGCAACTCTAATTTATATCACATTAATGTTGGATGCAAAAAAGAATATTATTATTAAATGGCCATGACATATATAACATTCAAGAGCAGTAAAAGAAAATCTCAGACACTTTATCAAGAACCTTTAATAGTGATCATAATGATATTAAAATTGTTTTGGCAGCCTCGCTCTGCATATGAATTACAGCAAGAGCCCTTTAAAATGAAGTCTCCTGATCCATTCACAACAAGATCGAAATGTCCCTTCAGTCTCGCCAGAGTGGAAAAAAACTACCACAAAAAATCAACGACCACAAAGCATGGGCTCAGAGAGATAGTATCTATCATGAAAGCGATTACCTGAGCGAAAATCACCAGGATTGGCAATCACCAATCATATATCAGCCTTTAGTCGTCACAACGCGGCAATCTTGGAGTCACAATAAAGAGGCAGCAGCCTACAATCAGAGCTTTGGAGCTCCTGTCTAATGAAGAGAGTGCGCTGGTGTCCGCCTATACAAGTCTAAGCGCTGCCGAGAGACAATGAATCGCAGATATGAACCTCTCTTCATCTGCGAGCCATGCATGACTGTCGGGAACTGAGGAAATAATATGAAGAAATGGGACAAATTCATACAGGAAATGCAGGTATCGATGATTTATTAACTATTCGTACAAAAAAATATGAAGAAATGGGACAAATTCATATAGGAGTTGCAGGTATTGATGATTTATTAACTATTCGTACAAAAAAATATGAAGAATGGGACAAATTCATATAGGAGTTGCAGATATCGATGATTTATTAACTATTCGTACAAAAAAATAATGAAGAAGTGGGACAAATTTATATAGGAGTTGCAAATAATGATGATGATTTATTAACTACACTCAAGCAATGAACATTATTTAATGAGACTCATGCTGTACAAGCTATGAGGTACATTATTGTTGAATGGGAATATTATATTGAAATTAATTTTATGGAACTATCATAAGTTTACAGATTCGTTTAGCTGGGATAAATGCTTATTTTGCCTTGTTTCTATTTTCGCATATCGAATTTAATTATAAAATTCTTTGCTATCTTTCCGTTGATTCTAAGTAAATCCTATTCTACGTAAATCCTATCCAATGGAAAAACTAATATAAACGGAAAAAGTGAGCTAATATAATAAGTGAAACTCTATAAAAAAATATAACGCGCCAGGCTGACTTGAGGTGACCGGACGATGCTAATTCATCAGCATTGAAGCTCAACAATCATTCAAATTTTTCCCGCAGATGTAAGAGTCTCTTGCCGGCCCGACATGGGCAAAAAATCCATGTTGATAGTAAGGGGCAATAAAAATAGAGGCTAAAGTCTTGACAAACCAAAGAGTCCTAAAGCAAAAGAGAGTTTTCCTAATTTCTAAGGCGTAATCCGAAATGAAACAAAGTCGCAGGCACACTTATAAATTGAGAATACAAAATATTTTACCCACTCTCCAGATTTGGAAACGGATAAAAATGAGTCAATTATCACATACGAACACAGTGAATAAGTGTAGCGTAATAATCAAGCGTTGCAGACATGGAAGACGAGAGTCCATGTACCTGTAGACGATACCTGGCCAAGAACTGTGGCCATCAGTCATCAAATGGCAACCCTTTGGACTCGCAATTACAGACCACATAAACTGCTTTGGCTTCCAGTGATCCCATTGGAGCCTCTATGTCTGAGATCAGTATCAATTAGGGTATTATTGCGGTCTCTGCGTACGTACGGGGCGCTGCAAATGAAACACCCACATCTCAGAGGGCATCAGCTATGATATATCTTGGCCGATTGCTGTCGGAGAAACTCCAGCGCAGTCGTTGAAACTTTAGTAAATGCCATTTACGGTGCTGAAGTGATCGACATTACAGTTCGACCAGCCGAAAGCCTGTGATCGTAGAAAGCCTGAACCGCAAATGATAGAATCGAGAACTACAGCGCATTTTGGCTGGTTGAAGACTGTCAGGCGGATTATCATCTCTTGAACGCTTAATTTTGATCGATCGAATGATCCAAGAGAAAAAAAACGGGCAGCTTCGTCAGGGAGAAAAACGTCAGGGGTCCGAGTGACCGTTTGGAAGTGATATCCGGCTTCCTATTGTCCACGCCTCAAAATTGGTGGCAAAGATGAGAGAAACGACATTAAATTTTCGTAGTATTAACTTGACTTATTAATAGACTTCTATAGGAAGTCTTCTGTCGCGCTATTATGTATCAGTGTGGAAGTTCCTAATGATTGTTATACCCCGACTTATTTTGAGTGAAATTTTTAAGTAATTTCATGCCCAAAATAATTACGTAATACCTTTCGAGAAAAGTGATACTTTTCGATTGATTTTATCTTAGTAATGATAATATTTTTTCGCTTACTAATGCTTATCGCTGATCATCGATCGCTGCCTTCATTTACAGATGCGCTTTATCCGACTGATCCAAGTATGTTATTTTGCTTTTTAGTGTACTAGTTCATGGCTTTTGGCAGACAATTTCCATGATCTGGTTTCATGGAGATGAAAGGACAGAATTTTTTGCAGTTGGCGTTGATTCCAAAGCAAAAGTGCAGAAATCAAAGAAGTCTAAGTAGTAACAATTAACCAACGATATATCTAAACTTTATTCGTAATATTCGTTGCAACAATATGTTCACTTATTAAATATAACCCATTTTCCCACCATTTAAAAAAAATTGTAAAAAAAACTATTCTCTTCAACAAGTTTGCATCCAAAAAACACAAACAAAGTTAAGCCTGCGGCAGCCTCAGCACGCCAGGTTGACGCGCAGGGTTCGGCTGAACATGTAAGCATGCGGACGTTCTTACCTGACTGTCAGTAGTTGTGTTATTAGTTGCCTGATTAATTCAGAGACCAACTTGCTACCCATCTGCCTGTCGCTCGCCGCACTATGCCTTATTTACCCGCGCATCTCGGAGCTTTGGCTACGGTATATGCTGAAGTGGCTAGAAGATGCAGTATTTTGAACGTTTCGACGGTTTATGGAATGTTCGTAGATAAACATTGTACGTTCTTAAAAATTCTTACCTCTTACCATAAAAATTCTTACCTCTTAGTAGAACTTCTAATGAGAAGAACTACTTGATGAAACAGGAAGGTCCATAACATCCAAAATATAGAATTTTAGACCAAAGACTTCTAAAAAATTCGTTTATTTGCATCGACTGAAACGATGTTGCTACTTTTGTAGCGAGCTTAATTATGTTACTTATGCAGCATTCTTGACGCTATATTCGGACCGTTTCTATTGACAGCAAGCAATAAGTATGTGGCAAGCATACAATAAAGCAAGCAATATATTGTATGCTTGCCACATACTTACTGTATATGGCAAGCATACTATCATAGAAAGCAAGCTTATGCTAGCATAGATAGCAAGCAATAAGTATGTGGCAAGCACACAATAAAGCAAGCAATTTATTGTATGCTTGCCACATACTTACTGTATGTGGCAAGCATACTATCATAGAAAGCAAGCTTATACTGGCATAGATAGCAAGCAATAAGTATGTGGCAAGCATACAATAAAGCAAGCAATATACTGTATGCTTGCCACATACTTATTATATGTGGCAAGCATACTATCATAGAAAGCAAGCTTATACTAGCATAGATAGCAAGCAATAAGTATGTGGCAAGCATACAATAAAGCAAGCAATATACTGTATGCTTGCCACATAATTATTGTATGTGGCAAGCATACTATCATAGAAAGCAAGCTTATACTAGCATAGATAGCAAGCAATAAGTATGTGGCTTAGCTTGCTTTCTGAAGAGCGATGTCGATGAGCAAATGATGGGCGGTCGGCTGTAACGCTGTAATTGCACATCGGCCAACGCTTGAGTCAGCCTCTCTCTTGAAGCGTTCTGAAGCCTCTGGCGATATCAATGCCTTTACCTGGACTTGGTCCAGGTGATCTTGAGAACATGATTTTTCTTTCATTAATATTGAATATTTATTTATACACAGTGAAAAATACACAAATACATTTTTCTCATTGGATAAAAATTACATCTGCATAAATCAATCTTAATAAAGTATTAATTGTTACTGGTAGTGCGTCATAACGAGTTGTTTTAGTATATTTAATAGTATATTTCAGCAGTCATGGACATGCATGTTAGGTACAAACCTCATGGGGAAAAAAGTGTGAACGAGTGCCAGGCATCGGTAAGTGAGAGACTGGAGATAATATACAATATATCAGCGATTCAAGTTGGGATCAATGCAATATTAAGAACCAACTGCATGGAGGCAGATGGAAAAAATATAACTCAGTACTCACTGCAGTGAGTGACAGAGAGCGCATTTTCTCGTCGACGAAAACTTGAGGTCACGGACGGACAGACAGACAGACAGACAGACAGACAGACGGACATGGCGAGCACAATAGTGCATTTTTCCATATATGAGAAAATGCGCTAAAAGACATTTGCTCGCAGAAAGGCTTCAGTTGTTGTACACTAAATATGAGTTTAATGACTACATAATACATACACTTGTGATTTACGATTCGGATGAAACATGAACGCGAATTAAATGAAATTAAAAAAAGGCATGGGTTTTAGTATCATTGAACTAATTAATACCGATAACTCTTTTATTTCCGGCTTAAAGTCTATTCTCTAACCAATTGATTTCTAAGTGAAAATACAGGATAATTTTTGGTAATGATGGAAAAAAAATATTGTCCGTCACGGCTCTTTGGGCGACTCAAAAAATAAAAATAAATGTAACTCAGTACTCACTTCAGTGAGTGGCAGAGAGCGCATTTTCTCGTCGAAGTAAACGTGGTCACGGACGGACGGACGGACATGACGAGCACAATAGCGCCTTTTTTCATAAATGAGAAAATGAGCTAAAAATGGTCGAAGTCAGAGGGCAGATTTCTTATTTATTCCAAGAGTGTTAATTCGTGGGGGATTCACGGCCTGTCGTGGGTTGCAGTTTCTTCACGTTGCTATGTTGACGGTAATAGCAGGGCACAGACAACATTAGATTTGGAATCCCATTAAAAAGACCTGACCGCGAGGTTCAGGGCAGACAGTGATTTGATGAGGGCTTGAACCGCTCATGCTTTCTGGACCATAGGGCATTTTTTCTGTTGCTGATTTTAATAGACGATTTTTGAAGTTGATTTAGTTTATTTATTGAACTGAACTTTCGGCATGAGTTGAAGTTGATAAATGTTAAAACTTAGTGCAGGTGCTGAAGTTGATGAATGTTTAAACTTATTGTGTGCATAGAAGTAGGCGAATGGGCTGAAGAGTATCAATGGTAAAACTTTTAGGATGTTACGCAGTTTATATTTGTTAGGAAATATGCGAGGAAAAATAAAAGCATGAATTTAATTGCTTCGCCGGAAGGGTTTGCTTTCCGTTGAAAGTATTTTTTTGCTTCGATGTATAAGTTAATCAGTTTGTACAAGCGATATTTTGAATCATCAGGGACGATAAATAAGACAATAAATAAATTTCTAATAAATTAGGACACCGGAAATATTAAAGTGTAATAAATTAGAACTCTGAAATTGATTAATTTGGATCTATTGGAATAAAGCCTGTAAAATTTCCATCAAAATTCGGCGTGGTTTTCTCTTTAACAGAGAAGCATAATCATTAATCACCATTCAAACTCGAAACAGAATTATTTCCTTTAAAAAGCATTTGGAATAATCGATTTCAAAACGTGAAAAGCAAAAAAAAAAGCCTGCCAATTAAAATTGTAAAATAATTTAACTCTCAAATTGAAATAACCGTTTATGAGATTTTTTTAATGGAATATATTTGTGCAAATTAATAATAACTCAGTTACAAGGGAGTTCATTATAGTTGCACTGTTTTTATAGGTGTTGTTACTGTAGCCGCCTCAATAAACAAAATGAGAATCGAATTAAATACAGTTGATGTTTACTTTAAATTTGTGGGAATCCATTAAGGTAAGACGGACCAAGCAGCAATACTTGAAGACGATGGCATTTTTTAAATTTTTTATACGTACAATGCTCCCTCTTTTTGTTGGATTTCCGTTGGGAATATTTGCGGGGTTCTCAATGTAGGAACTGCTAGCTGACGCTTCTAATAGTGGTTGCTTTGACAGCTTCTCACCGCCTCTTTATATATTGCTAATATTACCAAGAGGGGCTCTAATAACTACTTCAGGTCCGTATTACTGAGCTACGCATCCTCACCCTTCTCTTTATGTCAGGGTTTAGGCTAGGCTATATGAACCACATTCGTGATAAAAATGAACACATGAAGGTTACTTCAGCGCATGGTAATTCCTGAAAATTTTCATCAACAATTTTTGAGGAATTTCCTGACAGGTTTTTGATAACCTAGAACATGGTTATGTTTACAGAAAAATTATTTCTCAAATGAGTGAGAGTAGGCTTTGCCGAAGTTTCACAAATAATTGTGATGATAATATACATTTTAATGTATTATTGAAACGAATTTAATGTTATAATAAGCTAAATATAGTACATAATAACTATTAAGTATTTAATAATAAAATAAGTGAGCCAATTATTAACATTTATGTCGAAAATATCTTTACCAAAACCAATCATGTTATTTGCAGTTTGGAAGACACTTATTTCATTGAATTTGAAAAATAAAATCTGTTTTACACGATGGACAATTAATTAATAAATATTGCAAACCTATCAATCATAACTGCATTTCATGAACGAAATCTGATACAGTGCCCTTCCAACTGCTTTATTTGGGTCTCCCTTGGTCACGGAAAAACGTTGCCATAGATCACACTTGGACGTGCTCAGCGGATCAGATTAAGTAACCTGTATTTTGCCGCGACCGTCGAGGCTCGGGTGTCGTGGATGTCTGATTTGCATGGTGCCGAAAATCCGCCGCTTTAGGTTTCGCTTAAAATGAAAACAGCGATAATGAGATTCATCAGGAAATTTAGTTACAAGGTATAAGACTTGTGGAGTATTATTGTCAAGTTTTACTTCGAGACAAATATTATTTTATTATTTAAGGCCGAAAGTATTAGTACCCAGCAGGCATTTTATTCCTAAGGCAGCCTGATCTGATTAGTTTCAATGTATCAGAGCGAAAATGAATAGCCAATGCAAATCTTATTGAAAAACGATCAATTACAGCTGAAATGCACTAACGTTTTCTTTCAATAGATAAAAGAAAGTTGATCTCGTAATTTTTTGCAGGTGAATAGCTTAACAAAATGGATGATAAATTTCATCATTTGACTATACCAAATACATTTGAATGATAACTCGTAAACGGAACTAACTTGTATTCTAAATTAAAACAAGCCCAATATCTTTAATTATGCGACCAGCTCTCATCAATGGTGAAGAAGATTCAAAATTTTATTAATGCCTGAATCCGACTAAGGTTTATCTGGATTGAAATCAGCACATGCAATAGGATCGATTTGGACTGAGTCTGAAGCGAGCTTCGCATACGGCACGGCATGATTGAGTCGTTCCAGCGAAGGCAAGTCTAGCTCTTACCCAGAAACGTTATAAGGACCTGCAAAATTAGGAAAGCTCATACATAGAATAGTGCTGTAAGGCACCAGGATGTTACTGCTTCTAATTTGTGTACCTTAGCAAAAAATAGGGTTGACCGAACCATTTGTCCATGAAGAAACACTGATAGTGAAGCTGTTTTGTGTATCGTGATTCACTTTTTCGATTTAATGGCGATGATCCAAATACGTGGTAAAATTTCCATTGGAATTAACATACGATTCAATCACGAGTTATTGGGTCAATTTCCTTTAATGCACACGCATCGTTGAATTAGTTTGCCATAGCCAGCGTGCCTTAAAGCCGTCTATACTGATTTAATATGAATATATATATTCTAGTATTCTATTCAGTATATTTTCTAGTTAAAGTTGTATACAGTTTATTAAATAAAGTACATACAATATATGGGAGATATATTTTCCCAGTCATTGGATTGTAATGAGCGTAACTATAAGCAAGGGATTCGAAATTTGGTTTTGCAGTAGAATGTAGGACTGATTAAGTGTGAATTAAAAAAACTTTCGTTTTACTTATTTACACGTCTAATTTTATTTGTAGATTAAAATTGCATAAATGTTAACAATCGACAACTTGAATATAATTCTCCTTCTTAAGCTGTTTTGTAATCACACATTCACAATAAAAAGAATATGGAAACCAGTGCCCATCTTGGAGCGCGTACGTATAATTAGAGAACATCGTCGGGATCATGGAAGGCCATAGCGCTCTGGTCGGCAGAAGAGAACCCCTGCTGTGACTAACATTGTTCCTATGATAACCCGCTGAGCTGCCGACAAAAATGACTCTGCTTCGTAGGTAAGAGCAGCCACAGAATTCCAGGATCATTTAGAAATAGGATCAATTGAGGCGCTGTATACCTAATGAAGCTATGGCGAAACACCAACGCTGCTGCTCTTGCAAGAGCTATTGTATGAGACTTGAAGGTAATGATGAATGGTTTTTCATGCTTTCTAGTCGTTTCTAGTAAACCATTATCAACTTGCAAGGAGATTTATTCACTCAAATGAACAAATATTTCACGACTTCGTTGATTTGGAAAAAGGTTTGAACCATCAATTAGTTAAATATCATTAATTTGAGAACGTCACTACACCGCTTCCAGATATTATGTACTAAGCTTGGAATATTTAAAAATATTACTTCTTGAATTGACATGTGCAAAAAAGTTACTGAGAGCTTTTAATACATCTCATCAAATAGGGCATATTTTCTGATCAATTATGCAGACAGTAATGTTGTCTGCATATTGATATATTATTGATCCGCTACCCTATACATCATCAATTTTTATCTGCTAACGAAAGAAAACTATGAAAACTCACCTACCGTATATACACGTACTAAACAAACGCAAGAAAATTTACAACTTCAATTTTTTCAATAAAAAAATTAATATTTTAAATAGAAGGGTTGAAAGTGGTGATTGAAAACTTCGAACAAAATCTATTAAATAGAGAGGACAATGAAAGATAACGTACCCAAACACTCAAAAATTATACGGATAGCACTGACCAAATAGAAACTTTTTCTCTACGTATCACTGAAACTCCCTTTATTTCCGAGCTAAACTGGGTCAAAATGACCCACTAAAGGCAAAAAGTGCACCTGTATTTGGAAATTGTCTCACTTACTTCCATGAGTGCGTCATTGTGTTGAATTTCTCATAGGCTCAGCGAGGCCTACAGTATAGCGCGGCGGGAAGCATCTGCCCCCCTTTGGCTCAAACCAGGGCCCCATGGGGCGAGCTCACCTTTTAACATACCCGAACAATATGACCTGTCTTACGCCATCAACACTTTAATTGTTATTAGAGTCCATGGCGGTATAGATAGGGAACTCCCAGCGAGGTCCGCGAATGCAATCACATCGATAAATGGTTCCAGAAATTCCAGGACTGGTGTATGATTGAGTTCTGTGGGACCTAATTGGTTGTTGTTAGTGAAAACTGGAAATACGTTGAAATGACTTGTTTCCTAAATATTAGATCTATTACGATAATAATAATCTATTTATTTGAAATTTGTAACGAGAAATTGACTTAATTTAAACAAGAAAAAACTACCGAAAATCTTTTTTAGAAAATTTTCGTTTATTTTTTACAGAAAAAAATATTTTACGGGAGTTAATTATTTTCATTCAATCCTCCGTACATATTTCGCTTCAATCCATGCAAAATTGTCACAAGATTTTAAATATTCCATTTTATTAAAAAGTTGGCGTCGAAAGACCCAAATTTAACTGCATGCGAGTCTCAGTGAACGGAATATTAAATAAAGGTATTAAATAATGGCAGTTGTAGGTGTGTCGGTTATATTCCCTGAGTAAATAACAAGGCAGGATGGTCTCAAATCAAAACAAACTGCAGGAATGCTCGGTAATTCCATCCTTGGAATAATCAAGGCGATGACTTCATCAGCCAGTTGGAGAACAAATAAATAAAGTTAGCATTTTAATGAGACCAAAACATGAAGTTTGGATGTTTGCTGTTGCCCCTTAGGTATGTTAACGCCGCGTCGTAATGTAGGGTAAGCCACTAAACATCGTCCAGATATGGTACGTGCACTTGAGACCAAGAGTTGCGATGTAAGGAACCGTAACGATAGGAAAACATAGCTGTACATTATATTCAATTGTACCTATATGATACTCATTTATCTGTGTTCCTTTTCTGGAATTAAATCCTGGATTAGATCATGAGGGCATATGTGTAGAATTGGATATCGCATTTTTAACTAAATATTATAAGATGCCATGTTGAGACGTCAGATAGACAGGGAAATAAGAATAATTTTAATTTATCCGACAATAAAGTGCAATCGATACAAGGAGATATTTTTAACTACATCGGAAATTCACTCCTGCTTTATAACTTTGTGCATTCACTTATCAGGATTCATGAGCATTCATTTAAAATATTGAATCTCCATGACAAAGTTTACTCTCATGTGCACCGTATTGCTCCCTCGTTTTCGCGCACCATTCTATGAACTTATTAACATTCAGTTATTATTAGAAAATCCATCACTCATGAGAACAATTGCAAAGTTATTTTAAAAACTAAATTAAATATTTTTTATACAATACGTGAGGAAAATCCGTGCCCGGAACAACAAGTTGTTGAATTTCTGCTTGAGTTCGGATGGACTTCGCATGCATCACTTGAGAGCTGCGTGGGAAATGCCAAGTCCAATAGAAATCATTACTTTTAGGAATTCTTTAGCCAAGCATTAAGAGGTGAAGTCAGGATCGCTCGGTCAGTCGTGCGCTCTGCTGATGAGGATTTGGTCTCCGTTGACTGCGCGTCTTGATATGTGCGATTCAGACGTGATAGAATGGCTACGATTTACTCTAATGGGCCGAGGATATTGGTTGGAATCGATCCAGGCTCTAGAAGAAACACTGATCGGTCGCTTAAAAAAAAATTACGCTCATGGGAATTTGATCGATTTAATAAGGAATTAAAAGCTGGTAAGTTGAAATATAATATTCTGCTAGAATCCCATGGCTCATCCTTAAGAGAATTTCGTGAAGTGGGAAAACTATCTCATCTGAATTTTACGAAAAAGTTTGAAAGTGCTATAAAGAACGATTAGAAATAATTAAATAAACAAAAAATCTGTCGAAAGTATGTATATGTATTTTAAACATCTTTTAGGAGACAAATTACGTATCAGAGCGTATGACTCTTTTTGGAGTTGGGAAGTTAAAAAAATTCGTTTTCCTTCTTGTCTAATAACTCTCAGTGAAGGTTCCCTCGTCGTAAATAATTTCAACAACATACAGAAAATGCATCAAAAAAATAATAGAGGCAAAGAGAATCACTGCACGAAGCACGGCTGATCTTATCTCCCTTATCAAATTACTTTTTCAACTCCACAAATCTCACCGACTACAAATTAACATTCAACTTGAAGGGATCAATTTATCTGGGAAAGCCGCTTACTGCTTCCTGCTGGGCCGAGTTACCCAAAAGCTATTACAATTGTGAATTATTGTAACGTTCTGCCGTCGTCGAATTTCACGCTGATGATTGTACGAGAAACAACAAACGCCTTCCAGTAATTAATTGCATGGTCTCAAGACAAGGATTTCGTCATCGCTGAGAACATCGTCGTAGGGGCATTTTTTAGCGTTAGTTTGTTAGCTCTGAAAAGGCTGCCATTCATTTAAAATCTGTGAATAATCTGTGAATTTTCTATATTGACGTTTTTCAGTACGAATCTCATCATTGCATTGTTTTGTTCTATTTAAAATTTTGTAAATTCTTTCGAAAATTTTAAAATAAAAACTTGGAAAAATTAAGATACAGGGTGCGGCGCGGGAACTTACTTATTTGAATTGCGCGCCACGTGGCGGCCATTAGTCCTAGGAAGGTGGCGCCATGCGCAATATGGTGCGCGGGCTATGAAGTTTTTCGTCCACTCAGTTCAGTTGCGACCATGCAGTGGTCGAGAGAGGAGCGCGCGTTCGCAGTTCAAGAATTAAACTTGTAAGTAAACCCAACAAAACTTTAAATGTAGCTCTTTGTAAAAAAGAAAGAATTAAAACGCTATCTTTAATACTTTTTACTTTGTGATTTTTTTAAAAGAGTAAGTTCCCACGCCGCACCCTGTATATTACTGGTATTTATTTGATCATTAATGCTTCTTTAGGTACAACGGCTCCAAGTTGCCAAGTTACCTATTTCCTCCATAGAATTTAAACAGAAATTTATAGGAGGTAGGTAGCCTGTTAAAACGCCTGTATCCAAACAATGGTGTGAATTACGCCGTGTATTATGAAGCAAAAGGCGTACGAAAAGTAAATAAAGGTCTGCCTACACCGCATTTAATGGACGAACATAACTTGTATTGTTCGAAGGCCAGGTACCTTATCACTTAACTTCGATGATAAACCAACACCAATGATCAGTTCTGTGTGCAAGTGTAAGTCAAATTGGTTAGTTTTTTATTCAGGTATAATTGCAAATTTGTGCAGAATAGCAAAAATCTTACATAGGAGCTTCAGATTTATGGTCAAAGTGTTTAATCTGGTTATTAATATCCATTGCTGAAATAATTTATAAGCCGATGCAGTAGAGCAATTAGATATATTTGTTAAAAAAAACTAAAAGCCATTAAGTTGTTATCAAAATAAATTCTAATTGTCATTTCGATTTCACGAAATCCGAAATAATACCAAATAATGATAACGCTTTAACTAACTTTTAAAATTTCTACTTGTGACGCAGATACGACTCGTAAAGTGAGTTGAATTGCGGCCAGATATTGCCTTGGGTGATTGAAGAACAATCGCCGAGACATTTTCCCACCCCATCAACGGCCCCTTTGATTTGTGAACGTTGATGTAGCCAGCAAGTGAGGATAATTTGATGAGAAACTCATCAACTTTGAGGCGTCATCGAAAAATGCAACCCATGTTGGTAATGCAGCCGAGTTTTTCTTCCCGATTCTCATCAAGAAATTTGTCCTCAATTTTTATAAAGGTGCAAGCAATTGTCCTCGTTGAACCTGTGGTCGTATTTATATTGGTCGGAAATTTCTTTTAAGACTTCTAGTTTAATTAAAATTAGTCTATGAGCAGCATTCCGTTTGAAGATTCAATGGGAAAAATGGCAATCTATTGTATTTCACGAATTAAAATAAACGTGAACTGTATGTAGTTTCAATGATATCATTGTTTTATTTTCTGGCTAATCCGGCGCACATGGCTCATGGCCAGCTACTACAATACTTCGTTTGTTATTTAATTCTAATGTAAAACTTATTAACTACAAATTAAATAAATTAATTTTGATTTAAAAATTAACAGTTTCTCTGACTAACGCTGCTTTTATGGCTCGTGACCAGATCCGGTAATACTTCTAAAATTAATTTTGATTTAAAAATTTTCAGTTTCTCTGACCAACGCTGCCTTTATGGCTCGTGACCAGATCCGGTAATACATCGTATCTTAAAATAAGCGGACGCGTGAGGTATTATGAGCCTTTATAAAAAGCTGTGGTAAGAGCGTTCAGTGTCACCGACTTCCATAAAATAATTGCGCCTCGACGGTATGTGTCAGTGGCAGTCATTACCTCGGATATAAATCATGGGTGAATCATCGGTAGGTGACCACCAATAATTATCTGGCCGCCGCAGCTCTGACCAAGATTTTAAATGTGGATATGAGTGTGGCTGCCCGAAGCAATATAGTATGAGATTCATGTCTTCAATTGGCTCATTTCTGCGTCGCTTTCTTTGTTTTGCTCATCGCTTCTGCCACATAATTCGTTTCACGTCATCTCTCTCCGATGCGATTTATGAACTGCTCGATCCTGGAGCTGGCGAGCCCAGGAGTGCTGCAACTTGGGATCTGCTATTGGAATTGCCCTGAACATTCGATCAAATTTTATCGTAATTCGAGTATCGCATCTCAATGTGACTGAAATTTATAAAAATCTGACTTAGAATGGATTAGGATTAACCATAAAGTACCTTAATTATACATATATAAAATTTCTTGCAAGTATTTGCTGTTTCTTTGACACGGGGCTTGCCTTGTAATGTGGCCTAGTTATTGACTAATCGAAAATTCAGACAAACATGATAAATATAATTAAATTTTCATGTATGTATGGCCTCTTCATCTTAATCTTCTTGATTCTAAATATTTTAGTGGTAATGCACATTCCCTTACATTGAAACTACTTGAAAAAATATATATTTGTTTCATCTATTTATTTTCAAATCATATAAAATTAGCAAATAATCGAAATTCGTTTTGATTAATTTACAAGGAAGGTTGAGGCTCATAAAAAGGCCTTGTCACACGGAAGCTTCTGCACATAATGCTGCTGCCTGAAACTGATACTTTGGGATAGAATTACGGCGCACCAGAGCATTTCTATTGTGTTTATACCGCGCGGGATAAGTTGGGCTGCTTCCTTGCTACGAGTTGCGCGAGCCAAAACCAAGACTTGCAATAAAATAGACTGAGATTAGAAGATCGTGCCTTGTATATCATCCGTGGCTGTCACACAGTCCAAAAGGAGTCTGGTGTAATAGGGTGCAAGCAATGCAACTCTTGCAGCCAACTTTATGGAGTCGTGCATCGGAGAGTTTCTGTTTCGATGACAACTCTACAGACAAAAACAAAGACAAAGTCATAACAAACTACAACTACAGACAAAGTTTGGAGTCATAAGAAAACGTTTTTTTCTTATGACTCCAAACTTTATTAATTTTCTGACTGTATTTGTGTTCTAGATTTATCGAACCGAAACGTTTTCAATAGAGAAATGCTGAATTTTTGTGGAGTTTTCTTCGCTTTTAAATTTCTAGTGAATCTGCGATTCAAGCAATCTAGTGACATTATTACAGACAAAAATTGATGTGAAATAAGTTACAACGTTTATCAAATTATTGTTTCTTAGTGCAGCAACTTTTATGTCAAGTTCAAATTTCAGAGTATTTGTTTGATGGGAGCTTCAGAGAACTAGAAGAGGAACATATTAATTAAACACTAGATATTTGCTGTAGTTGGCTAACATGAGACCATATATACTCCTTAAATAAGATTACTGCATGTATCTTGAATAAAGAGTTGCCAATATGTTAAGAGGGAAAACAATTATTAATGATAATGTTCATTTCTTGTACAATTGATTCCTGTCTATTTTCATCTCAAAAATTATATCATGCACAACTTGTGTCTCCGATAGACATTAGAATTATGCCTTCGAAAAGACCGAGAAGATGAAAGAGATGTTTATTTCGGTACTATAAATATTATAGTACCGAAGTAATAAGTTTCAGTAGTAGTCAATTAAGTCTTACTGATTCCCAATTTTCAAGGGTTAAACTTAGTTCTATTTAAAATAATGGAATAATCGGTGTTGAGAAGGTAGTCAAATTTCTTCAAAACTTTCAAAATTCCTATTTTCAAGGCCTGGGAACAAGAATTAGAATAAGAATCCGACATTCGACATTAGAATAAGAATTTATCCGACAATTGCAAGTAAACTTCGAAATTCAGATGCCAGGTTTTAAAGAACAAAGAAATAATGGGCGAATAGTTTGAAGGAAAGGGTAGCTCTTTTGTGAATGAGACGGAAGACTGCAAATCGTTTTATTGCGTGTCAGGAGCAGAGTCTTATACACGTCGATTCCTCAGCTCATCCAGACTTACTACAGATACTGAAAATAAATGTCCAAACTTCCGATCATTTAGTTGATCTCCGATGATCATGCGTATTAGCTACTCTCTTCCACAGCACGATTCATGTTTTTTTGTTCACCGAGGATCGACTCATTCATCAATTAGAATATTCACCATTAACTTGAAAATGTACAATAATAGTCCATCAGTACTATACGTAACAGTTTATGCTCTCATTCTTTTTAGGAAACTTCATTTGGAATATAGTAATACAAATGTCTACTTTCGTGATTAAGTAGACAAAATTGCAATGATATTGAACTTTTTTAGATATATTTTCAATGAATGCATATTTATTTAATAATGAATCATAAGCGATCTTCATCATTGTTAGTAAATGTAAAGTTATCACCATGTTATCACCTTTGTTTCCCATGAATATTTTCATACAACTTATTACTGATTTATTTAATGTAGAAAGGCCATAGAAAAAGCGCATGTTGAGGCTCCTCCTTTTACAAGGATATTTGCTTCGGATTGAGACGTTCATGTCACGAAACTTTATTGATGAGCGTCGAAACATGGCTCGTCCAATCATACCTGAAGTAATTACCTGCAATACTCATATGAAAAGAAAGGGCTGAGTATCTGAGGCCACTGGTTACTATATGGTGGCTATTAGATAGTTATTCATAAATATAAAAATGCCTCTGATGGTGATATTTTCTCTTAATTCTTTCGTTAGATTCATTGACTCTACTGGATTTATTTTTTAGAGGATGAAAATTTATTTATATTTACTAATAAGATCCATACTATTTAAAAATACTGTTAAACAAAACTAAATATCGTTTGAGAACAGGTTATTTATAAATTTGAATAAACATCAAGTAAATTAGTAACAAAACAATGCAAAAATTATTGACGCGCTTTAAAAATTTCCCAACTCAAATACCAATTCTGGAACCCCAAAAAATGTTCACTGCGCTCGTTAATTAAAGATGAAGAACACATTTTTTACATCCCGTCATACTCATCTTGCATAAGATCACCTGATGTCACGTCCAATATACATCATCTACGACCAAAAAAATCAGAAAATCCTTCTTTAATTGCCTCTTTTCACAATGCCCAACTCGGAAACAAATATTGCATTTTTTAGTCTGGGGATATTTACGATCTTTTCTCAAGATCCTACTTATGATTTGAAAAGACGGATTAGGATCTTTTGTGTTCCACACAAGGAATCCAATACAATCGACCGCAAATAGGCGATCGAGGAGGCTCCTGCTGCTTTTAAGAGGCAGAAAATCTCTTAAAAGTTCGTCTTTTGTTGAACGACTTCCCGCATTTGTGTGATGACAACACTGAAAGCAAGCATTTAAACATTCAATTATTTAAATAAACATTTAAGTGTCAAGTAAAACATTTAAGTATTTAAATATTACTTCAAATAATTAGCCAGCCTTGGCTAGTTATTTGGAGTAACATATAAATACTTGAATGTTTTACTGACAGATTCACATGCTTTTTGTGTTGAACGTAACAATCTGCACAAAAAACTCTTCCGCTCTATCTGTACAATTTACTCGTCGGACGTAATATGCTCTAAAAATTGATTAGTGATCAACACTGTACAGTTAAATGATTTTTTTAAGTTCACAGTTAAAAAAATGATTTTAAATATAGAATTTTGGTTCCCTGACTCATCATTTTTCTGAAAAAAAAAATTTTGTTGAGTACCTCTTCCTTTATTTTTCATCATCGAGATTCCGTTGAATTGTTCGTACTCGTGGTGTAACACAAGAAATCTGTGATCTAACAGAATTGTTGACTCGTGGTGTAACACAAGAAATCTGTATAATTTTTATACTGAAATCAACGGTAACTATTTTTGGCGCAAAAAATGTTACCATGCATTTTATTCTAACAATAAACTAATGACGCACGGATTAATTTGCAACCATTTGTTGACAGTCATAAGTATCATAACAGAAGACATAAAAAATATTCATACTGAAAATGTTGGCTGTAGCACGTGTACAATAAAGAACAGACCCGATCCATGTAAGCATATATAAACCTTGTTAACATGCCATAATACTAAAGCATTAGATCTATTAGATCTAGATCACATATTGCATGCAGTGTCGTATTCAAGCCTCTTAAAGACGTCTGCATAAGCACTGGCTAGACACAACTCTTCACTGCAAGATCGAGTGCTGTACTTTGCCTTAAGATTCACAGCGTGTGCGAGTAACGGTCTGAATTCTATGTTTGTCTGGTGCTTCACTTAAGTTTATGAGTTCACTGATGGTCATAACGATAGTGGGTATCACTTGCGATGCAATTCTAAAATAAATAATCGAGTCTTTAAGGCAGGATTTTGTGCTGCATTCAATAAGGTAAATTGCATGTTCATGAATATATGGTATTTTAACATAGTATGTATGCTCAGAGGTTTATGTTAATTTAAATCATGGAAAAATAATCGACTAATTCTAAGTATTTAATTTTCGATTATTATGTTCAATTACCATAAACAAAAGGGAGAATCAAGCTGAATTATAGTTACGTGTCAACACTTCTAAATTATAGACATTAATCTTTATTACCCATTTATTTCTAATTTTTAAATGTAAGGATTTATACATGTTATATTCAATGCCATAAAATTGATAATTATGCAATCTTAATTGTTCATCATCGCAATTTATTTCCACTTTACTCAACTGGCTGCCAGTTCTATTTAGAACCAACACTTAAAGCTGCGTTCATGTTTTGAGCGTTCACCCCACTCTCCATCTCGTGCGATAATCATGGCCGAATTATCGGAGGACAGTTATCGGCCACACCGTGGCCGCTGCTAAGCCGACCAAAATTTACCGTACGAACACACCGGCGTATTTTCACAAGGACAAATGGCTTTGTGTTCCACGTCCAAATAGAATGACTTAGCAAGCAAATAAAATTCCCTTAGTTTGTTAGGAGCGCCGAAAAACGGAATCTAATCAAGGCTTTAATTAGACGCTCGAAGCAAAGAAGTCGGAATAAGCAATGGACAAACAGCCGTGCAAGTGCCGTACGCATATGCGCGCTCACAACATGAATAATTCTGACCTGGTCTTGGCTGGATCTCTGAATAGTCGTTCACTTCAACACTATGTACACCTGAAAGCTTGTATGCAATCAGGGTTGATGATTTTATTGATTAAATATAAAAATCGAAAAATTAATCACTGATTTTTTTTTCATTTTTTTATCTTTCAGCCTTTTTGTCTTCTTGAAATGTGATTTTTCAGGAATGTAAATTTTCCTTCCAAATCTCAAGTCTGCCAGCGTGCATTTGTTGCTTAATTGTAGACTTAATTTTTTATGCCTTGGAATTGGTGCTCAAAGAAAAAATAAATTGAGGTTTATTACTATTTCAGAAAAAATGGTTATTTACTGTGTTTGAAGATTCTAGATTACTTCGCGATTCTCGCTGTTGAATAGGCACATAGCCTAGGTTGCCGACGTCAGCTCCGCCGGAAATTTGTTTGCCCAATAGTCTACGTTTATTTTACGCCTTATTTGACAAAAACTCTAACGGGATCTAAAACACATGAAAAATTCTGAGTTTGAATGTTATGAAGACTTTGCGAGGCTCACACAAAAAAGTAAAATCTGGCAATAAATCATTATTTTCTAAGGCTATCTTAAAATAATCTGGTGATATTATCTTGAATTAGTTTGTACAATTGGGAGAGCGCTACATGGTTACATGCAATATATAATATAATTTACTCTAAAATTACATTCTTTGTGTAAAGCAAAGTCAAAAAATTTCTAGTAAAATTGATAGTAAACATCGAAATTTAGATGCCAATTGTGATAGAATGAAATAGAATATTTTTTCTGCCATTAACAAATCTAAATTCAATCAAACATATTATATATATTATGCGTCAGTCCTTCAAGCTCCGCCCGCAGTCATATTATTTTTATGCTCAATAATTGACCGGCGAAGATTTTGTGATACATGAGCAGCAAAACAAGCAAATTTTAGTTTATGTCATGTTATGAGTCTGACTGAACTATAATGTAAAAACGTTGATCGGCATGTGATCAGTATGGAAAAGTATTGAACGTCTCTCTATGTAAGTAATAAATGAGTTATTTATCGTGAAAATTAAATACATTGAAATGTAACATAAACATTTACATTGACATTAAAAATATTACGCAAAACTTAAAGTGAAAAACTCAAGCATGCATACACACTCCCTCGCTCTCTTTCTCGCTGACAAATAACAACAAATCTCAATTAATCAAAATTAATACTTACCATCTCTTGCACCAATACATCGAGGCTATGGAATGCAGTTTAACGAAACCCTCAAGCTGCATACACTCTCCCTCGCTCTCTTTCTCGCTGACAAATCACAACAAATCTCAATTAATCAAAATTAATAATTACCATCTCTTGCACCTATACATCGAGACTATGGAATGCAGTTTAACGAAACCCTCAAGCTGCATACACTCTCCCTCGCTCTCTTTCTCGCTGACAAATAACAACAAATCTCAATTAATCAAAATTAATAATTACCATCTCATGCGCCAATACATCGAGGCTATGGAATGCAGTTTAACGTAACCCTCAAGCTACATACACACTCCCTCACTCTCTTTCTCGCTGACAAATCGCCAAGTCTGGGGGAATTCAAAAGCAGACTTAGCTTTGACACCACCAAAGGCGTATTGCAGGAAGCGCCCTCTTGTAATGACGCGCGCTCGGTATCCCTTGCTTGTATGCGCTTGACAATAACTGCGCACGATATTGTCGTGGGTGCGATTAATTGTTTTCGTAGACGTAATCAGGCACGTGTACAGTAGAATTCTAACTGAAAATAACGATTAATTGTTTTCGTAGACGTAATCAGGCACGTGTACTGTACAATCCTAACTGGAAATTAAAGTTAGGTCAGCACCAACTGGCCGTGATTAATAATGATTTTATTGGTTTTAAAAAGGATTAAAGCTGTCTGTTAGAATCATATTTCTCTGTGAGTATAAAATTATTTGTGGAATAACAGTGGCAATTCTTTAGCCGTTTATTGAACGGGTCACCATGCAGTTTCTTAGAGGATTATAAATCAACAGAATGAGCAATTTGAATAATCATTTAATAAACAATAGGAATAATACCCCAGACTCTTAAATTTGCCGTTCATAATGAATCGATTAATTAAAATTATGATTAACAATAAAACCAGGATTTAGCGAGATCTTTCAGTAATTACCCTCTGTATAGATTTATTTATATTTGATGGCTAGAAATGTCGATGTACAAAATAAAATTTTTAAAACTATAGCCTGTCACGAAGCTCTCAATAGCAAAACGGGCTAGAGCCGAAAAATGGAACCTCATAAAGTTTATCTGATTCCTCATTAAGTAAAGTGTGATTGATTATAAAACTTGTATTGTGTTCTAGCAATGAAGTGGCCGTCCGGTAATTGATTGTGAAGCGAAATATAGCAGCAGGCGTTATTCGCACGCTAACGATAACAAAATTGTAGTGCAAAGGTGGCACAAATGGCAACTCCTGTGTGTCCGAATAAGATGTAGTATTTATAAAAAAAATTAAATTTGAATAGTAACTGGCGGTAATTTACTGTGTTGTGTTACTGTGTGTCCGAATTAAGATGTAGTATTTATAAAAAAGTCATTTCAAATCGTAATTGGCGGTAATTTACTGTCTTATTTTAGAATAATTATAACTTTGCACCTGGTATTTCATAATTGACAGAATTTAAAAATATAGCGATAGGTGGGCACAGTGTTGGGGACTAATTAATAAATAAATAAACACTCTCAGTCCCCGAACACTAGGCCAATGATCGACAATAAAGGATGAATAAAAATGATAAATAAAGAACTATAATAGTAAATGAACGATAAATCCAAGAAAACAAAACTATAAACTATAAACCGTATAACGTATAAACCGTATAAAAAAACTATAAACCGTGTGTCTAGCAAGCTTTCACTTTCAACTCGTAAGAACGTCCTAAGTTCGGAGCCCGCTGAAAAAGACGAATAAATACAAATTAAGGACTCGAATTAACGGAACTCTAACAAATGAATATAACACATAAATACCAACTAATATAATAGTAATATTCAATATCACCAGAAAAACCACCACTATATCAACAAGGAAGACTAACACATGATAAACAATGCAAGTACCAACCTCCGTGGTGGATCACATGACAATGACAAGATACAGGGCGGGTCTACACGAGGTCACGTAATAGTTCACTCAAAAACAAAATGACAATACACGTAACCTAACCATCTATGAAATTACTATATTTAAAAGCGGTCCCTAACAACAGGATCCATTAACATTTATCTATAAGCATTATATACGTATTTTTGACGAAGTATTGACATATATCTGTACATTCGTTTATAATTCTTTATGCATTTTTAACTAAATTATCAAACACGAATGTTGTAATCTTCACTCCGCCAAATGTTAAATAGCCAAATTTAAGATTATGTCCTAAACAAAATTCGGGGACCGCCTAGGTTTCGACCGAATAGTCACTACACTCGGCACAAAGTTATTCTGGGTGTGCTTGCCAAGTGTCCACCCTATCGAAATCAGTTTCAGGTCTGAATCTCCTTTCCGACTTTATAGTCGCCAAAGAGCATGACATGGCTTGGCCAAGCCGGGTCGATCATACCGAGCTAGCAAGCTGCCTAGAGTCTGATCTTCGAACTTAGAGTCAAAGCGGAAATAGAGAAGCTGATTTACGTGCTCCCAGACGAGTCCTGGGCGGCCCTAATCCTAATGTTAATGTCGGGTTGCTCACGCCTCTAAATTTTGTTATGTTAAGTGTGAATTTATTATGCCACCTATTAAGCATTCAGTATTAACTTTCTTAATTGCTAAGCTATCAGATTTAGGCGTAAGTCTACAGAAAACAAACAAAGAAGACGACGAAACTTTTATTCAGAAGTCCAGGCGAAGTGGTTATAACATCGTCCAATAGTGAGAAGATAACGGCAGAGGTTGCAAATGCTGTAGAATAAGAATGACATCACTATATTGGAACGGTAATTGTTGGGCACATAGAACCATATTTGCTTGCAATTGGAATGAGTCACTAATGTGAGATTGAGGCACTCTCAAGTCTTACCGCGAAAGCGACGTTGCAGGATAACGTTATTTAGATTCAGTTATGGAAAAAAGAACAAGTAGCAGGTTTCGAGTCCAATTGGGATGTTGAGGTGCGGTGCTTCTTATCTGGTGAATATGAACGGATGACTTAGTACAATGTACAGAATAAAGTCTAGCAAATATCGCAGATAATAACTGTCTTAGCAAACACTATCAGGAATGAATTTATTGATACGTACCTATTTGTTACCAAGGATGGACCATAGTAAGAGTTCTCTATTGAGAACAATAAGAAGTGAAAAAAGGGAAAATAGGGTAAGGAGTGTTCGCTCACAAGTTAAGGTAATAAGGGTGAAGTTAAGTTAAATGCATGCAAGCATGCAAGTTAAATCCCACAAAGGGCCTCAAGAATTAAGTCAATAAGCTCCACGGAGCCAAACCCTACGGGTTCAAAGAAGGCTCATAGCCAATAAGAAAATTGGGACGAGCGAACACAGGGGTGCAAAAATACAATTAATAACTTAATAAAAGGAAAACACATTCGCACAAACACAAAATCAAAAAAAGACAAAAAAGATTTCCCGAATGAAGCAAATGGTTCCAGGATCTAGTCCGCACAGTTGTAAGTCTTGTTCATCACTCTTTACGATAAGGCAGGTGGCAGACGACTTTGCCTACTAATAAATGACTCGACAAGCGTAATTACAATAAGGATTTTAACAAGTAATAAATTTTAACAACGCTATAATGTTATCGTCAATTTTTGAGAAGATTTCTACTACCAGGGAGGTTTACCGTTATTTTCAAGAAAAATTTAGATACTCGTTGTGGTCGTTGCTGCAAAACTTTATATGTTTTCTTTAATGTCTATTCAATGCACTTAACCATAGAGCGCAAAAGGTAAAACGCGATTTTCAAGATCTTTCAATATGAAGAAGATTGAAAAGCTACTCAGCAACGTTCAGAACCACTTGCGATGGTTTCTTCTTCCAAAATAAGACAAAAAACATGCTATTAAAATTACCGAAAATTTGAATTGTGTTGCTTCTTGTCAAATCTGTTGACTCCCCCACGCGCGGCTGTCAAGGCCCCGGAGGTTGAGGTTGGCAGGCTGTCAAGCGGTACTTCCAGTGCTTTGCATTTCAATAAGAAGAACCAAAAATTGCTTTTCACTGACTGCTCACAATGGGCGCGTCTCGAAGGAAACGAACATTATGGAAATTCTTTTCTTCTATCGATTTCTTGTTTGGCTGCTTGGACAGCCAGCTTGTTGCTTAAAATTTTGATCGACCGACTGGAAACTTGGTTTGAGCTCAGACATGCAGAAATTTGTTATTGACATCGCGAATAATGTAACCAATAAAACTTTTCTATCGGCTCGAAAATTCTCGGCTGTTTATAATTATATTTTAAAATGTTTTCCTCAATTATTTTAGTTACTATTTGGAGTGGTTTTTATAATCGAACTCTTCAATAGTTTACGAATAAGTTCAAATGAGTAAGGAAACCACGTTACAGATTATATAAAGAGTAGAAATTTCGTTACACGTATAAAATCAAAATGCAAATTCTACGTTAAACAGGCTAAAATTGCATGTCACCGACAGAAACCAAAATGGCAGATATTGATTAAAAATGAATCATGATTTTCTCATGGATATGCAGATACCGCGAAAGAATGTAGGTATACCTACTGCCTCTAGCTGGGTTCGAAATTCTACATTTTCACGCTTAAAGTTTCACGCGTTTGCCCCGAAGACCATCCTTTCACGCGGTGTCGTCACATTTTATATACAAATAAAAGTTTTCATTCAGGTTGCCAGGAGTTTACAGAGCCTCTGGCAGGAGAATTAATTAAAGATATGAGCAAACTTTGACCGTGAGATTAGGAGAGAGCTGTAGCAGCCGTGATGCACTCTTTCTCTGTCTATCACATGGACACGCACAAGGGACTGCAAACTTAAAGCTTGAATACGTTGATGGAATAATGAGCGAAAGGCAACGACGAAAAGTGTTTCTCTGAGATATAAATGCATAAATCGTTAATAAATGGAATGAAATATACGAAACAACGCAATATTTACATTTTTCGTTATGATATTGGCAATTAAAAGAATCAAAATTCGAATTTTTAATAATAAATGTTGAAAATTTTTCGTAAAAAGGCACGATAAATATCATAGTCTGGCATGTAACACGTCAAAGTTTTCATAAACGTTCCTTATATTAGGTCACAATGCACCATGGCTAGATATTTTTAATAATATTATTATTAATTAATTAATAATTGATAGAGTTAATTCATTGTTGTTACCAATAATAATGTAATAATTTCAGCGTCTGGCGATGGAAAATTAGTATTACAGATGCATCGCATGAAATGACCAGAGGGGCAACACCGTCTTGAAGACAACGCTGCATCTGACTGCACCCTTTCGGTAATTATCTGCTCAGTGCAATGCAGTAATTATGACACGACCTGCACGTGACAGGCTGTTGCGCGAGAGTGTGAATGTGGATCTATACCTATAGGTAAATACATTCAAACTTGGTCGCGAGAGTGTGAATGTGGATCTATGTATAGGTAAATATACTCAAACTTGGTCGCCAGAGTGTGAATATGGATCTATATATAGGTAAATATACTCAAACTTGGTCGCTAGAGTGTGAATATGGATCTATATATAGGTAAATATACTCAAACTTGGTCGCTAGAGTGTGAATATGGATCTATATATAGGTAAATATAATTTATTAATTTATTGTAGGTAAATATAATAATTAAGTGCATTTGAAAATTCAAATGCACTCTCTGGTCATAAATTGTACGCATATAATATATAGGTAAATATACTCAAACTTGGTCGCGAGAGTGTGAATGTGGATCTCTGTATAGGTATATATACTCAAACTTGGATTTCATTCGCGACGAGATTTGACCAGCAGTTTCCCGAGAGTATGATGGTGAACCCACAAGAACATTTACTAAAACTTAATGTATATACAGGTAAATATATTCAAACTTAGATTTTATTCGCGACACGATGTATATTTGACCAGCAGTTTCTCGAGAGTATGTTGGTGAACACACATGAGCATGTATTAGAACTGAATGTATATTTTAATTACTGACGATTTGGCATGCGGTTTCAAAAAAAGTAATTACATGTATATCAATAGGAATCCCCGCTGAAAATATAAGATAATTTAATCATAACGCAAATTGCAGTTGACAGGCTGCTTCTTTTTATATTGAATTCGAGCACCAATAGCAATTAGAAATTATTCACCACAATTTCCTTTTTGCTTCGAAATTTCCATGTGTATTATCCAATCAAATCAGAACCTTACGTATTATCAAAATTGTAAATTTTGCAAATTATTGTAAAGAAACAGAAGAAAAATGCTCTAAGCTGCAAATTTTTATGGTGCTATTCAACCACATTTTGCGCAGGCTAAGATCTGAACCCTTTGGTTCAATTAGGCTTATGAATTCTCATCCGTTGCGATGGTTTGGACGAGCCAGCAAGAGCCCAATATTAGGTCATTTGAGGACCCATTCCTGCCTTAATGTTATAATGCAATGAACATTTCCTATAAATTGAGCAGTGAACGCTGGAATAGTCCAAGGCACGCGACCCACCGCTGCTGCTGCTTATGGCAATTTTGCTTGTAAGCGACGCACGTAACATCAGCAGTTGGAATAAACACAGTTTTTTAAATATATGCAAATGATCGTCCTCATTTGCGTTTAAAAATTTATTCGAACTATTAACTTTTAATGAACGTTACAATAGTATAGTATAACACAGACATGTAATAGTAAACGGATTTTTATACTCTAATTCTAGTTCCATGCTCGGCCATAAAAATATATAAAAAGTTATTGATAGAATTAGGACGCCCACAACAGGATTGAGTAGTCATTCTGATTCAATACATTGTACGAGGAAAATCATGCTCAACAAATTCGCAGAACAAATTTTGAGTACGTTTTGAGTGAGTTTTTAAGTTCCCATGCATAAATAATTTTGGCTTCTAAGACGCAAATGATGAAGTAAGCATTTACAACTGAATTTAATAAAAATCGATATTGAAACTATACTCTTCGATGGTTTAAATAACTCTTAGAATGATCTCTGAGACGCGAGAAGAGGTACAGGGACTATAATTATTTTTAGGTATTATTTTACATGCTTTTCTATCAATATATTGATAGAATCCAATGCTACTGAAAAACACAAATAGGTTTAAATCTTCATGACATCCCCCTCAATATTGTAATTTTAGTTGGCTAGCATGAACAGCAATAATACCGAGCAAGAGCGAATATTCCTAAGCATCTATTAACAAATTTATTTTCTTCAGGGTACAGTTCTGCCTTTAACAGTCTTGGTCTCATCAAGCTTCACTGTGGAGAGCTACGAGTGAAGGTGTATGCCATTCTCTTTAAGGAAGTTTTGATATTCCTTTTCGTGTTGTTTTCCATCGAGAATGTCAATAGAAACTTGCGACGAGCCTCCAGCTCTGCTTGCTCAACTCTATAATGTTTGTCTGTAGATGTGCGCTGCAAAGGGAATGATATAGCAGAGGAAACAACGCAGGGACACTGCAAAACGATATCTCAACTTAAATATTATTGGTCTCAAGACTTTCACTCTTTCAGCTGCTTGAAAAAGAGGAACATTCTCCCATTTTAAATTAGTTTTGCTCCGAATAGACGAATAAAATTGCATTAATGTTGTATTGGTTGTCTTTAATTCATCTGGTAATTATTCATGTGTCTTTAATTACTTTGTTAGAGAAATAATCTTCCTGAACGAGTATATAATATTTTTTATTTATTATTATTTTTTAAATATTTTTTTCGTATACTGATCTAGTGAATGGGAGCAGAAACTAAATGATTATTAGCTAAATCATTACAAAAGTTATTGGGCTAGAGAATTTCCTCCTTTCATGAACCCAAAACGTTTCCTTAAACGAATTTAGGTATCGTAAATGTCATTTACCTTTAGTTGCCATTACATTCGCTTTTTCGAAAACTTGAGAATACGTTCAGAGCTCCTTAAAATCTTAAATCTTGTTTCAATCAGGCTTCAATTTTCTTTTTATCTTGCGGAATATTGTTACAGTAAAGCAACAATCGTGGCAAGCAAAGAACATTAGTGGCAGCAAAACAAAATAGTGGCAGAAACCAGCTTAATTTCTTGCGCATTCATCGAAGTAACAACCCTTCTTCTGGTTCTTCGACGCGCTCATGGTACTAGCGCTGGCAAATAAGTCTTGCAGCACTTACAAAAGCTGGCCATAAATTTCAAGCTTTCCAAATAAAGTAATTACTCCCATAGGGAAGAAAAAATAAGACCTTGCAGACGCTCCTTAGCCTTCAGTCTTAATGGAGTTCGAAGAGGGATTGCTGACCCTCGGGAATTTTTCCCTCTTTAATTCATATGAAATGTTCACTTGGCTAATTTTGCTTCTTCTGCTAATAATGCTCGCTAATGTCTTCTTATTCAAAGAAAGTTCTTCATCACTAAAATGAAGACTGAAAATTATTTATTTCCGTGACCAGTTTTGTGAATTTTTTCAATGAATTTAAATAAAGAGATCAAACTTTTAAATTTGTATTCTAATACTATTTTGATGCATTCGTACCGACTCGATATAGGAGTTTAATTTTTATAAATTTTTATTTATTGTACTTGGCAAATACTATGTCGTGGCTCTGATAATTTACAGTGAAATAGGTGAAATACCCTTTCGACAAATTTACGAAAGCTTGAGAAACGAAAAATATACAATTTTCCAAAATTAGAAGAAAAAAGCGTGCTCCGAATGATATTTTTCCGTTCCAAAACTGCTGGCAAATTCTCGGTAAATCAAAATTTTATCAATTTACTCACTAAACTGTTAAAATACGTCAAAAGAATCTTCTTGTGGATTAATTTCATGATTGGAAACCTGCTTTTCCTAACATATAAAGATCTTTGCATTATTGGAAACTATAATCTATTTTAAAAAATGCAGCTCGGAAATCAATTTTTACAGGCGAGAAAAAAATCAGGAATTTCGTTGAAAATATTACATCCGCTGTTAAAATTTCGAACCAATGTAATAAATCCTGTTGAATTCTCGATACTGAGTATTCCTCCTAATTCTTTTATGAGCGTGGCAGTCATGCAAAATATCCACCCCAGCGCTTGATTGCCATCACAAATCAACATTTTCGGTCGTTTGAAATGCTAATACTTAATTCATTATGCTAGACTGCTTTCAACAGTTCTTTGCAATGGATCATCGCTTGCAAGAATTCTCCTCTATTGAATTAAACATCTTGTCTTATAGAGGCCCATTGTCAAAGGATTCATTTCTCAAGGGAAGAATAAAATTAGTCAAATCAAGAAGCCTTAAATGCTTCCGAAATCTGTCGCTATTGAGAAATTTCTACCCCGTGCGAATCCCGGTGGATTTTAAGTATTCTACAAAAAAAATTCCCCCAAAAATTCTATGATCTTTCGTGATTTTGAATGAAGAATATCCCTGGTTCCATTTTTGTGTAATGTTGTTTCTCTTATTTACAGACTTGTCAAAATATTTATCCAGTTTCCCAAAAAGCCTCGCATTTCCTTTCCTGTTAATATTAGTTCCATTTTCTAGGACTATTACATTAAATCTTGTATTGTTGGTGATGCGCACGTCGCTCTCACCCCTTCACTAACTGATTACAGTCATCTCAGCGAGGTATAATTTGTACAGACTTTAAAATAGAACGGTATTGATTGGTGCTGCCGCAGTGTCATGTTTCCGTTCACGGTGACAATGGGAAGCCACGGTTACCAGGGTTTGGTCTACGAGGATTCGGTCCATTGAAAAATACGAGGCAAAAATTGCAACTTATAATAATAATACAATGTGTCAAGGGTTAACTCTTAACATGCCACAATAATGGAGAGAGAAGTACGGGCTGGTGTGCAAATGGAATTTGTACAATGCGTTCTCGGATGACAAGAAAAAAATTAAATCTCGTGTAGAGTGCGAAAAAATTGCGAACTTTGACGAAGTTTTGCTTTGTTCGTATCAACCTCAACAACTCACTTAAATTTGACAGCTTTGTTGCGCTGTTGAAAGATACTCTTGTTATTCAAATAATCTCTTGCAACACAATAGGAGTTTGATAAATATTTATTTGTGCATATATACATCATAGGTCATTGATTGAAGTACCTTGCCGAACATGTAAAAACCATGTAAAAAGACGGTCGGAAGTTGAGCAGTAGAGCATAATTCTAGTTTGATTGGAGTTCATCTGAGTTACTTGATTGAAGAAATAAAAAATTTTAAAAATCAAATTTCATTCCAAGTAGTAAATAATGGTAATGAAGTTTTTGCCGATTATCCAGAAATTATTGTCGAAAAATTATATATTGAAAATTTGAGCTTTTAGATATAATTCACTCTCAAGATTAAAGGTGTACGGCACAAAAAATTCAATGAACCTCATGTATTAAAGCTTTAATAAGGAACCTGGAGGGGAATTATCATATTTTACCCAATCTATGGCAAAGTAATCGGCTGACAATTTTTTTATGCCCAATGACGAGTACAAGAATTTAATAATATAAATTCTTCATATTGTTTTAGAAGCTTCAAATGTCAAATTTTAAATTCTTTTTATAATACGCCAAACTGATTGAATTTCAGAAACACAATTACCAAGTGTATTGATTTCTGTGATTGACACACAGTCAAATATTCGAATGGATCTAAACAGGGGCTCCGATAAGTATGGTAGGTTTTCTGTCAGGCCAGACCTTCACCTGCACAAAAAAAGTTTTTTGTCACTCAGGCGACTTTTTCTACGTGAATATGAAACCGAGAAAAAGTATGTGAATTCTTTTGTTAACGAGACGCTCGCTTCTCACTTATGGATTTTTAGCGGGCTTCTTGTTTGTTGTTGTGGCCCCTAAAGGAGTGGGCTCGATAATAAGAGATGAATTCAGGGCACAAAAATGCCCGGATTTTTAAGTCTTTCTCATGGAAATGATTGTTTGGTGAGTGATTATCGGAACGTAAAGGTGAGCAGCGGAGCAGAAGTGACTTCTACTTCCAACCGACCGACTTCTTCGCTCAAATGAAAGTACACAATTGCAATGTTTTTTGCACTCCTCCAAGCACTGACTGAGCAAAGTCTATAATTCTTTAGCAGTCAAACTTGTACAACTATTTGCCCAAAGGAAATGTATCTGAGGAAATAGTCGACCTGATAAGAGGCAATTCATATTGTGTATGAATTCTCTGAGCTTGCTAAATCAAAAACTAATCTTTTAAATTAAAAAATTTTAGAAATTAAAAAAGATTAAAAATTTAATCTTTCTTAAACCTATAGTAATTGTTTAAATTCAACAAGCTCAACCTAAATCTAAAAATGGTTCTCAATCCATATAAAATTAACTTCCTTCCTCGCGCCCAGAAGCCATTGACATATTCTGTCACCTGCCATAATTTCTTTTGACGACATCTAATTTTTTCCTATTTCGTTTCTCATTATACCGTCCCTTAAATTCTAACAAAGAATTTCACGAATTCACAGCGACGTTGTCTATTGTGCTACCAAGCCTGATGTTGCCTCCACCTCCCCTCACTGTTTCCTCAACAATCCGATCTTGTCAGCTCTCCAAAAAAATTGTCGGAAAAAAATGATTGTCACTCCTGCGGCTCATTTTATTCTGACAAATGCCTTGGCAGTTGCTTTGCATATAGAGGAAGTCGGCTGTTAACGTGTGAAATAATAACCAAAAACGTATTTAAACAAAAATTAAGACGAATTTGGTGTATTATATTTGGTTCATTTCATGCCATTATCAATAAAATTCATTTGTTCACCTAAAATTATGACTATACAATTTAATGCTGTTTTCAAAGAAATTTTTCTGAATTTATTCAAAACTAATGCTATACATTCATGGAGTAGATGATGCAAGATTATAAATCTTTATAATTTTTATTGCCGTAAGGCCTACTTTAATGAATTCACTTGCAGAAGAAAATAAAGCGAAAACACAATCTCTCGTCTCGGTCATCCAAATAATCTTAAATTTTATTTAAATCGGTAATATTCCTAGATCAAAATTAAGCTTAGTTAGGTTTAGCAACTGATATTATAAATGTTATTCTATAATTTAGACAGAACGACAACTGACTTGGAAAATTAGGAGCTGATAAATGTACATGTTTATAGACTTCAATGTAAATGAGTTAGAAGAGGCTATAACTCGTCTCAAATCCTTTGTGCGTGAAAAGTTTTCGATGAAAACTTGCAATGCATTAACGTCTAATGTAATATAAGAACATTTGATAAGAACCCTTTCGAGTTATAGAAGAAGCGTTTCAATTGAACTGAGACGAAACGCCGGATCACACATACTTCTTGATATCTAATTCGCGCACTTTTATCCTGTTCGAACAACGTTCGTATGTGTTGAGTTTCAAGTGCGGTTAGTCTAAGAGCCTCTTAAGTAATACAAAAGCATTTTAAACTACTTCCTTCTTAGCCTTTTAGGAGCTATAAAAGGTACGAAGCTCATGTGATTATACCAGTGCCGTGTATAGCAAGACATACTAACTGACGTATGGAATGACGTGAAGAAATTTTTGATACTATACAGTAGTTGAGCATTTATCTCATAAAATATATTGAATATATTTGAAAAGTAGTATCATGGACCGAAGTCGTTCGGACGTGATTTATGCCTGCGTATATTTTTTGTATGCTCTTATAAATGACACTGATATTAATATAATATAGGTAATATATTATGGTTCTATGAAAAGAACCATATCAATATTTGATTCGAAATTAAGAGATGCAAGTCATATATTTGCCTCGACTGTCGTACCAGAAAGCTTAAGCGTATCAAGAAAACGAATGTTATACATTCTTTCCCAAGCCATTTGTGTTAGTTTGATTGTCTTCAGGCTGTCTGTAATAAGTATGACGTTATTTCCAATATTGCATTTTTAATTCTATCCTAATCTATCCAAACACCTGCGGGTTTGGATAGATTCTTCAAATGAATGAAAATGAACACTGAATAGCGAACAGCGAACAGTGAACACATAACAGCGAACCATGAACACTGAACAATGAACAGCGAACAGTGAACTCTGAACAGCGAACAGTGAACACTGAACTGCGAACAGTGAACACTGAACAGCGAGCAGCGAACAGTGAACACTGAACAGCGAACCGTGAACACTGAACAGCGAACACTGAACAGCGAACAGTGAATACTGAACTGCGAACAGTGAACACTTAACAGTGAATTGAGAACACTGAATTGCGTACAGTGAACACTGAACAGCGAACACTGAACACTGAACAGCGAACCGTGAACACCGAACAGCGAACAGTGAGAACTTAACAGCGAACTGAGAACACTGAACAGCGAACCGTGAACACTGAACAGCGAACAGTGAACACTGAACAGCGAACAGTGAACACTGAACAGCGAACAGTGAACAATGAACAGAGAACAGTGAACACTGAACAGCGAACAGTGAACACTGAACAGTGAATTGAGAACACTGAACTGCGTACAGTGAACCCTGAGCAACGAACAGTGAACACAGAACAGCGTACAGTAAACACTGAGCAACGAATTGTGAACACTGAACAGTGAATTGTGAACACTGAACAGCGAATTGTGAACACTGAACAGCGATTAGCGAACACCAAGCAGGGAATAGTGAACAATGCTCACGCCCCAAAGTGTCCCACTTTGACCTCTTCTAAACCTTCAGTTGAGATTCTCAAGCTCACCATACCTGTCACTCCAGAGCTTTTCCAAACCGATACCAACTGTTCTGTTTTTTTACAGTCCTGGGAAGTTAAAGGGTGTCTGCAGTTTTTGTTCGCATTTTTATACGGACGGCTGATCGAGTCGTACGTACGACCAACGTGTCGATTTCTCAGGCATAGATTCGATCATAACTGATTTATCTGTACAATACATATATTTATATCTCGAGCTACATACACCGAGATTAGCCATTATTCTCACATTAATTCCACTTCTGCTCTCACAATTGAAAAAAATAAGATATTAAATGTAAACAACTTATAATTATGCACAGATCGAAAAAATTCCAGTAATCGACCATCATTTTTTTTATTGATCAACCTCAAGCAATGACGAGTTTTTGCAGCTTTGAAATGTATCCCTGAAGAATGTATTATCTGAACGAATTCTTTATTGTATTTTCAGAAGCACTTTATGCAAATAGATTTGCCCACTACCAGCCTTACGTCATCTAATCGACATCGCCGAGACCATCGAAAGTATACGAAAACGTATCACAAAAAATCATGTCTCTCGATGATCATTTTTTCTGACAAATGTTCATTTGAAGGATGTCTTTTGTTAATGATATGTACGCTTCCCTAATGTACAAGCTCCTGACAGAGTGAAAGCAGTTACCATGATTTATTTTTCTATGCATATTAGACCCAATTTGAGAATTTATCCCATGTAATTCATAGCTGGGAATATGGGTATACATTCACATACATTCAATAAATTTAAGTCTTTCCTAAACGAAAAAATCAAGTGAAAAAATGTAGTGCCAATTAATGCTCAAGTGTAAGTTCTAACATCTTTAATTTACTGAAATTGCATGTTACCGAGGATTTAAAAGAAGAGAAAATCCAAGTAAATTCAGAATTCATTCATTCAATAAATTTCGAAGACCTTATCCATCATCAGTTCAAATTAAGGTATAATCTTAGACGTTGTCTTAACTCCGCCAATAATTATTGTTCATATCAGCTTGAAATTATAATTTTTCATTTTTTATATTCCTTGACCCGTTATTAGGACATTTACATTTAAATCTCTTATGTGTTCGTTTTAAGTTTTCGCATTGATTGTATTTTAATTTTACTGTACATTTCCACCCCGGATTGCGTTCTTTACTTTTTTGAACATGATGAAGCTGGTCTCTGAAACGTCTTCAATGAAGATATAATGAATTTACTTGGCATCGTCTTTGCCTTCGCATTCATGCTATAATACTAATATTATTTTATTTCTGAATATTTTTCTTACTACTTGCACGCCAACCCAAACGAATATTTAAAGTGGATTACCCATCAGTTACACTTTTTTACATGGGATTGACATACCAACTTGCAAGGCGCATTGAAAAGCTGGCTGAGAGTATTTGCTTAGGACTGCCTCTATTTGCTCTCATAGCTCTTTCATGCGTGAAAATCTAAGCTTAGGATTTCTCTAAGTAAATAGGTAGTACCGAGACATGTTATTCCAAGCCCATAATTTCTTCGTAATGACTGACCGATACCAGCAAAAACTTGCAAGCCCTCAGAAGTAAAGGATTTTAGATTGACATCTTTTTGGTTGGTGCGAAAAAGCTTGGTATACACGAGATATAAAAATCAGGCGAGTCAAACCAGAAATTTGGTAGTTTCCAGTGAAAATTTTTCTTTGAAACTGGAAGAAAGTGGGTCTAAATTTATATAAATATAGAACAAGTTATAGCGTCTGAAATAATAGTATTTTCTTTAATTCAAGTTTTAGTCTTTGATGCGCAAAGCTTTATCTACTTCATACTTTTCGCAACTTATAATGGATTTAATCCATGTATTTACAAAATTATCAAATTTTTTTAATCAGTAATTTTGACAAGACCTTTGTTATTAATTCAAAACCAACAATAAAAAAAGTCTAATCTTGAGCAATAAATTAACGTCCTTCATAAAGCACCCAACACTCGCAATTATAGGAAACCGAAATTGCAAATTTCAGTTTAAATTGCTGCCTATTTTTAGCGCATTTTCTCATTTATGGAAAAAATGCACTATTGTGCTCGCCGTGTCCGTCCGTCTGTCTGTCTGTCTGTCCATCCGTCTGTCCGTGACCTCAAGTTTTCGTCGACGAGAAAATGCGCTCTCTGTCACTCACTGCAGTGAGTACTGAGTTATATTTTCAAATAAATATCTTGGCTTAAAAATGCTTTTCGTTCTCATTCGCTTGCAGTTGTTAATCGATAGGTTTTGTTACTTATCATATTCATTAGGTTATTTAGTTCTTAATCGATTCCATGTAAATTTGGCAATTCTGCTGATTATTCTTGTTCATGAAGTTTTTTCTTGTTCTCAAAGTTTTGAACCGATGATGGAGCTGGTGTCTGAAACTTATTCAGTGAATATAATCAATATGGCGCTTTCTCTGCTTGATTTGAAGTTTATTTACGTTTAAGACAAAAATGATATTATTAATACATATAGTTAAAAGAATTAATTATTTACAAAATGGAAGAGGCGTGAGTATGGAAAAGATTTTTTTTGTGACCCAAGCGATTTGGATCGGCTTCTGGTCCAAGACACTGCATGAGCCAATCTTACTGTGTGAAATCATACGGGGGATCTAGTGGTGCACGATACAAGGCTTAAAGGCAGCTGCATATCAGGAATACAATACACATGCTTAAATTATACAGGCCTACATGGAGCCAGCTTTGCGATTTGTCGTATAGGCCTCCCAGCGTACGCTCAAATCGTTACTGATTTCGCATGCATAATCCTCGCCAGCAGCGGCATAAGTACGAAGTCGTTCGTACGTGATTTATGCCTGCGTATAACAAGCGCGTTATTATTGCCTCGAGCGCATATTGGTAGACAGTTACATATTGGTAGATTGTTCAGTGCAGTCTAATACTGATAGGTAAACTGAGAGGTGATTTTTCCCACTGAACGAATATGTAACTGTACATGTAAAGGAAATAACCTGTGACAAAATATTTAGTTTCCGAGTTTGGTCTTAAAACAATAAGTGTCTGATCTTCAGAAATTCATGGAGGGCTCGACAAATTAGGGGATTCGTCCATAAATTCAGTTTGTAGTCTTTACGCAATAGATCTAACATTTAAGCAGAAACGCACTTCGTTCTCCTATAACATTTTTCCAGCAATTCTCTTTGGGCAGTTATAATTAATTGACAAAAAATCATTATCGATAAAATTGCCTCATGATTGTAGAAATTGACTATTGGCGGTCAAGATAATGTGTCTCTTAATTTATAACCCCGACCCTAAAAGTCACATTCAGTTTATGTACCATTAAATCACAGAGAATTTTACATACCGACCCACATGCATTGTGCCTCCTTGGCCATAACCTGAACCATGCTTCTGGTTACGCACCGTTGACTGTCATTTGAATACCAAGTGGCGCAGCGTTTACCCTTCCCCAGGCAAATGACAATTTATATTGAGCTTCTATTGGTTCTTTGAGCCCGCCAAGGGGTGATTTTCATTTGTATGCTTTAGGACATTCATTTGAATGCGGACTTTGAGCGAGCGCGCGTCGGCAGTACATCATGCAGCTGCAGCGGCGTGCTAGCTGTCTTAGCGCGCGTGGCGCGAGTTTTACAGACACTCTCGGATTATTAACAATTTTTTACAATGTAAGTTTTACAGACTCTCTGGGCTTATTAACAATTTTTTACGATGTAAGCTAGAAGAAATTATGATGTTTTTTGTTTGTTTAGTATTCATTTGTAAGTATGAATAAATTTTCGTTTACAGACACTCTCGGATTATCAACATTTTTTTTACGACGTAAGCTAGAAAAAATTAGGATGTTTTTTTGTTTGTTCCTTTTATTCATTTGTTAGTATGAATCAAATTTTCGTAGGTATAGACGAATGCAGAATAATTTTGGCCCAAAAGTTCTACTGTTTTTTGTATGCTTTTTTTATTGAAAAATGGCCTCCATGAGTTGAATCATATGTCAAAAAGTAAAATGTAATCTGAAGATATAAATTTTAGCGTATGTTACAAATAATCTTCCTATAACCAGTCAAGTATAAGTAGAGAAAATGCTTCTTTAATCTGTGATTTAAGCACATATATGAAATAGATCTGACTAAATAATTGAAAATAAATGAACTTCCTGAAACTTGTGTTTCTACTGTTGTGTACATCCCCTTAGTATTTAAATGGACTAAATTGAATAGCTATCATCCTTTCAAAGGTGGATCATTCAAAATCAACTCCGACACCAATTCTTTAGATTTATGCATTGTTTAAATTGTCTTGAATTGATGGAAACATTACATAATTCCTATAGGAAGCACATTTCAGCTCAGATTACAGCAATAGGCCATCAATGGAAGACATAAACTAAATATCTCGTTGAAACTTTGGCAATCTAGAGAGCATTATTGGAGCACGGCGGATTTTATCCGATTTAGATTGGAATTCGGCAAGACGTGAAACTCGCGATCATTTTTAGGTCAAACTGCGATATAAAACCAGCCGTGTATCAACCGTATATTGGAGGTAAGCCAGAAATATCACCCAAGGGATAGAACTGCATGCGTTCCTACATTTCCTTTAGCCGCCTTCTTGCCATTCCCGTACGTTTATCATTGAATGTGTTTGGAAACTTGAAGACAAATTACCTGGCGAGCCGAGGTTCATAACTTGGCAAAGAAAGAAGGGGTTGGGGCACAGGCCACTGCAATGGCGTCTGCCTCAGTATTGTTATTCAAACTTTATTCAAAATTTCTCGAGAATTTATGACCTCGTATGGAGATGGGTCGCCTAGCTTGTTCGCTGCAGCCTAACTACAATAATTTATTCGGTAGTTCCCCACGCACTAGATCCTAGATCATTCATTGTCTTCAGTCCCGATCGTCGCAAACGGAAGAAAAGATGTCGGCATTACTGCAACTAAGAGAATGATGTACAATTATTGAAATGTCAATAATACCTTTATAATTACCGAACGAAATATTAAGCACTCATATAATATTAAATATTATAAATTGAGCCTTACATCAATAGTTGACGGTTTTCATTCTCCTAAATAAAAAAAATGAATATAGTGATGATCCCTTACATTCTGAAAAAAAAACAATTAAAGCAATTAATTGTTCATAGAATTTATTACTGATAATTATGATAGAAGCAGAAATATTCAAAATATGACTCCAACTGTAGGCATGATAGATATGTTTTTGAACATGCAATAAAATCTCGATGTCTATTCAAATTATCTTCAACCATTACAAAAATTGGGTAAACTTTCCTCTAGAGTAATTTATGCTTTCGCAGCTCATCCTTCATTTCCAGTCAAAGACGAAAACTGATCAGCTTAACGCCGTAGAAAATTCTGCTTCAATTGTTAATCAATTCGAAATGCCCATTTTTGCCTCAAACTCGACACGTTCTGTGCGTAGAAAGTGATGAAAAACCAGTTTCATGCTGCATATCGATGGCTTTAAGTCAGTGATGAATCTTAGTCAAGACGTAAACCAATGGTTTCAGAATCCACGTTATAACCCGTGTAACCATTCATGATTCCTTAATATATATTCTACAAATGATTTTTTAATATTTTGCAAATATTGTTAATTACATGTATGAAAATTAGCACAACTAATTAGCCAAATCAACTGGAGTTTAATGCTAGCAATAGACAATTTATACTATTCAACTGCAAATTAAGTCAACCGATGAGTTTAGATAAAACACAGCGCATAAAATTGAGTACAGCTCATTCATCATACATTTCATTTATAGGATGAGTTACTCGTGTTTAGTGCATGCGTTCATTACTTACGCATAGTATGAAAATAAGTATGGTTATATTATCGATAATACAAAAGCATTAGTAAACAACACGGTAAAACTCCCCACTATACTTAAAAAATAGGAATTCGAGACAGTGTCTGTTTTCACGCAAGTAATACAACCGATACAGAGTAAAGGAAATGTATGGAAGTGTGAGCACAATGCATGTGATAGCCTCCCTCTCATTGAGCTATAGCATTATTTAAAATTAAAAGTGGTTATCACGGACAAAAGCAGCTCGTTCTTCTCAATTCAAAAAACATGGTAGGATAATGAATGGCCGCTGAAAGTACGAACATGAGCCACCTAAAATTTTTAACAATTTTTGTTTGAATACATTATTTTAGTAATTCACTGTGAGTCAATGTGGTGGTATATCCGACGTGTATCTTGGTAGGGGTTCGCCTCGAGCGAAGGTTGGTCGACTTCTGATAAAGAAGCGACCAGCGGGAGACCTTGGCACCGGTAACACACTTATGGCAAATCAAAGCGCTTTTTAACAAATCCTTTTTGAAGCTAATACAATGGCTAACAAAGAATCTAAACGGACTAATGTGAGCGTAATAGTCTACCCAATCGATGATTCGATAACTATTCTATGATATTCTTCGATTCACGCGTTTATTTAAACGGGAATGAAATGCGAGAAAATTTAAAATTTAGTTTAACCAGTCAAAAATGTATATGTAGCCAAAAGCCAGTGAAAAATAGGGCATGCATGGATACAAAAATCTCTTATTCCATTTTATGCAGTCGATATAAAATCATAAATTGGCAATTGATAACAAAGACCTTTATTTCCATAAAAATGTAAATTTCCATTTTTTGATTTGTGATTTCCATCACAAATCAAAAACAAGCAACATCCGAGGACAAATTCATTCATTTCCCTGGAACCAACAAGAAGAATTAAAATTACCAGCGATAATTTTTCACTTGTGGCACTTGCAAGTCTCCAGCACTCAGCCCCTCTCGGGTTCCATTTCAGTTCTTAAGTACGTCATTTGAGCCGCCATAAATCTGACCGACAAAAATGCCTCCAAACCATCAAAACATCAACAAGGGGACAAACTTTCTTAAACTGATTTGGCTTCTGTAATTAGCAAGGAACAGCGATCTTTCATCTTCGTGAGCCTTTGCGCCGTCTGGCAGTGGTCTTTCTTAGAGATGAAAGTCTCACAATTTGTTTAAATTTTTCGTGTTTCAAAGACAGCGTTCAGTGAATGCAAAATTAAATTTTTCGTGTTTCAGAGATAGTGTTCAGTGAATGCAAAATTTAAAATTAAATTTTTCGTGTTTCAAAGACAGTGTTCAGTGAATGTAAAATTAAATTTTTCGTGTTTCAGAGACAGTGTTCAGTGAATGCAAAACTAAATTTTTCGTGCTTCAAAGACAGTGTTCAATGAATGCAAAATTAAATTTTTCGTTTTTCAAAGACAGTGTTCAGTGAATGCAAAATTAAATTTTTCGTGTTTCCAAGACAGTGTTCAGTGAATGCAAAATTGCTGACACAATCCTGCCACAATTGTTAGGTTGATAATACAAATTTATCCAATTTTAATACACGAGATTATTCAGATTATTATTACAAGATTATTCAGCTATGCATAAAATTTGCATTTCTTTGTATTGAATCTCTGTGTGAATCTCGTTGAATTCTCCGAACTCGATTATTGCATAGGTATTGCTTATTGTCACTTTTATTCTGCTAACTTTCCAATATATTCTTTAAATTTACAAGGATAATTAACTGCCATATTAATTTTGAACGATTTGTAGTCTTCCCGTAACACATTTAAAAATAACAAGTAAGTTTCCTGCACGATTAAACTGATTGTGTTTTAGATTTCAACGAAGAACTAATTTGGGTGAACATTGTATCATAAATGAAATGAAGCCAATTCACTTGCAAAATGAAACAAGCATGTTCATGAAACAAGCCAATTCACTTGCAAAACGATACTGGGAAATCAATAAGTCTTCGCTCAGTTATCGAAGAAGCAGAACATTAATTTTACGATTAAAATGTCAAATTTGATGTATGTCGATTCTATTTGGGGGGGGGGAATTGGGAATAAAATCGTGAAAATATTTTAAACACTTGAAAATAAATTTCTGCAAGTGATCTACAGAATGGCCATCTCGAAGGTACAAAAAAATTCGGTGTTTTTTTAACTTTTCATTAATATTTTATTCTACGGTAATTATCTCGGAAATTCTTAAGAAATTCCAGCTCCTCATTATCAATCTCAATTTGTACTGAAGCTTTCATGTTTTGAGTCAAAATCCCAATTTTTGTCTCATCGACAACGAAATGTGTTTTAATTTTGCTGTAGATAAACACGTCATCATAAAGTAGTTAATCAAATTCAGGTATACCAAAGTAAATAATCGGAACTGTTGCTCAAAATTTAATCTCCTTTCCTATAAATTTGATTTTTTTGCTCTACAAGTTCAAAGTTTCTCGTTCACGTCTTCCACTAGCGAGTGAAGGCCTGGCAATCAAGAAGCCACAGCAGCGAAATCACATCGAGGATTTTTCTTGCTCGCAACCGTAGTCCTAATGGCATTAATTCCTTATACGTCCTTTGATGATCTTAGCGAAGAAAAATGAAACAGCAGTTGGCAATATTTTTACTCTCCGTTTGATGGGTTATTAAATAAAGTTTGCTAATAATCGGCTTCGTAGATTACTTTCAAGGACTTTTCTTGGGTTGATAATGTACTGAGGGTCCCACTTTTGCGGGATTAAAGGCTCCAAGAAGGGAGGACTTTGTCTGCTCGAATGGGTCGACGAGATCGGCATCTCGTCAACAGTCGTCAGTGCTTGAATAACTATTATGCCTACCAAGACAGTGGCTCTTATAAGTGAGTATTTAACCTGCAGAGATGAGTGTACCGATACATAACTATTGTGCCTACCAAGACAGTGGCTCTTATAAAGGAATATTTAACCAGCAGATGATTGTACCGATACATAACTATTGTGCCTACCAAGAAAGTGGCTCTTATAAAGGAATATTTAACCTGCAGAGATGAGGGTACCGATACATAACTATTGTGCCTACGAAAATGCTGGTACTGATACGTAGTTATTGGGATTATAAATGCAATGACACTAATATATGAATTTTGAGCCAACAGAAATTAAGATACTGATATAAAATCATTTATTGAGCTTGCTGAGGTGCTGGTTGTGAAACCTAATTAATGTGCCAGCTAAATATTTGCTCTAAAATTTAAATATTGAGCCTCCAGAAATGATGGTGCTTTTAAATAATTATTGAGATTACTAAGATACTGCACTGATAAGTAATTATATAGCCAGCAGCGACAATGACACTGATTTATGAATATTTAGCGTACTGAGATAATGGTATTGAGTTATAATAATTTGGTCTATACACAGACAATTCGGCTCAATATTATTTATGCACGTATGATTTATTGGTCCTTATGTATAAATTTTTGTCCTGTGATGAAATATATATCAATGATAAATTACTTAGCTTGCACTGGTGGAAGTGCATTAACTAGTTAAGTGTCATTTATTTATCATTCTGATTTATAATTCTGATTGCCCGAAGTTTTACGACACGAGGATTTGAACATGTTAATAAAATTGGGGTTTGCATGCAAGCAAAAAAAAAAAAAACAAGAATTTTGTTGTGTTTTTGGACGCCTAAGCGAGAACATTTCTGATGTGGAATTCTCCTGAGAATTTGACTATAGGAATCTGAGTAAATTTCTTAACTGCTATTCCGGGCCGAATTTCAGTTAATTCCATTTCCAGTTCATCGTTTATATATATAAGAAATTTCTATCCATACAACACTTCATCTTATCCTTAATTCGGTTGAATTGGTTTAAGTCGGGCAAACCAATTAATGTTACTGCGGGTAATTATCTAACGTTTCTTAAGGGAGTCAATTAATTAAGTAATCAAGGTTCGTTACAGGCTAACTAATTTTAACCCTCGTTGATACAGTTCAAGTAGATGAGCTTTGCAATGAATTTGGAATTTTTGAGCATTTATTTAGCAGTTGTTTCTGGATGTAGTATGGGTCGTGATCAATTATTGTATATTTATCGATAAGGCATCATATTTGATAGTTGAATGCTGGTACCTGTACACGTAGAGTGGTGATTTAGGAATATTCATTCACTATCATTATACAAGAAACATAGGTTCTGTTTCATCGTTTACATACGAAATGATCAATTAATTTTTTATTTTAGACTGAAGATAAATTGAACCATGGGCAAAAACCAAGGTCTCATCCATGAAAATACTACCTTAGCCATCCACACGAATAGAAAACGAAATTTTCTATGGAAGTCCCTAGCTCTCCACAGAAATTTTTTGATGGTAGACCAATTTAGATAGGTTCGATTTCATTCCCGCACGAAGACTCTGTTGATGAAGAGCTCTATGAACAATTCAATGAATTGAGTAGAAAATGTATGAATAAAACGAATAAGACAAATAGATTTATGAATACATTATTTTACTTTACATTAATCGATTTTCAAATTTTTACTGGGAATACGAAGATATATGTGGTTAATATGTTACATAGCTACGCAATAGTTGAAGGGCATAAGGCTCCATAAGCAAGCATCCTTCAACGAGTTTTTGCGTGGTGAAGATTATCGTACGTATGACTATCATAGTCATACGTAATAGAGTAGGGGAAAAGTAAGGTAGAGTATTGATATAGAGTAGAAGAAGAGTAAGGTAGAGTATTGACATAGAGTAGGAGAAGAGTAAGGTAGAGTATTGACATAGAGTAGAAGAAGAGTAAGGTGGAGTAGGAGCAGATTTAGATGTGGTATTATAGTACAGAGTAGGAAAAGAGTAGCCGTGTGAATACTGACGGTAAATATTGAGGCAAAATATGAAATTTTCACTCAAGCTGCTATCACATCAGAACAGTTGACGAGCTTCTAGGGTACCCAAAATTACAGTTATGAAATTTGGCTAAGTAAAAAGCCGAATTATAGATAGACAATATATTATAATAATACCATTGTAATGGTATGTTCCAAGTAGTAGATATCTTGCTTATTCAAAACTATCTTCCATCTAGATTCTAAACAATAAGTTTTTAACCCTATGTCTACGGATACAGTGACTAAACTTGATAGGGGAGCGTCTTGAGCAAAATTTATCTCGGTAATTTACAGACGGATCACTTTGAAACATGGTACACATATGTAAAATATAAATGCAAGACTTTTTTGTTAATGTAAATTTTTCGAAAAAAATGAAAGAAAACATGAAATTCTAAGAAAACGGCCAAAAGAAACGGCCACTATAGAAATCTATCTCCTCCTAGGATTTTCAAGCTACAACATCGAGACGCATATCATTCGATGCGTAAAGACTCCAACTATGGATTGGTCGTAGCTTTTTTTCGAAATTCGAGTTTATTCGGGTGGGAGGCATTTTTCGTAAATTTTTTCCAAAATTTCTCGATTTTCACCCCCGCCTCCATTTTTATCAAAATAGAATCCAAACTATAAAGAAATTACAAAAAAGTATTACTTATCGAGTCTTTGCAATACAATAGATATATGTGAATATATCTACTACTGAGTAAAGATGATATATGGTCAGTAAGATATACTACTATTTAAAAGTAAAAAAGTAAAGTAAAATTAATCCTGTAAAGGTGGATTGGCAGAAGAGTATTCTCCAATCAATCCCACTTTTGCCTTTTTTATAACGAACTTGGATTTATGAGCTTATTCTAGCTACTTCTACTAGGATATTTGGTTGCTTGTCTGCATATTATTTATTATTACATGAACAAATATTCGTTGTATTGAATGGTAATAAACTGCGTAAGATATCAGGGATGCAAGTGAAACAAAATTTGATTGATATTATCTGTCACACACAAAAAAAGTACTGAAATGTCAAGAAATGTTTAGCATGCCTAGAGATAGCCTAAACCAATATAGCTTCTAAGCTCGTCTTGAAAACGATCCCTAATGCCAAAGAATTCAAGGTGCCATCGAGCATCACTCGAACATATGTACATTTTCCCCTCTAGATTTTGTTCATTACTTGAAGTTGTATTAATGCTGTAATGAGATTCACGTAGCTCATCAAAGCAAGAACTGCGTCGTTGATCTATTTAGGGCTTCTTTCATTTCCAGCGAGAGCAGTAATGTCGCAGCAGCCAAAAGCGTAGCTTTCGTTTTTTGTATCCGGAGAAGAAATNGTAGAAGACATTGGGAGATGTAACGTTGCTACAGCCAATAACGCATGATACGTTCTTTTTATCCGTAGAAGACATGAGGAGGTGTAACGTTGCTACAGCCGATAGTTTAAGTTTAGTTCTTGTATCCGCAGTTGACGGACGTATGTGAAGCGCAGCTTTAAAGGAGGAACAGCATTAAATTAGGCAAAAAATTGCTCATAGGCTTCAGTGTGAATTTATGCAGAGTTTAAAGCAGCTTATCAGTTTAGCAGACTTTAAAGCTTATCAAAGTTTAAAGCAGCTTATCACGCATCGAATGATTCACTAATCTAGAACACCACTATAGTATAGTAGAATTTTAGTATGATCTAGTATTGTGTAATTTTTCTATTCCATCGGGTTCTTATCAAATTATTGAAGTTAACTTTCTATGGCACAGTTGGGGTTTAATAGGATTGGTCGACGTTCGAAAGTTAATTGAAATAGAGATGTGGAACTTTGGAGGGAAGTGCTATGACGGATGCGTATTGACACATTTAATTACACAATTATAAGAACAAAGGCATTTACACAAGCCAATTATACGCAATTATTAACTTATTGGACACAATCTATTCTACAATCGACAATCTAGGCGCTCACCAAGAATCAACAGGGCTGGCTTCGCAACGAATCAACAATTAAATAACTTATAATATAATATAATATAATATAATATAATATAATATAATATAATATAATATAATATAATATAATATAATATAACATAATAACTTATAACAATAACCGTAAGACATGTGCTTGAAATAGTTGGGTCGATGTTGCCAGAACGAATTCTAAAAATTCAAAATCATTACATATAGTAAATTTTCAAGTATAGTAATTTTTTTGCATGATCTTTGACCGATTACCGAAAATTTTTACTGAAAACTTCGAATGAATGAGAGTGAAAATTATATAATGGATGGGACAGAGTTAGATGCTTTGCAATTAATGCTGTGTATCATGGAACCGATGATGGTTGCAAAGAAAATCATTAGTGAATAAACCCACGTTTCAAAGAGAATATCATTATCTCACGAATAATTAATTATCTAATCATTATCTCACGAATAATTAATTATCGAAGCATAAGATAATCTACTGATAAAAATGAGAAGCTGTTCTCTTGACAAAGGCAGATTGATAAAGAAATTCCTTGCCGAAACGTAAGCAAGTCGCCGTACGATATCGTGAATTGCAATCCATCTATTTCAAAAAGGATCTGGATCAAAACTCTAAAATTAATTTGAAAAATTTCATTGCAAAGTTTAGGGATGGATGAGAAACTTCAGCGGGCTCAGAAAGTCTACGGTATTTTGTGATCATGTTTGGAATTTCAGTCTCACTTGGACACAAATAAATGTCAGGTAATTAATAAAGTTTAGCAGAGTTCAGAGCTTTTACTCAAGTAACGATGAACTAGCAGAACCAAAAGAATGTCAATTCCATCAAGGCTAATTGACTTCCTGAATTTTGAATTGCGGGATTGTCTGGGATGAATGAGGTGCTAGACTGTAAATTCATGTGCTTTGTTAGAATGTTATTGATTCGATATTTGTTCTAGGGTGAGGAGTTAACTGGCTTTGGATACATTAATAGTCTAGTTGCAAATAGGCTAGAATGTTATTATTTCGATTGTTGCACTACATATAGTAAGGAGTTGGCTGGCCTTATATGCATTAATAGTCTAGTTACAAATAGGCTAGAATGTTATTAATTCGATTGTTGCCCTACATATAGTAAGGAGTTTGCTGGCCTTATATACATTAATAGTCTAGTTACAAATAGGCTAGAATGTTATTAATTAGATTGTTGTTCTATAGTAAGGAGTTGACTGGCCTTATATGCATTAATAGTCTAGTTACAAATAGGCTAGAATGTTATTAATTCGATTGTTGTTCTATAGTAAGGAGTTGACTGGCTTTATATGCATTAATGTTCTAGTTACAAATAATAGGTTTTGAGCCGTCAATATTTACCACACGTTATGCGTTGTTCACTCGAAAAATATTGTACATTTATTATCAGCATTCAATTATTTGTAGTGAATGTTGAGTAACGGTATCAAGAACTTTGGTATAATATTAATAATGTTATATTGACGTTCACAATTATACAGTCATTTTAATTTCGGATCTATAAAAGTATTGTACAATGATGGATTTAAAATATAATTGTTTAAAAATTCCATACGATACCACCAACTTTTTCAGCAAACTTTTGTTGAAGCGCAGTAAATTTATTTACAATCAAATTTGAAAATCTAAACGAAAAATTTTTTAGTTTTAAAATTTTTCGTTCACCAAAAGCGCAGAAGCGCAGTTAGTAAGTCCTCCACTGATGGCTGGAGGTCTTCACTAGGATATAAATGTTTTGATTTAATAGAACTAGCATTATTGTATGATATTAAATTGAATTAAATATTATTGTATTATTAAAGTATTCATGTGAATATATACAAACAAAAGTCAAAGAAGTTCAAGATGTTATTGATAGTCAATTCGATCAATTAGTTATGTTTAACATACTCATTGTCATCCAATGACTAAAACTCAATGTTGCGATTCAAAGCCTTGTTGAAAATTGTAATTTCGAATATTGTGACTACAGAGGGTGAACGATATTCGAAAATAAATTTAGTGATACAAATGATCGACATTGAGTAATTTCTTTCAGAATTGTTTAAATGGAAAAAATTATATTATTAATGGTATGTGACGTTGGTTGTTTTATGACGAACTTCATTAAAGAACGATATTCAGATTATATTCATATCTTATATTATATTCGTATATATCTTAAAATATAGTGCTGGGGCCATACTTTCAAAAATTGCTAAGTGAACGTAAGTACTTACGCTCTATTTTCTTGTCTATGATTGGTGAATTTTGCTTGAAATGCCGTCAATGATTGGCTGATGAACTTACGATCTCTTAACTTTTTTTGAAAGTATGGGCCCTGATCTGCCATTGATGATCAAGAACTGAAAAGCACAATAGCAGTTTGTTGACGATTAGGCAAACTAAGCGACTAGACTTCGAGAGTTCCTGGAAAAAAATCTCATCAAAACTTCTTTCATTGTTCACAATCCAAATAATTAGGAACTTCCTTAAGCAAAATCACCGATTAATTATTCTGAAAATCAAAGCTTTCCGAATATGCGTCGTATCCTTTTGAAGTTGATTTAATTTAGTTTTTTTAATTTCACGGAATCAAGCATTTTGTTTAGATCCCTTATATGAGATTTTATTTAGAATGAAGTTGATTTAATTTAGTTTTTTTTAATTTCACAGAATCAAGCATTTTTTTTAGATCCCTTATTTGAGATTATATTTAGAATAAATGTTTTCACCCTGAATAAACGTTAAACGATACATCATGTTTAAATTCTCCTTGTCGTAGCTTTGTTATAAAACACTTAACCGTCTTAGGCGCTTGAGAATTTTTCGGCTTATTTTGTTCAAGTAACGAAGTATACAACGGATTTCACAGTACGTACTTATTTTACATGCCTTTTGAGAAACCAAAGTGATAGTTTGGGCTCCGACGTAACTCTCATCGCCAAATAAAACTGTGCCTCGTAAAATAAACAGCGTTTTGTAGAAGGAAGTTGTAGCTGATAAGTCGTGTTTTGTTATTTATCGCCTTTCAAATATCGGTAATTCTTGCAAAGCGAATGCTAAATATGCGTAAAAATAATAAAATTCTCTTGAACCTTTTCAATGGTTTTTGCGAACGATATCCTACTGTGAAAATTACACAATAGACCAGTGATTTGCAAGCCGAATAATTCATGTTAGTTGTAAGACGTTTTCCTTTTTGATGAGTTTGGGTTGACGTAAGTCCGCGTTCAGGATTTAAGATAACCGCAGTTTCGACAACAAATATCATTTTTATTGAATGAAAAAATTGTATCTGTAAGAACAAATATAAATATATTTGTTCTTATCTATATCTGTTCTTTATATAACCCTATACACTTCGTTGTATGCTTATAATATTCAAATATAACAAATTATCATTAGAACTATAAAAAAAGTATAAGAAGGCATAAATTAACGCACCGAAATATTGTGGGCAGTTTTGACGCGGGCTACGAACATCTGAGCTACCATTCGATACGTTGTCGGTACATTCTAAAGGTCGGATAAACAAGTAAACCAAAGTAGCGCATAAGAATCAGACTATTAAAAACTATGCTAACAAAAGGTTGGATAAAAATATTTACAATAGTACAATCGAATCTTTACGAAATAAATTCAAAATTTAAACATTAAATTAGGATTCAAAACGATTAATTATTCATTGAGCATCGTTTGCGCAATTTAAGTATGGAGTATTGTGTGCAAATAAAAGCCAATAGGGTAATAAAACTATTGGTAAACAGTTTGTTGTATTAGACAAAATTCATTAAGAATAGTACCTACTCGTATTTCGAATCCAAGTTTACCAGTATATTAGATTTCGATAAATTTAAACGGTAAATTACGTGGTCACCTTATGAAGCTATGAAAATAAATCGCGAAGCTATGAAGAAATCACCTGCCAAAAGTAAAGCTAAAATGAAATAACTTTTTAAAAATTAAGCAGGACAATTATCTTCAAAATTCAGCAAATTAACGTAGTGTTAAACCTTCATTGTGATGTTGTACTCTTAGATATCTGAAAAGAACGCGATTTTTTTTATGTGTTTTAATACAAACTCTCCACACACATTCTAAACTCCCAGCAAACACCACGCAAAAGCTAATAACTCGTCCGAAACATTCGACACCTCGTACAAAAGCACTCAGGGAGCACGGAAGATTGTTTTCGAGCTATCAAACTGCTCCCTTTTCGGTCAGAAAACGACAATCGTAATCGTAAACCCGATCTTAATTGTTTCAGTGTATGGAGACACTGTAGCTAAATAACCCGGTAACTCTTGTGCGTGGTTTTGTTCGCACGCTTCCTGCGGATTTGGTTTCAATGCAAATGGAAGTTGATCTGCGGGAGATAACTGGGACTTAAATTACTTGATCTGTTTTTAAAACTGAGCTTGGCGTCAATTTTTCCACGGTTCTATTATCTGAATAAGGAGAAAATAATTTTGTATTGTTTAAAATTAGGTCGCACCATAATTTCCACCGAAAAAATGAAGAAATTATTACTAATGGCATGCTGAAATATGCTCGGCGGAAGATTTAATTATAATATTACAATGCATGGAGGTTATGACACAAAAGTCGGACTCAAAAAACAACAACAAATAAATTAAATTAATATAGCACGTGCCAATTATGTTCGGAAAACGTTCGAATAAAATTTTCGCTATTTATTCCAGGGGTGATGTTAATCTGAAAAAATTATGGCTCAAAAATTAACACGTGACAACTTTGAAAGCTTCTGACGAAGTTTTGTTCTATGGAATTTGAAATAATAACGTGGATCTAAAAGATATTAGAAACCATGTCGAGAATTATAATTGATCTGGAGATGGTAAAAAATTAATTATACGTAATACCCATAGAAGACGAGATTTCAGATCGACTTTAATTTATAAAGGTTGTATCCCTATGGCTTGAAGTGGATGGTTCAATTCTAATAAGACTGGTCAATATTTGTGAGCTGAAAACAGGTTCCTCGAAGCAAAAAAAAAAATAGTTTTCAAAAAGAGGGTCGAGGAGAAAACGAAATTTTAATGTGCAATCTCCCGATGCATTTGGGAGAATTTCTCGACCGGCAGGAACGGGACTTTATTGAATTGAATTACAGAAACTGCGGCGACGGTAAATTCGTAAAATTCACTACACGACACGAGGTTCCAAATCCACTCAGGTTATCGACATGAAAGATAAAGCGCTTTATTCCGATGCTGCAATGAATGAAAAAATGTCAAAATTTATGAGCGATTAATACACCGAAATTCGATGACCAGGACCTTAGTGGGAACTTTGGTAACCAAAGACAGTCAGTATTTTGCGTTTGCATTTAAAAGCACATTTTCTAGTACTTAGCTTCAGTCTAAATTGTTTATGGCCGATAATAAAGTATAACAATTGTCATTGAATCGTTGCCATTTCCGAAAATCCAAGAAAATTTGAATGGATAGACGCTTGAATGAATTCAATTTTGTCGTGATAGTTGAGCCTTCAATGCGTTGGAGGCAATAATTTTTCCAAACATGTTCTTGGCCTAATACATGATTCAGAATGTTATCTAAGGACGTTATCCTTCTTTACATGTTATTTAATAGCATCTCCCATTTATAATACGCAATAAAAACAATAAAATTATAAATAAAAATAATTTTTTTGATCCACAAATAACATTATTTTTCATAATTTTCACTATACCATCTCTTCCAAAGTTTAATACGGATCTTACTCTGATTATTTCATTCCTGCACTTTAATTTGGCCATAACTAAAAAGAATATTAGGCATATAGTAAATAATTAATAATACTCAATATGTTAAGTCTGAATTATGGCATTGATAATACAAGCAAGAATGTCATTTGCCAATCTATATTTTCTATTTTCGAAACGCTTCCAATGAGCTGGAAATTATGTTCCTTGAATTAAAAAAAAATTCGGTTAAGTCGAATAGATGAATTACATTGGGGTATCAAATTAATGATTGACGTTGGGTCGTCTAATTAATGAAGGCTATGGGAATCAAGTTGATGAATGACGCTGGTGAGCCAAGTTAATGAATTACTATTTGGAGTCCTATTAATGAGGGACGATTTGGGGTCCTATTAATGAGGGACGATTCGAGGTCCTATTAATGAGGGACGATTTGGGGTCCCATTAATGAGGGACGATTTGGGATCCTATTAATGAGAGAAGATTTGAGGTACTATTAATGAGGGACGATTTGGGGTCCTATTAATGAGGGACGATTTGGGGTCCTATTAATGAGGGACGATTTTAGGTCCTATTAATGAGGAACAATTTGGGGTCCTATTAATCGATTTGGGGTCCTATTAATGAGGAACAATTTGGGGTCCTATTAATGGGAGACGATTTTAGGTCCTATTAATGAGGAACAATTTGGGGTCCTATTTATGAGGAACGATTTGGGGTCCTATTGATGAGGGACGATGTAGATTCAAATTAAAACCTAGAATCGACTGGCCTGTGAAAATGTAGAATCTCTAGAATCTATTAAAATATAGAATCTCAGGGGCCTGTGAAATCATCTGATAAAATAATTTAGCATTGGAAAATCGAGTACTGTATTTTTCAATACTGTATTTTATTTGCTTTGATCTGAAGCAAATTTTCCAAAGGATCTTCAGATCCTTTTGGAAATTTGAGCACTGCATTTTTAAGTACTGCATTTCATTTGCTTTGGATCCTTTTCCGATTGGATCTGAAGATACTAACGTGTTCCGTAATACCGGAATCAGGCTAATATCAAAACTCGTGATATTTAAATCATTTATTACTCAGTTGAAATTAACTTGGAGTATGAAAGCAGTTCCTATGCAAAAAAATAAGAATTTAGGGTTAAGTTTTAGTGCTTCATCTGGGACCAAAGATGACTGCAGTAAATGATGACTGCAGTAAGTTTGGAGAAATAGAATATTATAGAAAAGAAGTAAGCACTTTTATTGCTCTCTATTATATTACTGATATTTTTTCACCAAAGTGCTTTAATAAGGTGAAATTCTCTCACATAAAATCTCAATTATAACATCTAAGGAAATAGTCAGCAAAAAAATACAGAAAATAATGCCAACAAATATCTTTCATACCCCCAAAGAGATGCCCCAAAATGGCACCTCAACGCGATGCTATCTTGTTATTAACGATAGACTCCATGAAGGAGTCATCTATCACGTGCACGTCGATACGATCATAGGACATCTTCTATCGGCATTTCTCATCACGACAACAAGATAGTTTGCTTCACTGCCTTTGTGCCGCCCCACATCCAATAAGGCCAGAAGTCTTAAACGGTATCTTTATCTTAGTGTCCCCTGAGCTGTGGTGGAGTTAGGGTGTGCGACGCTGTGCCGCATCTTGCGGCTCGAGTTGAAGTAGAGTGCGCGATATTAGCAGAGTGACACTTGTGAAGAAGTGACTAAAATGATACTGTAAAAATGGGAAACTTAGAGCCATTATAGTTCAGTATGAATGTCTCAGGAGTGATTGAATCCAAAAATAAACGACTTGAAAAGTCAAAATTTCCCACTATAGTCCACATCTTAAATGGGCCATATTTCGCTACATTCAAAACGTTATCGATTCTAATTGTGGGTAATAATTTCATCAAGTATTTTACGGATGAAAGTAAAGTAGGACTTAACCTTAGAAATTAATTTAAGAATATGTTTTGTATTTTATTCGCATGATTAATATTGAACTTCCCAGTACCAATGCGCAAAAAGTTGCCAGGGTTCTCTACGTTAAGCGGAAAATTTTGCTTATTTGCAATATGAATACGAGTGTAATCTTTTTGCAGATTCATGTTTAATAATTTTAAAAGTTTTCTTCCAACATGCAATAATTCACAAGTATCAAATGGAATCTTAGATAACAGAATTTAGCTCCTTCTTATTTCGTTCATTGTTTTACCAGTTGCAGTGAAAATAACTTATTGTCTGCTCAAACAGTCGAATCCGATCATATGCAGGATAAATTTCAGGAATAATTATCCACTAAATCCTGATAATAAAAGCAAATTATGATGAGAAAATCAACAAAGAATTAAACAGAGTATGTATAATTCTGTACTGTCTGGATAATCTACTAGAGTTTGCGGAGGGAGTAACTCAAATACTATGTAAGTTATCCGTGGATTTTTGGTGACCTAAATATCTTATATCTAGTTATTCGAGCAATTCTATGTCATTTCACAAACATTGACTCAGATTAAATTTCTCCTGATCTACAAAGCTAATTCTTTCAATATCTTAAATTGCTTTAAAAAACGCATTGTTCCCAAGTAAAAAAAGAGATCACTTGAGCGTGATAATTAATTTAGTTATTTGCTGTAATTACTAATTTTTCATGTGTGTAGGTGTGAACTTTCAACCCAATCTTGAAGATTAATTTCCAATATTCCAACATGGGATCTAAAATTTTGTTGACCGACTACATCAAAAATTTTCGGAATTTCTAAATAAATTTGCTCAAAAGAATGTTCAGTATATTCCACAAATCCACAGTATTAAACCTTGATAACCGGATTATTTATTTTAAAATAATCCCGTTACTAAGATAGTAACTACCATCAAGTCAGATGTTAATTACAAAATTGAAGTAATATAACAATCTACGTCATTATAGTTTAATTATAACCTACGCAATAGAGGAAACAAACCTAAATACTATTCCAGTGTACACATAGATGTTAAATGTTAAACAGAAATTGATGGTTACATTTATTAAAGCTTTATGAAAATTCCTCAGTGAACAGTAAAGGAATTTGGAAGCAGTTATAGTCAATGAAAATTCAGGAATATTTTCTTACTGCTCTAAGCAGTGATTTGTAATGCCAATCATCACTTTATTTAAACAATTTAATCATATGATGAATACATTTGAGCTTAATAACACAAATTAAGAATTCACTTTCAAAATGTAGTGGTCGGTCTTCATAACTAATAATCCAAGTATCCGATTGAGATTACATCTTGTAATTAAAATTAATGTCAAGTTTTTTAGTCTGGGTATCGACCGACAAACAGCTTATTTTATTCTGAAAATCGAGTTTATATGAACATAATTACTCGTCCAGATAATTATCCCTATCAATTTCCTTTAGATTGTTTCATTTTCTATATAAATATTATATCATTCAATTTTAACATCAATGAATGTTCTCCCATAAATTGGCAGCATTGACTTTGTGTCATGTCACTCACTAAGATACAATTGATAGATTATGGACATAATTTAAAGCATATTACAGAGAGCACACATACATAGGGAACATAGTAATATTATAGACGAAATATAATACATATTTATTTAATTATAATGAATATACCGCACCTGCTGGCTTGCTTTCATGCCTTTCATAATGAAATTTTACGGCGCATTCTGAGACAAGAAATATCGTAACGCATATGGGCTGCATAAATTTACTCCAATGCCATTCATGTCGAAATTTAATTATGCATGCACAATTGAGAAATAATCTCATGCCATAAAGGCCGCTCTTTAAAAAAATGCATCCGCCGAAGTTATTTTATGATCACAGAATTCAGTTGCAATGGAGTCCGCAGATCTTGGATCCATATAATGGATGCTGAGTCCAAAGTAATTTAATGATTTAAATTTGGAAACCAATATTAATTTTGGTACATGTGAGACGGAATAATTTAAATGTAATGAGGAATTCGATTGCGCATTATATGAAGAAAAAATAACAGATAAGAACCATTTTTTTCTTTGTTTTTTTATCATGCTGAAATAGAAAAATATGCAAGCCTTTAAAATAACTTGGGTGGGGCTATTTTCACGTAAATGAATCAGTTACCAATACAAAAATAACCTGAAAAAATTATATTCGAAAATATTATTTCCCATTACCTCTGTTAAGTCATTGTTCATCTGTTGTAAATGATTTGTCATTATTTACGAGAGGAGTTTTCAAGAATTTCTTTCTGTCCCTCAACAATAATGAGAGGTTCTTGTTATTTTTTTTTTGCTAAGAATCTCTTCTTCTAATTAAGTTCACTGCCAGGAGCCATCTTGTATCTAAAACTTTCTGGGGTTTGTTCTAGAGACATTGACCGAAATGTCAAGATTATTTCTACTCAAGCGAGGCCATTAGGCATCGTGACAGTAATGAGCAGACAAATAAAACGGCAGATGTACTTGAATAAAAAACCTTTTGTTCATCAGGCTTTTGCTGGAAATGCGGATGGAACTTTTGCCGTTTTGCGAGTATTTTTCTTTCATTTTTCTTAATTTTACGCAATGTTTCTGAAACCGTAAATGCAGTGGACATGTCAGTGTTGCATTTCCAGCTGGGATAATTGCAGGAACGTCTGCAAGGTTTTTACGAACCAAGAATTATTCTAGCGAGAAGATTTGGCAAGTGTTTATTATAGAATTTTATTATAGAATTTATTTAGTTTATTATAGAATTATTATTGCGAGAAGGTTTGGCCAGAGTTTATTATAGAATTTTATTATAGAATTTATTTAGTTTATTATAGAATTATAGTTTATTATAGAATTTTTATTGCGAGAAGGTTTGGCCAGAGTTTATTATAGAATTTTATTATAGAATTTATTTAGTTTATTATAGAATTATAGTTTATTATAGAATTATTATTGCGAGAAGGTTTGGCCAGAGTTATCTGCAAGAAGAAGCTTCGTAATTTCTGTGGATGGCATTGTGCGTGCTACCGTTCTTGCACTTGCGAGGGCAAAAATATTCTTGGGTTAAATGATGGAATTTATCGGAATTGAATCCCCTTATCTAATTGAATAAGCTGGCGTCGGGAGTGGTAAGCGGTTCGAACATTGAAAATATTCCAAATAAAAACGATTTTGCATCGGTTCTGGCTTTTACAGTTACAGTGGTATAACAGTACAATTCTGCAGTTTACAGTTCAGTTATTTATTCAAATAGGATGAATTTGCCATAAATTGAAGCTTTGCAGATATAATGAACGAGAGTGTATATTTTCTTATCTTTTTAGTACATTAATTATATAATGGAGTGATGTCTGTTTATGGTAATTTAATTTCTTGTGATGCTCATTGAACACTTTTCATTTGTGATAAAATAAATATATCATTTATATATTCAATTGATTAAGATGCTTGCAATATTATCTCCTTGCTATCGTTCCAAGTGCGATACATGTTGTAGCTAAAATAAGGGAAGGGGAATCAGAAGGGGATTTGGCAGAATCAGACATTCTTGCCGATTCAATATTCAATTATATAATTACTAGGCCACATTAACGCTTCATAAATTCATTGCGATTCATAATTTAGCTCTTCAAATGTCTTTGCTTCTTCAGTAGTGATTTCGCCAATACCTAGCATTAAATACGAGATAATCAAAAGTTGTAATTAAATACGAAATAATCAAAGGTTGTGTGCTCAAAAATTTACCATCTCATTCATAAATTGAAAAGTTTCAAATAGAGTTCAGTTCCATTATCCATTCGACAATTCTTGAAATTAAATTCAAACCGTTAATCAGCTACAATTCCAAGTCAGACTTTAAATACTTAATTGACAAATTAAACACAAATCACTAAAATAACACAGCAGGAGTGGCTTATCAGTTTACAATTACAAGAGTATAAGAGAGATAAAAATAAGAGGACATGTGCAGCTTTAAAGCTAGGCTACTGTTTAAAAATATAAAGTGATTCGAAAATTCGTAAGTCAGAGAGATCGTTTGTAGAAGCTAAAATTGTAAAAGAATGAACTAAAAATACAGAAAAAGGATGCTATTGGAGACCGGGGCCTATACTTTCAAAAAAAGTTAAGTGATCGTAAGTTCATCAGCCCAACATTGACGGCCTTTCGAGCAAAATCCACAAATCATAGACAATAAAATAGAGCGTAAGTACTTACGTTCACTTAGCCAGTTTTGAAAATATGGCCCCGGGACACAACACTTACAGTCATGAATTCCAACTACTAAACGAGGGGGATATGCAAGTAGGTTTCCTGTTCGATAACTCCTTCCTTTGTGCTCCGCCACTCTAGAATAAAAGTTGCGTTGCGTCAAACGTACTGACCTACGCTGATGCACATTTCGTACAGCTGAATTTTTAAACTAGTGACGATCGTATTCAGTCAGGTGGAGTATCTTGATACCTGAAGAATTAAAAAGCTAACCATAAAATTATTCATCAACAATAACCGAAAATTGACATTCGGAAAATACTTCACGAATAAAACTTTCATGGTGCAGGTAATTTTAGATGCAGGGCAAAGAATGCATGTGAATGAACAGTAAACAAATTTTCTTTTGACACATTTGGGAGTAGCTTCAGTATATTGTTTAGACTTAAATATCCTACTTTGATAACACTCTATGTGTGACGCAAACCCATTAAGCGAGAAAGTATTGCGCGAAAATTCAAATTAAAAGCGTATACCCTGGAACGCTGAGCAAATACGGAAGCCGCAATGTATTAGTGTTTGATTCACATTCAATCCAGAACGAAATGAACAAAAAACGAAAGAAGAAAGCGCTCAAACCGGTAACCGTCTAAACGTCGATTTTTGGTATACAGAAGTCTGGAAACAACCATTAATTAGAGTTTACGATAAATCAATCGAGAAAATGCAAACCATGGCTTAATTCAAGCTTCAAAGTAAATTTGATAGCCTTATGTTGAAGGTTAAGGTAATTTAAAACGACCCACATGAGACGGAGGCTTAATTAATAATCAGTAAGGTGTCATCAATGGTGTCATCAATGTACAGCTAACTCATAAATGAGTAAAAAATATAACTCAGTACTCACTGCAGTGAGTGACAGAGAGCGCATTACGAAATTACGACGAAAATTAAATTAATTTACTCAGAATTTTTATGCTGCAGTTCAAACATAGCCTTCAACATAAGGCTATCAAATGTATTATTGTATTATCCGTGATCGTATCTGTACAATGCTTGAAGAGCCAATTCTTCTTAGTTTAATCTTTTATTATAGAAAAATTTAATGCTTCTCACGTTTCTAGCTCAAAAAATCAACGAAATTTACGTTTTTTGCTAATTCAACATTAACTGGGCTGCATAAGTAGATCAAAGATTCCGGATTTTTCATGGATAACTCACTATATGCCCGCCGACCCAAAGAGATGATTTTTAATGACTGAATGTCTTTTTAGCGCATTTTCTCATTTATGAAAAAAATGCACTATTGTGCTCGCCATGTCCGTCAGTCCGTCCGTCCGTCCGTCTGTTCGTCTGTCTGTCCGTCTGTCTGTCCGTCCGTGACTTCACGTTTTCGTCGACGAGAAAATGCGCTCTCTGTCACTCACTGCAGTGAGTACTGAGTTATATTTTTTACTCATTGACGAGTTAGCTGTACATTTCAATGAATAAAATTCCATCATTTCATTTATGTATATTTATTCGACAATTGAGGTGCACGATCTGTTAGTGTTACTTGGACAAAGTCATTAATGGCGTACTTCGTGTAAATGTCAAAAAGTATTTTCGCGAAGACATTATTTCTAGTCTCTGAAGTCCCATGTCGAAAAATTTATAGGTCCGGCATTATTTTTATACTGCAGTTCAATAACAGGCCTTTAACGAAACACAAAAATGAGGTCTTTAAATATGTTAGTATAAGTTCGCCTGTAAATAGGTAACTGTAAGCGAAAAATACTAGATCATAATTGATTTTCGATGTCAAACCGAAAGAAATATCTTTTTCAGTTTTATAAAACAAGGAGCAAGTCGTGAGAGGGAATTTACTATTCACTTACGATACACCACTGGTTTACATGCTACATCAAAATACTGCCGCGGTGAGTCCGGCAATATTATTATACTGCATTTCAATAACAGGCCTTTAACGAAACATTGTGGATTTTTCAGAAGCAAGTTAAAGCTCATGGTGCAGCATAGGATGAATTTCGCAAGGGCTGAATGAAGGATTTACGCTGAGATTTCAGAAAGCACTGAACATACGATCAAAAATTATTGTTTTGTGGAAACACTCGTTGCAAAAGTTTATTAAGTTGCTTCAATTTTAACTAATTTTCCTTCATATTACATTGCATGCCAAATTTATCATGTATGGCGTCTGCTACGGCTCTCGTTTCTTTTAAATTAATCTAAGATATCACGTTTTCGATAAATGCATTCGTTGGCCGTCCATTAAGAAAGCTGAAGGTGATCGTTGCCTTGCCTGAAGTGCTGCCGATGTCAGCAACTTTTAGGAGATTTTTTTTTACATAGAAGATTTTTTTTTACATTTCTCAAGAAGTGGGAGGGGAAAGTACAAAAAAGTTCCGATGGAATGACGCTGGTCATCTGGGTTCGCTTCTCTGAATGTGTGCGAGAACAAAATTATAATAAATGATTTTCCAAACTGAATGCAAATAATTACGTCTATGCGTGGCTTTTTTAATATTGTGATTCATTTTCTGTTTGGGTATTGACTCAATGCTCATCAATAACTCATCATAATATATTTTCATGTCAATAATATTCAAATCTTACTTTTAAATAATTTTGCCAAAAAAGTGCCTGTGCAACATCCAAAAATTGAAATTATTGATAATTTTAGGTTAAATAAAATATATTACTTCAATATCAATTCTAAGCTATGCAGTAATCTAGAGAATTAATCAATGGAATAATAAATGCTTGCAAAAAATCATTGTCTCACCATGTAAACCTTTCCCATTATTGTTATTTTATGCTGTAAGGCAAGCAAGTCGATCACGAGCCACAAGCCTGATAGCCTTATCAATGTATAAATTCTATAATGGAGTGGCAATTTCGTCTAAATATTGACACTCATTCTGATAAACTCTTTTGTCGGGACAAAATTTGTTAGGATAACCCACACACGAGCAAAAAAATATAACTGCAGTGAGTGACAGAGAGCGCATTTTCTCGTCGACAAAAACTTGAGGTCACGGACAGACAGACTGACGGACGGACGGACAGACGGACAGACGGACATGGCGAGCACAATAGTGCATTTTTTCCATAAATGAAGAAAATGCGCTAGAAAGCATCGCTACTTGTACGTAGTCTCACTTACTTCCCTTTTCTTCAATTACATAATACCAAATTTAACAAATTGAACTCGATGAAAGATCGTGACTTTTGCCAGTAGCGCCCTGGCAAGATATCGCACACTCGAAAAGCCCGCATTTCTCGAGAAGTGAAAAACTTTTCTGCCCCGAGAGACCAGGCATTTATTTTTCTTCGGAGACCTGCACTCAGGGTAGAGTTACTCACGACCAGAACATTTTGACGGAGATGTCGCTAGGATTTATCCTCACGCGATAAATAAATATAGAGGTATTTTAAAACGAAAAATGAAAAAATAGAGGGATTTTCTCGCAAAAATTGAACGTATAGGAATTTTCTACGAACAGAAAGGTATAGGTTTCGTAAATTCAATGCACTGGTTTTCGGATTTTTATTCAAAAGTTTCATATGGATATAATATTTTTCCTCTAAGCAACATATTAATCAGATTTTTTTTATTGGTCAATACAATTGTTTTAAAAAAACTAAACTTGGATTTTTTACCTGTAGGTGAACAAAATTAAATGCAGCTACGAGATATTCACATATAGGAAGCCAAAAAAGAAAAGCTTCCCCTGACAAAAAAAAAACATTCCATGGATTCCTTTCCGGGCAGCGAGAAAATTACTCACCTTTTCCGAAGTAGAGCTCTCTCCCAGAAATTTAATCTGTCTTCTGCATACTTAAAGAACTACCAAGCACCGGAATTAAAAGGAAGCTCCCCAGACACCTTCAAGTCTTTGGGGCTTTTACGTACCATCGCAATTAATTAGAAGGCATTGCTTCATAAGAGAAACTTATTTGCTCAGGTATCAAGGTAAATTGTACGACCAAAATAAAAAAATTCCCATCATATGTACGAAACATTTATTTGGAAACCATTCAGATGTCGATTCGTGTGCTCTCCATGTAAAATATTTTATTCAGTAAAAAGCCGTTAACCAATGAACTTTTCGAAAGGTCAATATGATTCACGAAATTCGGTACTATGTATTAAAAATTTATTTGGAAACCATCAAGATGTCGATTCGCGTTCTCTCCATGTAAAATATTTTATTCAGTAAAAAGCCATTAACCAATGAACTCTTTAAATAGCCAATATGATTCACGCAATTCAGTACAACGCTGAATCCTGGATCGTGTACATTCATTTATTATTGTGTAAATTTATTTATTGTTAATTCATTTATTAAGCATTCAAACTGCAGGCAGCAGAGAATAATCATTATATTGAGCTTCTAATCATTGCATTCGTCTTGATATAATTGTTTATTATGGTTTTTATAATCATTTTGTTAGAATTTTATATGATATATATGATATAATATATGATATATATGATATAATATATGATATAATATATGATATAATATATAGAATAGATTATATAAATAGATTACTATATAAAATGTAAGCTATAAGAGAATGAGATTTTCATCTTACGAAGAAATCAAGACAAAAATTAAGATTTTGAATTAAAAAAGTGAGAGCATTTTAGAATTTTTCTCCGATCGCCCGTATATTAAGTTAGAAGAGATCTCAAAGTTTTCCGTTAAGCTGATTGCAGTGGATATGGTCGTCACAATTTCTTGGATGTCTGCTTAACAATGTAAACTGCCAATGAAAATATTAGAAACTAGAAGAAAGATAAAGCAGAGGCTTGGAAAATTCAAAGAAAAAGCTGATCACGCACAATTACTCCTAATGAGCATGTTTGATATAGAATGATGAATTATTGCAGCAAAGAATTGAGTCTGTATAAAAACATGGATAAATTGAAAAACTGTTTTTTCAAGATTTCAAAGGGATTGATCAATGCCTTTTGCACTGAACTTCCACTGTAATCCGAACAAAGGAAAAAATCGACGTACATTGAAGTTGTTGTCACTAGAAATGAAAACGTTTTCATTCGTTGTGACTCCCTTTTTCTTTGATTTTTCGATCTATACTTGTACCGAAAATCAACAGAAACGCTAGTTCAGGATTATCAATTACCGTTCGTTTGCTAGGAATTTCTTCTCAAAAATAAATATAACAAAAGAATATTCAATAAAAAAGATCATAGAAAATAATCCGAATAAAATGACCAACAGAGAACAGCATAAAAAGATGACAATTGTCTGTCCGATACGTTTTCACAGCCAATGCATTGTTAAAGCGACAGAGACATCTGTTTAAGTTCGTGCAAATTTAATTATATTCGTTCGAATATTCAAAGAAATATCATAACCATAAGGAAATAAATAATCTTATTCACGGTTTTCCATCCAAATAACTTTTTATTAAATTTATTAAATTTAATTTTAAGTAAAACTATATTTTTAAATACTCATTTATAAATTCACGAATTATGAAGCAAAGAAATAATATTATGATGAATGAGGTTTATTAGGATTAATGTTGAACAGATGGCCAAAAATGAATGTGTACGATACCCAAATTATTAAACAATTTTACCAGAAAACTGTAGGCATAAATAACAATAACGATTAATTATAAAACGGGATGATATTCATCAAATATGTAGCCGCAATACAAATTTCTCATGAATGAGAGAATTCAAATGATGAAGCATTATATTACATTTCCCGAGGACTGAAAATGTAAATTTGTTATACAAATTTTCAAATTTGAAATTTGAAAGAAACAATAAAGTAAACTGGCGTTGCTGGACTTACATAACGCTTTTGCTGTCTCGAAATAATTTTCTAAATCCTACCAACGTCAGGGCCTGGAAAAGCATTTACAAAATTGAAGTGGAGTGCAGTAAGCACACCACTTCATGTTAAAAAATTTTCTCATTCAATCTCGGTCATGATGTTTGAAAATTTTCTAAAAAATATTCAGGAAGCATTAAAATTGACATTATGGTAAATGAAAATGGATGTACTGAAAATCTTATGGAAACTGCGCTAAATGACAATATGAAGAAAATTAGTGGATAACGAGTAAAAATGCATGCAATCTGCTTGTACCGTTTCAAAACGAGGTTAAAAGTAAATTGCATCATGTGTTCGTTAAAGTCTCTGGTAAATAACATGCGACGATAGTGTCAACAATAACAAGGTAGGCTTCTAACAATCATGCAAGAACTCAACCTGCCATACTAAAACAAAAGCTAAATCATGGTAGACTAACAAGCATCAATTTGAGTTATGGACCTGGTCTCACTCTTGAAATTTCCTGACACAGCTCATTTCCGACAACATAAGAATTCAAATAGTAATCTGCTGGAAAAAATCTTCTGTAAGCCGTCATGAATCGACACGCAAATTACAGATGGGCAAACACCATCGGTTTTAATCATCATTGAATGGAATCCATAAATTCCAAATTACTTTCATTCTATCGAAAACCACTAAAAGCGAGTTAATGCTAAGCGAATTGCAAGTGACAACCAGTGCTCTTAACAAGCAATGAAATTAATAAAAGAAAGACATGTACGGATGGGGCGAAAAGTTATCTTTTAGAAGATTCCAAGTCATCGTAAGACTCGGCATTGCTCACTGCACTTTTCATAATAAACTCTTGGAAGACTGGCAGGTCAATTAGCTCGGGACATTTGTTTCCTGCCGGACGTCGGTTCCTACTTTCTTTTAACTTTCTTTGCCTTAATTAAGGTCAAGCAGACAAATATTGATGTTGAAAACTTACAGGGTTACAGGGAATACGAGATATATTACGGTGAATATTCATACGATAGCTATAGTTGAACATTTTATTTGATGTCAAATAAAAGGGGTTATTCCCGATATCAGATGAAATGAAATATGGAAAATCTCCGGTATTCAAATTTCAGAGCTATTCAGAGAAGCACACGTTAAAAGACATGCAGTGAAATAGAAATGACAATAAAGATAACCAAGAAAAATTTGGTCACGAGATAACGCACGTGGCTACATTCATATTGCCATTTAATTAACTCCAATATATTCAGAACGAGGTATTGAAATTTTAGTGAGAGTTCAATATGTACCACGGTTAATCAGGAGTCAATTTCATTCAGAATTCGGATCATTTCTGATGTAAAGTATTCCACATATTTTGACATGACGAATTCATTGTATGTTAATTAAATTGTGGCAATTGAATTAGCGTTCACTACGCCACGCCCTGCAAAATAAATGAGGAGTTTAATTGAATATCGTTATTTTAATTATGCCAAGCCGTTGTTTTATATATGATTCATACATAGTCAAATTCCTTATGGTGTTCCATACATTACTTTCTAATTCACTCTGTACTAACCTCCATTGACGAGTACTCTACTCTGCAATGCCAATCAGAACACTTCACTTAATTTGTACCTATCATCCACTGAAGAATACTCTACTCTGCGGCAGAATCAGCCATAACCATTCCCTTTTTACAATCCTCCATTGAAGAACACTCTCCTTTGCGTAGCATTCAGCTGCAATGTTCAATGAACCCTCGGCTTGCCAGGACGCTGGCCATTAACCATTGCAATTGCGACAGGCGGGCCCCAATTCATAAATTCCTAAAGTGATGCATTAGGCATTCCTGTCCAAGAGCATGACAGCATCGTAACTACGCTCCCAGTCTCACACCTGAGAACGACGGGCATTGCTAGCGTTTTAATGTAGCACAATGTTCCGAGAATGTGTATGGTGACATGGACATGGTCTACACTGAGGTATAGTTATTATTAGGTGTTGATTGCGCCTTCTCAAATGGGGATAAAATGAAGATTGTTTATAGGTTGGATTTATGGCAAATGTTTAAGCGTGGTTCAGAGCAAGGCGGTTGATAGAATGAATAGAATGAATGAAGATTGATCATGAAATTGATAGGATTACGTGATAATTAAACTGAAATGGTATTCTACTGGAAATCTCCGTATATATGAGTCATTTGTGGTGAAGTAAATGATGATGTGACATAGCTGAAGGTTTTATACATAGTCGCTTTTTTTCCCATAATATAGCTTTCGGACGGAATAGGACGGAGGCCTACTGAAATCGATCCACAGTAAATCGATCCGTTGTTTCGATCACCGTCAATACTTGAGCGTAGATTAGATGGAATTATAACATTAGAAATTTAAAATTGAAAGTATACTTTTTTGGCATCATATATTAATTAGTAAGCAAGATGCGTCATTAGAGATGGTAAGAAGCCGACATGTCAACTTTAGCAGCTGTACATTGAGACCGTGGCCAAGTCTCAGTTGGGTGCTGTTCTACGACTTCGATTGGGTTCATTTCTGTCATTATAAAGCCTTATTATTATTAATAATAATCCTAATTAATGCCCACCTTATGCTACTAAGGTTTTGCGGCGTAGATTCATAAGGAATCGCTTTAAGCAGCCTTTCCTTTTTTACTGCGGATGTGCAGATGTATGCATGGTACACACGGCAGTACGTGCAATGAAATACAAAAAAAACTCAACAGACACAAACTCCAACTTTTTAACGCTAATATACATAGAAGACGGGCTATTTTGATTGAAATTGATACAACCTTACTTTTCAAACCATAATTATGAAGTTTTTATGCAATTACATAGACAACTGGTCGAGGCACTTATTCTTGACCAGCAAACAGCTTTGCAAACAATGCTTTAAATCAGCACAAATCTGCACTAACTCAGAGAAAGAGACCAGGGGCCATACTTTCAAAACTCGCTAAGTGAACGTAAGTACTTACGCTCTATTTTTTTGTGCATGATTGGTGAATTTTGCTTGAAAGGCCGTCAATGATTGGCTGATGAACTTACGATCTCTTAACTTTATTTGAAAGTATAGGCCCCGGTAGTGACAGTTCGGTATCATTCCGGCTGTAGTCGTGCTCTGCGACATCGGCTTGTGTAAACAACGGCTTCCAATTGTAATTTTTAAGCACAACCAGACAATAGGAACATCATTTGCCATTGATTTTAATTTACAGTCTTTCTTAATTCATTAATTAAATGGTCGGTTCCTTTCAATTGATTGAAATGCATAAGAATGTGCGCATGATAATTAATGATATGAGCCAAAAGTCTATTTCTACCAATTGATCACATTAAGAACTGTTTATGAACTTAATTATATTTTTGAGAATTTATCATTGTTAATTTCAATAAACAATAATGATAATAATAAACTAAATCATCATCTGAATCGGATAATACGAGTGTAAAGGAATCAGGACCACTAGATCCAAGAGAAGCTCGGAAGATCCCAATTTAGGGTCCCAGAGTTAGTCCAGCTAATGGGTCCACCGCCACTCGAACCCAACCAAACCTTGCCAAGGGAGGTGATAGAAACGCGAATGACTCTTAGACATATACTTAATATTTGGTAATCTAAATGAAGGCCCAGATGCAGGTAGGGCACCGTGAAGCAGGCAAGGCTCCGTGAAGCAGGCAAGGCTCCGTGAAGCAGGTAGTGAACTAAACATAAGTGATAATCTAACTGGATACAACGACGAGTAAGGCAGGTAAACTACTAGGAATCAAATGTCGGTCTTACCGAAGGTGGACGACTAGCAGCGCGCTATCCACCTCCCACGAGTTCTGATGAGACAATGAGCAGTAGTCTATACCTGCGGCTGGTAATTAGCTATGTACCTGATGACGTGGCGCTGCGGACCAATGAATGTTGGCCGCTGTTGCCATGCCGGATGGATTTCCTTGACAACGAGTATAATGAGAAATATAAATTGTGCACCATTGACTTTACGCTAAAGCCTGGTATTGGCTCATTATAAAAAATGTAAAAAAATATAACTCAGTACTCACTGCAGTGAGTGTCAGAGAGCGCATTTTTTCGTCGACGAAAACGTGAAGTCACGGACGGACAGACAGACAGACAGACGGACGGACAGACGGACATGTCGAGCACAATAGTGAATTTTTTCCATGAATTAGAAAATGTGCTAAAAATTCAGCTCTTCAATAGCCCATGACATTGCGCGTTCCCTTACAGTCTCTCCAGCTGCTTGAGGAAAATGTAGCTTTATCCTTACATTGCTTCCGACTAGGTAACAATAACTTAACGTCTAGCCCACTCACAAAATATTTTATCTACGCCAGATAATGGATTTTATGACTAAATTAATTAACAAGCCGCTCTTTTGAACGCATATCGTCTACTAATGTGTTGGTGCTTTTCCTATCTTTTTGAAGGCTTGTACGAATAATTAGAATTATTGGTTTTCTATGAGCGTCCTTCTATGAATTTCAATGATATTGAAGAACTGCCTTCATTAACTGGCAAGTTATTCATCACTGCTTGGTGAATGCTTTGCACACTTAAAACTCGGAGAAATATGTTGTGAGATCATAAAAAAGTAGTGTTATATATTATTTAAATATTAGATAAAAATTTTCAACGTTATCTGGTTGCAAATTTTCCGCCGGCCAGTTTGAGCGAAGAGTCTCTTGATGAGAAACAGGTTTGAAATTCACAAAAAGTTTTGGAGGAAAAAGCTGAGACAACTGTATATTTTTCGTCCATAAGATTTTTATTGTATTCTAGAACTCATCTACACGTTGACACTAGTAAGTTGAAGGTTGGTCCAAAAATCCAACATTTTCCTATGGTTTCTTCATCGGTTATATTCAAGTTTCCTAACTATCTATTGAAACGCTGCTTCAGCGAGAACTGACCTAAGGAAAATCCCTCATTCGATCAAAAGTGATATAAAAAATACGAGTTAAACGCAGTGAAGTAGAACGTGACAGTTTTTTGCAGGGAATAATTTAAACTGTGGCCGCGATGATTAATGTCACCACACGAACATGCAAACAATCCCTGAACACAACTCATTCCTCAACAATGCTCCGTTGGGACCTACGCGGAGTTATGTGCATCACACGCGCCAGAAAATTAATGAAAAACGGGCAAATAGCGTGTAGATTGTCATTAGTGTGACGTTCTTGGTGGATTTTCAGTTATTGCTTCATACCAGCAGTCGGCCGGCTTTGATTCGAATATTTTTTCGGACTAGAAATCCCATAAAACGAAGCTCGCACTTCCGTCTTTGTGAAGAGGAAGCCGGCGATCAAAGCGAGAGCAAATTTTATACTGTCTCAGGAGGCGTGCTTGTTTTTCCGCAAGGTATTGTAATACAGCCGCTCTTCGAATTCAGTATGATTCACAAAAATTAACATAGGCTAAATGAGCGTAAAATAAGAAATAGATTATCAAACAATGCAGTAAATACAAATAATATAGTATACTAGTTTCCGCGATCGAGAAGGCAGTAAAATTTTTATCCTGAAAGGTCACAAATAATTTGACATTAAAGTTCGAAAAGTATTCTTTTCAGTCTCTGCTAGAAATATTTTGTAAAGTCAACTTCCCATGTGAATACATAAATTGATTCAGAATTCATAGAACCTGAGACAACTAAACTGATTTTGACAGCGCTAATGCCCAAGTCTCGGAAGATAATACTAATTAATTTTTCACGTGAATCATAAGTTCAGTTTTTGATTGATTAATGCGGCGTAATATTAGCTTGATTATTTTTTTATACCATCCTACGGATATGCCGACATATCAAGAAGTTTTCGAAACAATGCCAGATCTTATAATAGAAGGAACCTGAGGCATGCACGCAGTAACTTCCAGGATTTTCTTGAAGCTGATTATGCTATTTTTTATAGCTTTAAGGCAGACAAATCTATTTCGGAGCTATACATTGCAATGATGTTTTTAAATTCAAATATTGAGACTAGGAAAAGTATGTAGATTGTTGTATATAATAAATTCGGACGAGCGACGTGGCGTAATGTTAACAATTTTCTAGTTTTAATTAGCAAACGAATCCAGCTCCTGGGTGCTAGACAGTTAATCCATGTAGCTCATAGAAAAGTGATATCCATCGTGAATAACTAGTCTGGAAAATCATTCGTCCATTTTTATTCCGTCGAACGCGATTTCATTAAAAATATACGGATGGAAAAAATAACATCGTCGACCAGTGCCAGCCCAGGAATGACCCTAAACAGCACCAGAGGCGAGACAGAGCAGGAATTTCGAACATTTTACTGCGGCAATTCTGCTCCTTTTTAGTCTCTCCCCGGTTAAGCAAAGTCGAGCTTTATCACTGATCCTCAACTGCATTATCAGGCTAAAATACTTTCCTCCAGCTTAGGCTTGCTAATTACTGACTCTAGTCTTGTTTTGACGCTGCTAATCTAATCTTTTCGGCACGGGCGAAGGTTTTCGACTCTCTTTCCCCGTTTTTTTCTCTTTATGTGACTGTTATCAGCAATGCCGTCCAATTCTTTATTAGTTGAATAGGAATAAATTCAAAATCACCAAATGGATCAGAAATGAAATAAATGCCTAATTTTATTTTTTTTAGAGCACAGCAGGTTGAAGATGTTGTCCAGACCACGTACGCGCGATTCACACATGCAATTCCTTAAAATTTCCAGAGCTTTGTAATTTTATCTTCAAAATGACAAGAGGTTCTTTTTCAGTGATTTGCATTTCAGAATATTTTAATATATTATTTAATATACTTTCTCTGACTATCAAAGTCCATCTTCCAACACTTCGGCAATTCATTTATAATTTTTTCCTCGTGAATGATTGAAATAATTCAATTGGCTTGTCGCAAAATGTGACAGTACTTAATTCACGTTGCTCACCCTAGTTCGTGAAAAAACAAACGGATTTGCATGTAATGAATACTTTTTAACAATGAAAAGAACAAATTTCTCAATATTTTTCATGTTCAGCCATGCTGCACAGATGCGGCCTAACCTGGTCTATATAGCGGTACAACATTGCTCATCGTTTTGCCCTGTTCAAAGCATCCATAATTCAGGCTGTGACATCGAGGAAAGTGCGTCATCCATCCCTCGAATAGCGCCCGGTCATCGTACGTTGCGTCTTGTCGAAACAATCTGTATTCTGTTTTTGCTCACTCGACAGATCTTTTCTTAGAAGTGACGTGAGGCTGAAATTTATATCTAATTTTCTGCATTGCAAGCTCTGCTGTGGAATACCGCAGACATGTCTTGCGGCGAGGTATAGCGACCACAGTTGCAATGTCTAAAAGATTTACAGTCGCTTTTTAGAAGACTCCGTCATTTCTGTAGCATTTCATCTCGAGGTTTCCGGGCCGTGCTTATTTCCGTTTCCTTTCTATTATTTTAGAGGAAACTTGTGATATAATCTTCAGGCAGGACTGTCGCTTCAGACGAAACAGCTTTGAGTCGGCGTCATCATCTCTTCATGGAAGAACTTGTGATATTATATAAGTTGCTATCGCGCTCTAGCTCTGATTTCAAGTTCTACGACGCGGAGCTTGCGGCATTCACTGCTTAAGTGCAGGATTTTCATCATAAATATGATGCATACTCATCCCTCCCAGTATTGTTATATTTTTCTACAAACAATTAGCGAATAAAAAATGAAATGAAATTGAGTCTTCATTTCATACATGATTATAATAGAATACACGGTTTCTAAGCGTGCATGTGACATTAGAATGAATTTAATTGATTGAGTATTAACTCTATAATCTCTCAAGATACTAATGACCGTAATGACTATGTTAGCCAGTTTTAATGTTTTTTTTTTCTCATTATCTTTCAAAGTAATGACTATGTTAGCCAGTTTTAATGTTTTTTTTTCTCATTATCTTTCAAAGTTCAGTTCAATTTCTATGATGGTGACTAAAAGGGTTGAGCGCTGAATTCTTATTAGCTAATTTACTCTCCCGCCTCTGCCGCGTTCGTGTGGATGAGTGATGATCATCCATGCAGAGAGAAATGCTGTCATGGTTAAATAATCTGCCAATCGAAATTATTCATGAGTTCCTGACATTTTAATCAGCAAAAGAAGACTAACAAATCGTCACAGTGTGAAAGATTCGAATGACTGATGAAAATTTTTCTCTTCTAGTAGAAAATTAGGCTTGTGGGTTTCAAGCGGAACCTAACGACGTGAATCGAAGCATTACAAAATTCGAAATAATTTTTTTTCTTTGAGCAAAATGTCAAGTCAACCTGCATCATGAATAAGTCTGTACAAAGAAAAATTGTACGGCATTCAAAAGTTATTTAAATTATAACTAATTTCTTGCTAATTTCAGTTCGAAGACACTCGACAGCTTCGACGAAAATTTATGTTTTTCGAAAACAATTCTGCAACGAAATCTAGAAACATTAAAGTGAATATCCTGTAACATACATAATGCGGCTACGATAATATAAACAAATTCACACTTCCTGCGAATCTCAGTGTAACGTAAGGATGCAAATTTCCAAAGATTATAAATACTTCGGAGGAGTGACTCGATCTTGCTATCGTAAAAAAGAGACGGTAAATAATTGCTTTATAGGACCAAAAAGCGCAGTTTATACCAATTGGCTTTAAAAAAATATTCAGTAAACGTTTCGCCTTCATTAAATAGAATTTCATAGGTTCCCCTCTTCATCCTCATAAAAAAAATAAACAGCCGTGACGATGCTTCAAGATCCTTCAAAACATATCACTCGTTGCAAAGAATTTTTTTCGGAAATTGTAACCACTGATTTCATTCATGCTGGAAGCACGCTCTTCAAGTGCCGCAGTGAACAATAATCATTGAGGCAGAAATTCCTAGCATTGACCGCTGGGTTTCCACTGACAATAATTACGATCGATTTTTTTTAATTGAATTATTAGGCTTCGGGTATGTAGAAAACACACCTCCCAGCCTGAGCACCAATTGAATTTTGATTTGAGTCACTTCACTCCAGACTTATTTTCTATTCTTGCCTCTTTGCGTTTGAATGCATCACTTCCACATGTTTCACCAGAGCAATGTGGCAGTACATTGTTGAAAGAAGAGTAAAATTGGTTTCAGATGAACATTCACAACCTGGCCACCATATTAATTACGATCGATGTTGGTCGATTAAGGAAGTACTTGACGTGTGCGTCTGATAAGCTCGTTGACATGGCTGCTACGGACACAGCAGGGAAATTCCCTAATGACGCAAACATTGCGAACGGCTCCAATTTTGTCGACGGTAATGAAGACTGAGATTGAATAGCCGATGGGATTTTCAAAAAAGCGGTCTAAGAAATTCGCTTAAAATCCACAACGTCGGCGAAAATGGGGTCATTATCATCTATTTTAGTAAGAAGAGACCAACTATAATATATTGATCACTAAACTCAGCGAATTAGGCTACAAATTCGAGAGTCGAGAAAGTCAATCACTTTCAAATTCATATTTATTTACATCGTTAAATTCAAGGGGAAATTCAGATACAGGAATTTGACATTTAAAATAATATGCACCAGTATTCCGAAATTTATATGTTCGTTAAATTTCATATTTCATTAAAAAGAGGAATTTCATTAAAAAGTAATTAGTATTACATTAATTACATTAAAAAGTAATTAATAGTAATTAAAAAATTTCATTAAAAAGAGGAATTACTATTTCTCTATGGTGTAAACACGAGCAGAAATAAAAGCTCTCGAATCTCGTGTTTTCTATAAAATAACGAATATATTATATTAGAGGTTCTGATTTATCCGAGGAGGTAACATCAGTCCACTGTAATTTTACAGAAAATTACATCATGTACGTCGTAAAATATTTATGTCAACATAAACTCTGTTGGGACCACTGAATACAGCTAATGAACGTTCATCCATTTTCAAATGATTTTATGCGAATTTGTATAGTGCACGACTGAATAGCATAACATAAAAAACCTTATAAATGGCCAAAAAAAGTCGTGGCGAAAACGCATAAGCCAAGAAACTTCACAGAGTTAAAAAGGCGGTTTAAAATTTAGATAAATAACATCAATATATACGAACAAGAAATCAGTTCATTTATATCAAGCAGCTCATTTATACCAAGTTCTCTACAAATCATTTCTTAATGAACTTGTATATTGGATAAACAGATAACCGCTTGTAACTAAAAATAAAGATGGCAACAAAAATGATAATTAAGTGAGCGCTGATCAAGTTGTTCAGATTTAGATAGAGAAGTTTTATCTCAAAATCTGGATTTTTTTAAAATTTTTTACCAAGTTAAAAAATTTGAAACATGAGCCAGCGGATCTAGCGTTTGCAGTATTTACTTTTATCAACCGTAATGAGAAACAAACTTTACCAGCCTCCTCCAAACATTATATTATTATGTCAAAAGCTTATCATTCAAACACTTTTATGGCCCGACACTATTTTCACGGGATTTTACTGATAAACTTAATGTATAAAACTTCACTCTACTGTGGTTAATTGACATTGATGGAAATAGCGAAGAAGAACAAACATCGCCAATCGTGAATGCTGTGGAATCAACATTTTCGAATGCAGATATCGCTGTCAACAACTGTCAAGATGCGTTGTTGATGTAGTATTTAAATTCAACTAATTAATAAATTAGCCTGTGTGTCATCACCCGTTCTACGTATCACGTGGGAACATACCCAGTGACGTCATGGTAGAAAAACTATATAAGCTCCGGTCTTAAGACCGCAAAACCAGTTATAATAGATCAGCTTCAACGTAGTGTCATCTAGCGATCCCGCTACTCCGACTCAAACAGGCTAAAGTATCGCTCCCGTCTCAAATCCTGTATGTTGCGTAACCCTTGCTTGCTTCATTAGTGAATACTAATAAGGGAACGTAGTTTCACTCCGTGTAATAGTAGACCCACGAGACAATTTTCTGTGTGGTTCTTTCTATCAGTTACTTGTGACCTCTAATTAAGTCGTCTCTCGGATGAGCAGCATCTCAGAAGAAAGTGCTTGTCACTTAGAAACTGTGACTCATTCTCTTCCGTGCCTCTGGTTCTAACAAATTCTTGCACATACTACTGCACCACATGCACAATCATACATCAGGGTCTCCCTATCCTTCTTCCATTCATATGTCCTTCCTCTAACGCCCTGAACCCGACAAGTCCATGACCCTGAGGGATATGGAACTAACCATACTTCGCAACTTCGTCCACCTTTGCACTCATCAAGTCATTTTCATTCATCATCATCAACATGACCATCCGAGACCTCAAACATATAGAATACAACTGAAGAAAATCGACTCCCTTACTGCCCGAACCGCTTGATTTCAGACACTTCCCATGAGTTCATTGTTCTTTTTCAGACTGCTGACCCCGCAACTGGTTTCCACGTTATTTTAATTAAATTTATCGAAATAATAACGATGTGCACGACCATTTCACAACGCATCCTCAACGACCTCTTCTACAAGTTCAACGCTAGAATCACACTCTCACGGTGCGAACAGAAGAAATTAACTTGCATCCTCATCTGCTGCAATTAAGTACCACAAATTCGACGACCACCCCACTTACTTTGCGGTGTCACCACAAAATCCTGCTCTAAATGCTTATCCCACGACAATATTAAAACCTAAAAAAATTACTTATTTATTACATTATTTTTTTTTCGTTTGACTGAACTAAAAAATATAAATAACTCAAGTACTGAACCACCACACTGACCGGGCAAATCACCTAAAGCCGTGATGGGTTCCCGTTCCCATCCCCAAATTTTAAACAAACCCCCCACACACACACTCCACTTGGTTATGCGCCAATTGCCTTTTTTTATCTCTTCCTGTATTTTCCGACTATATTTCCTCTTTCTGGAAGCTCTATGCCACCTCTTATTCTTTACCATACATACCTAGTGGCAGCTCAAAAACAAATTTCGTTATCACGGCAGAGATCAAAATGAAAGCCCTTTTGGCCTCTGAGACATTCATTGTTAAACTACGAGTATATAAGTCGGGACCACAGAATAGTGATTTGGTTGAAAGGAATACTTTTCATGAAGTTCTCACCATTACAGCATCCCACGGTCTAATTACATAGTTTAAATTAGGCGATTACAATTTTTGGTGATTGCCAGATCTTCAAAATAAATTAGATGTGCTCTCTCGTTATATACAAGGGCCTGCTATTGTTCGTTACCTGAGATGTACAGGAAATAATTTCAGATCGCGCTTGCTTTTTGACTTCGTTTACTGACACATGAGACAATACCAATAAAATCGAGTGAAATGTTCTATGACGAGAGAGACAATTAAAGGATTATAATTACAATTATAATATCACGATAACTATACCTTAACCTCAAGTTAATGCCAAAGTATCTTCCAAAATGTATTGAAGCAACAACACAATCAGCAAATTTATATAACGGCCGATGTAATTATGCTACTTAGGATTTTAGTAATATCTATTTGAATTGTATATTATTTCTCTATTTTTTAAGGAGAACTCATTTATCAATTCGTTTCAAATAAGGAAAATTACAGCCGTCTGGATTGGAATTTCAGGTGACCAGGGGCCTCAAGATCGTGGTGCGTAGTTTGAATTTCAACTTAAACTCACTAAATGCTTGAGCTCTGTGCAGAAATGAAAAAGATCAAAGGTTTACGTCCGTTTTTTCAAGTGCTGCCAATTAAAAGACTGGAATCCAATCGTTGATCGCAAAAACATTGTTCACCATCATTGAGTTTTTGCTTCAAGGGAAATTTCCATCCTGTAAGTTTCGGACAAGTTTCCAGTTGGATAAATTCGTTCCTAATTGTTCAGCATGCAAATAGAGCAAAATTAACTTCTACATTTTAGAATACTTTCGATGAATAACTGTCACGGAGTAAAAATTTTCAAAAGCTACGTGAAAATTGAAATCAGTATCTATGATTGTGCAATACATCTGATTCTTACGAACAAGAATAAATAACTAGTGAATATACAGTTGAAACGATCTGATAAATCGAAAAAAAATTCTGTACAATTTCCATTCTGGGTAGAATAACTCAAAAAATACGTTAATTCCTAATTATTAGGTATGGGAGAGATGCTGATGAACTAATGAACGAGAACAATTTTTTCACGTAATTCAATAATATTGTCACCATATATTTTTCAGTTTGCTGTTCAGATTTGCCTAATATTTACTCACAATTGCTTGTTGTCATTTTGAAGATATAAGTTCTCAGGTATTCCGAATTTTCATCTTAAAACGTCACCGTCAGAATTTAATTAGGACACGCAGGTTCGGATCTGAATTATTTTAACCATTTAATTCTCAAATAAGCCTTTGACATCGAACAGAAGGTACCATTTTATTTGAATATGAAAATTACTTCCCATTGTAGCCACCTCCTATCGTCACCGGCGCTAGGCTAACGAAAGAGTTGGAATTCGGAACGCCGTCTAATTGGAACTTTTGTACCGCACCAAAGCCTTTAGGCTTAGCCTTGCAGTCTTTTATTCAACGCTTGGCCTGACCTTAAAGAGGTGGCCTAATCTGTGGAATTTTATTACAAAATTGACAGATTCTCACAATGAAGCTTTGCAAGATCATGAAACTCTTGAAATTAAATTGAGTGAAATATGTTTCCTGAACTTTTTTTACGTTTCGTCGGGATCGTAAACACTGGCGTCAGGATAATTTTACCTGAATTCAGTTTATAAAAATTTAATGTTTTGCTAATTATTTAACAATGTTGAAGCAAATATATTGAATTTTCAATGTTAAATGAGCCTGTCTAAAAATCTCTTGAATATATATAACTCTGAACATGTGAAATATTTCTATGGTATATCGTATATGCATCAATTGATAATAATTGTTGTTCGACCGCTAAAACATCAACCATTTCCTTAATTTTTTTAGGCACAGAATTTTTCAAGGTCCTCACATGTCCTGGTGGTGAATGTAACTGCGACTTCTCTGTATCTAAATGCCAAATTTTTTTGCATAAACACGAAATTTAACTTTGGGAGACTTCTTCTTCTTACTTTAAACCACTATTGCTGAATTTAATCAATAGGGATAACATTTCTCTGCTCCAAATTCAATATTTTCATCTGCCAACGGCATGTTCGGACTGATGGAAAATTCTCCCCCAAATTATCTAAGACTCCACAGGCAATTGAAGGCGTAGAAAAAAAAACACAACTGCGCAGTGAAATAGACTTCTTTTATCTGGAGCCAATCTAGTGTCTGGATATTATAGATTTACGGTCTTTTTTCCTGGTAAAGTATTGTAAGCATATTTATACCTCATATTATGAGGTGTGCTATTTTAATTGAACAATTTTTTATTTTTTTTTTAATTTGTTCGATTAAGCTCTGACGTGAATGGATGGTTGAGCAATTTAATTAAAAAAAATATGAAGTGCTGCCATTTTTCCATAAATCAATCCGATATATCATATGAGAATAAAAATGGTTTCATTTAGTCATCATTTTGTAGGATCAAAATGATGTAATTCCTATTTTAAGTTGGCTATTTACATTCCACTCCGCAATGAATTTCGTAGTTTTTACTGAAGAAATTCAAATCTTGGTTATGATAAATGGAAAAGTTCTATAAATGTGCATAAGCATAAAAACAAAACATAAATTTTTTTCTCCTCTGCGACACAACATTTAACCTTCTACGATGAGTCATACTTTGAATTATTGATATGCGACAGGTATATGTTACATTCAATAATACATGCAATAATTTATTGAATGTAAATAATCTATCAGTAAATAAATGAGCTTGCAAGAAAATGTTTCTCCAGGTTCGGGCAACGTGCCCAGTTTTGACTATAAGATAGTGCAAATGATTTGATAGTAAACAGGGTGTATTTGCGAACCATTCAACGAGTCCGGCTTTAATTGATATTAAGAATGGAGATCCCATTCCATCTGATCAAATGCATAGTTTTTATTACTTTTAATAGCAATTAGTCTATAACGGAAGTTTCCCTGTCACAAAAAGAAAGAGCTGAACTCTTAAAAACCTTGCATCGCATCGTCGTTCTTCAATAACAAACGAATCTCGAACAAACCAAACGGAATTTTTAAAAAAGATCAGAGTGCGTAAATATTTATGTATGCAAAATTCTAGACGTTGAGGCAGGTTTAATCCATGTTCCTGTTTTACAGAGTCGTCGTAGTAAAGAAATATTCAATAGATCACAATATGGCTTAATTTAAAAACTGAAAAGTGAATTTTATAAGATTAGTCACATTGTGATAACTTTTGAAAAGCATCGATTTTCCGTAATAATTAATATTGTTTCTGTTTAATACCATTACAGGATGAATATTCACTGCAACTTTCCCATGGATAAATTCCTATTTCCGTTTAGGCAATCAGTCTTTCTGTAGATGATAAATGCCCAGGCATGAAGGCTTCGTGGTTGATCGTTCTCCTGATCGACTTCTTGGCTGCGACGAGTCAAGGAGGGTTCTTACCTGACAAGAAATGTAAGTGAAATATATATTGAATTTTAAACTTGAATGATTTTGAAATAAAAATTGAAAGTTACTTGCATAATAAGAATAATAATAGGAACCGTTGAATGATACCATGAAATTTTGAACAAGATAATTTAATATTATTGTGTTTCAATTAGTTTGCTCCTATGGGCTGTTTATTGTTTTTAACTTAAAATATTACAGCATAATATAATAGGCTTGACGGCAGTATTGCTTAGATTTGATGAACTGGACGCTTATCTTGAAACCCAAATTATACCTGAACCAAATCTAGGAAAGCGAAACTATACAATAAAGAGAAACTCTAAAATAGTAATACTTTGAATAATATAAATTTTTCCTTATAAAAGCATAAAAATTCTATCTTTTTTGCAAATTAGAAATTGAGGACATTTTATTAAATTTGTTATGTGTTCCATTTTACCCCCAAGTTTTTCTTGATATTATCATCCTGCGACTACCTGCTCATTCCCACCAGAAAAAAACTGCACTTATTCTTGTTTTTCCCCGTCCTTATTTGAGCAAATGAGCGACGTTAGCCTGGTTTTATGACAGACGCGTCGACCACTGTCGAGTCCGCCGTGGGGCGGTCTGCGAAATTGGGCTGTAACATGACGGTTGCTGCGGACGACGTGGTCTATCTTGTGCTCTGGTTCAAGCAGGGTCTCGCTACTCCCATTTACAGGTATTTATTTAATGAAATACTGGATTTCCATCGGGCGTGCTCTTTATATCTTAAGTTGTATTCTAGTGAACAGAACTATACGCAAACTGTGGTCTATCTTGTGCTCTTGTTCAAACAGGGTCTCGCTACTTCCATTTACAGGTATTTATTTAATGAAATACTGGATTTCCATCGGGCGTGCTCTTGATCTCTTAAGTTGTATTCTAGCGAACAGAACTATACGCAAACTGTGGTCTATCTTGTGCTCTGGTTCAAACAGGGTCTCGCTACTCCCATTTACAGGTATTTATTTAATGAAATAACGGATTTTCATCGAGCGTGCTCTTGATCTTTTAAGTTGCATTTTGGTGAACAGAAGCACAAGCAAACTGTGGTCTATATCGTTTTCCAGTCGAATTTCTCGCTTTGTCAAGTTACTGGTCGTTATTTAATGACACAATGACTTATATCATGTTCGTTCTCTATAATCTTAGATGTTTTAATTTGAGGTCTATCGCGCTCCTTGTTTCAAGCAGGGTCATGTTGCGAGGTCCTTTACCTAACGAAATAATTGTTTCCCCTAATATTTAATAATAATTGTTTCCTAAAATTTTTTTCTAATAATTGTTTCTTAAAATATTTATCCAACGAAATAATTGCTTCCCGTTACCTTTGTTATAGGTCATTTATTATTGCCGATATCAAGACTGCTATTTTTCTCAATGAATTCAATGCAAAGCCTCGCGAAAATCAATTTACAATTTAGTCACAGTACATGTAATTCTTGCCCGCTGGAATGTGGCTCGCACGTTTGGTCACTATTAATTCGTAATTATTTTAAAACATTTATCTATACTGCAATGTTCATTAAAAAAGTTGAAAGAAGCAGCACGACATTTCGTTCACCGTACGTTTTTACATGCATGCTAAATTTACTTTCTTACGAAATGAAATTTTTCTTTTTTTCTGCGTAATCTTTGGAAGTCATTTATATGCTTAATGGTGATGATTGTATATAATATGATGATAGAATGGTTCGGTCAAAAAATTTTTATATATAGATATGGTTATTACTGAGATAGAATAGAATAGAATAGAAGTGTCGGCGCTGAAGAAATAGGCCCATGGCCTGTTGCCGATTCTTGAACTTTTCGTGACTTGATTCACAAGGGATCCGGCCTTTGGAACCCGATCTTTCCATAGCTGACGATTGATTGAGATAGCTGCTGGACTTATTGCCTGGTCCGTAATTTGCTAGGCATTTTAAGACCTGTCTCTTATACACATCTAGATGTGTATAAGAGACAGGTAAAAGACTGTTTAGTACTTTATCGTTATCAGAAGAACTGTTTGGTGATCTATACACGACGCCTATGAGGAGGCTATCTTTGCCTTTTAGAGTAAGTTCGCACCACACTGATTCTCTAGCTGATTGATGTTCTGCAGATAACTTGACTTGCTGGGCCCCATAATAGGTTAGGAGATGCATTCTAGTTTTATCAAAGCGACGAATGCAAGTCAAATGAGCATGAGAAGTAATTTTATCAATGTGATAATAAATCCTTTCTTTAAAAAAAGTTTATTTTAATCCTTTGCCAACTAACGGCAATTCTAGGCCATTCCTATAGATCCGTATATGTCACTCGTCAATGCATCCACAGACATTGTCTTGATCATCTTGCATACATAATATTCTTGCATTGATCATGATTCCCAAGGCAATTTGCTGATGTCTACTATCGTATTTCATGCAACCATGGAAATTGAACTTCGGGTCTGAAATCTATCGCAAATAAGACCATTTTGACTCTGCCGACGCCCGCGTAAAATATAGAAAGGCTTCCAAACTTCGTCGGCAGCCTCGAGTAGTTCAAAAACTTCAAACAAAAAACTTCAAAAACGATGTACTGGATGGTAGGAATGTTGAATTTACAAGGATTTTGGAGACTTGTCTATAATAATTTGAGTGGTACATTTGATTCGAATTGAAGCATTTTTTAACGAGATACATGAGGTTTAGGCATTTAAAGTGGGATAGGATTTTATTCCATTTTAATTCCGCGAGTGCGCCTATAATTACTGGTTAATATAAATTTTATATATAAAAACTCAATTGTTTTTTGAGTTTTTAATGCAGAATATGAAATGTGAACAATAAAGCATTATTCACTCAAATCACATTGATACACTTTTCCCTTTTTCATCGCATTTGATTAATTGTTTTACTATTTTTTTATTATATCAAGATAGCCATTATTTGTTTTCATTAATGAAATAAAATCTCCTTCTCCCCCTCCCCAAGTTACGACGTACGGGAAGTACCAGCATACTATTCTTCTATTTTTATTTTACCGAGATTGCCATTATATATGTTTTACTTGACGAAATAAAATCTCCTTCTCCCTCTCCCCAAGTTACGCCATAAGGGAAGTACCAGCATACTATTCTTCTATTTTTATTTTACCGAAATTGCCATTATATTTGTTTTACTTGACGAAATAAAATCTCCTTCTCCCCCTCTCCAAGTTACGCCGTACGGGAGGTATCAGCATACTATTTTCTTACTTGACAAAATAAAATCTCCTTCTTCCCCTCCCCAAGTTACGACGTACGGGAAGTACCAGCATACTATTTTCTTACTTGACGAAATAAAATCTCCTTCTTCCCCTCCCCAAGTTACGACGTAAGGGAAGTACCAGCATACTATTTTCTTACTTGACGAAATAAAATCTCCTTCTTCCCCTCCCCAAGTTACGACGTAAGGGAAGTACCAGCAGGCAAGCACTGGTATGACTCCGAGGTTCTAGAGAACCGAGCCTCGTTTCACCCTCACACTCGCGCGTCCGCTAGAAACTCTGGTCCAGGCGCCCATCTCTTCTTGCGTCATCTGAAGCAGAGCGACGGTGGGGCCTACAAATGCAGGGTAGATTTCCAAAAAGCTCCCACGATGATCACCAGAGTGAACCTTACCGTCATAAGTGAGTGATAAATTGCCAAGGACATTACTTTAATTCAGATAAATTGCTGTGATAATTACAATGAAACACGAAGCATTAATTGCATTGCAAGCAGTAGTTATTGCTTCACAATAAATTTACGTATGCAATGATAATCACATCATTGATTATCATTGCATAATCACACCATTATCATATCAAATAAATCACAATAAATTTACGCATTTTCTATCCCCATTTGGGGATAGAAAATATTATTGCACGTGGGAGCACTATTTTTCACTAGCATAAGTAGAATTCTGTTATAAAAGTATCACTGCAGCCAACTTTTATTTACAGTTCACATTAGACACGCACGTGTTAGTTCGCGCTTCTTTTCAATTAAAAAATATTGGGTGACGGAAAAGCTGGTAATTTATTTCTAGCGTAAAATGCTGCTCAATTTAAAATTAGAATTGGTAATTCTATTGTTACGGTCGAGGGAAGTTAGAGGCCCAAGGGAAACTGGCTCCAGGGGCAAAGGCGTAAACACGAGACGGTCGCATATGTCGAACACTGAGCTCATTATAAACAATATAATGGGGTGATACGAAAGTTGTAATTTGAAAATGTCGATTGAACAATACGTAACCGATGTTACGTATTGTTCACTGTTCCTGGGGCCATACTTTCAAAATTCGCTAAGTGAACGTAAGTACTTACGCTCTATTTTCTTGTCTATGATTGGTGGATTTTGCTTGAAAGGCCGTCAATGATTGGCTGATGAACTTACGATCTCTTAATTAACTTTTTATGAAAGTATGGGCCCAGGTCTGCCACGAGGTATTCAGCGAGAGCTGAGCTCGAGTACAAGCTTTATTGACATGATAATTTAGATTTATTAGTAATTTTCGAAATGCTGTGAAAATAATCTAAAGCAATTTGGTTACAAATATTACTCACGTGGACCACTCGAAGGTGAAACCAACTTTCGATGTTCGTGGAAGATTTCTACCCAAATAAAAATTCACTCCAATGTAATTAATATACTAAAATTTATAGCAATATTAGAGTAAATGCAATACGTGAATATTTGACTCAAAAATTTGGCATGCGTAATTAGGTATTGATTAGGTAAGATTAGGTTGGTAAACGTCTGGTTAAAGCGCAAAAAGTATATTGTTGAACCTGATTAAAGCACGTGCGATTGCTAATTACCCGTTCGTTACTGAATCAACACAAACTTAGCCTAATAATGCAGGAGTCGCAACGGACCCTCTGAAATTAAACTTACGGATTGAGTTTGGCTTCAACTTCAAATCCGAAGCCTCTAAACAGTTCATTCAATAGCCTAATGGTGTCATATGCTGATTAGCGCGAGTCAAAATCTCCAACATGGTTGATTCACGTGTAAATTGTCCGGTGATTCCAAGGTACTTGGGAATGATTTTAATTTTTGAAATTATTCGCCTAGTGGCACAATTTTTATCTCTCTCATGAATACTAAGGATTAGTTTTACTACCCTACTATTTAAGTACCCAAACTGAACGCAATTCTGTGAACATTAGAAAATCCAGATTAAGATTAATTGAACATAAATTAATTTCGGAGAAAATTTTCCTCATGTGCGTGATCTCATATAAAATTAAATGGTAAATTGTTCGGGTAAAAATATTTAGTTTGTGGAAACCCAGCCTTATATTGCCATTCAAAATTTATTCCTAGGGCGATCGCCAAAATAACTTTCTGTTAACCTTTCCTGATTGGCTTCCAAATTTACGTCAGTCACCATTTACCGCCTGCAATCCGTTGCCATATAGTCGAAGAAAAATCAGCAGATTTTCAGAATTTTCTGACGATACAAAGCTGTCCCTGAACATAAATTCCTTGAGCCAGTTATCCTTCGGTGTCCGAATTGGTTCAAAGAGCGAAGATTTATGGGATTTTCTTCGTCACGTTTGTTGCTAGGCCTGAAGCCCAAATATTTTGCGTTGCTCCGATTTTTCCGCTTCCGTTTACGAAAAAAACATGTCTCACTAAAACCGTCAAAAACTTTTAAAAAGAATTATGTTGAGATATTTCAGTGTGCCAAATATAAAAGATTACTTTCAACACTTACACTTGGAACTTATGTTTATTTTCTTTTTATGAAGTTATTGAAGCTTTTTTGTGCAGATTTAAATTACTCACTTTGGATTTCGATGACATTGGTTTCAATTTCGCCGAAATTTATTTCAAGCTATGAATCAACTGCTTGACTTTTAATTCTTTCGCTGCGTGAGTCAATTGTTTGATTCTGATATTAATTATATAAAATGGTCAGAAATAATCATTTTAACAGCAAATTACGTTTGCGCGTGCTTTAAATGAATAACTAATCGTTATTCTTCACCCCAGCTCCTCCTAAGCTCGTAGAGTTGACACAAGGCGAGGACGGCCAGCCAGTGGCCGGCGTCCTGGGACCCGTGAGGGAAAACGACAACCTTACAATTTCCTGCGTTGCTTTCCATGGTGAGTTGATTTTATTCAAAGATGATAATGTTTTGTAGATGATGATGAAGTCAAAAAGTCGATGTTTTGTAGATGATGAAGATGTCAAAGTCGATGTCTTGATGATGATGCTGTGTAAATGATGACGATGTTTTGTAGTGACAGAAGCCACTCTTAGCCTGATTATCTTCTTTATCAACGGAAGTAAGTTGAGCACAAGAACTTAGCACTTAGTTACAGCTTGATCATATAATATACACCATAGAAGTTCAATTAACTAGCTATAAAAACAAGATTGATAGCATAGCCTAAGGCTTCACACATTTGAATTGCCTGATCTTGCTTGCCAGAAATGTTAGATCCATATCAGATGAGGGCGATTTCAATTGAGTCAATAGATCAGTTTTACGGTCTTGAAATATTCTCATGGTATAACTATCCCAAGCTTTGTTTAATGAGATAAAACTGCAACCATGCTGTCATTACTTACGGTCTCACCTTTTTCAATTAATTTGCTTCAATAGTTTCTGGTAATCAACCTCGAGAGTTTTTAATAATCAGCATCTACAATTTACAATTTCCAATAGTCAGCCTCTACAGGTTCCAAAAATCGACCCCAAAATTTTCAATAATAGCCCTCACCCATTTCCAATAGTCGGTGTTGATAGTTTCTGATAAATAACCTCGATTCCCAATTATTAGTTTACCCAATTTACAGTAATCAGCTTCTATAGTTTCCAATACCCCAACTCAACAGCTTCCAGTTTTCAACCTCACCTGCTTCTAATAACTAGTCCCTACAGTTTTCAGTATAGGGTCGCCAAAATTTTCAGTAATTGACTTCTACAGTTCTCAATGATCGGTCTCTGCACAGTTTACAGAGTTCCATTTTCAAGCTTCTAATTTCTGATTATATCCGCTAAAATAGACACATATATCGTCGCCTCGTTCCTAGTAGCAATAATATGTCAAAAAATATTTATTAATATACCGGCCATTCTTAAGTATCGAAATCAAAACAAGTGAATTTCTAATATATTACTATAAAATCAGGCAGCATGGAGAAAGTATAAAATAAAACTTATCCTATTTCAGTGTGGTGTATATTTCACGGTCCATTCCACTGCGTTTATTGTGCAGTTGCGATAACTTGAAATAATTGAAAAACATTTAAATTATTTTGGAAACTTTGAAATAGCGGAACTAAATCGATCTCTTTCTCCAGTCAATGGAATAAGCAGATGAGGTTACTGGTGAAAGCAACAGAAATAAAATACCTGCAGAAGTTATGAAAACAACAGAAATAAAATAGTTATGACCAAAGACGTGAATACTGTCAAGTCTTATGCACTAAAAGACTGGAGGACTGCTAGTAAAAAAGTAATGAATTAAAACTTTGTTACAAAAAAAATATAGAAATTGTGCCTTTTGACGTGGCTCACATAATTTGCATAAGCTGGTTGTTGACTAGGAAAAATTGTCACTAGAAATCTTTTGAACTTTTCCCCTATGGAATAAGCAAAAGTTTTCGTAAACTTCTCGTACTTTGATAAGTTTAGGCCAGTAACGCTTGCGGCAACGCCTCAGCACAACGCCAGATGAACATATTTCACCGACTGTAAAAATGCGACACAAAATTGACGTTGATTGAGACACAACTTTATTTTTTTCCAGCTTTATTGGAGAAGTTTAATTAGGGACGCTGAAGCTCATGGTCGCCTGCTGAAGACTTGACAGAAAACTTGATGCTTTGAAACACTGATGGACACACAAAGTTCAACTGTCAGTTTTGATTACCAAATAATTAAGTTTAGATACTAGCACGCATCTTCATTCGTGTTGATATACTGCACGCAAATTTAAAAATGCGAGATCATTTTCTGGCATTCTTCTACAATGTTTGTCAATCACGAAAAAAATTTTTGTTAACTTTGTTGAAAGATTGAAAGATAGAATTGTATTATTTACATTTAGACTAGGTTCAAATTATCAGTTTTGAATTTTAGATTTCTTTATCTCACTGATTCATCGTTAACCCTATGACTCAAAACTGAATTCACTTCGTACAAAAGAAAAGAAAGCTTCGGGTCCCAAAAAGTGGAGTAGAAACCATGAAAAATTTGCCCATTTACATTTTCAGTCACAGTCGGAGCTTTATCTCACATAAAAACTACTTTTAAACTTTCATCGGGCATCAAATAGAAACTAGTATCCTCGAGTTACATAACAGCGAACATGTTTCCTCTAAAAGGCTCATATCTTTTACTTTATTCAGCTTCTGTCTGAAGTCACCGGTTCACAATTTCTTTTTCAGATCTGAACCAACGTCTGGATAAAAATTCTACGATGCATTCATGGTTAAAAATTCTTATTAAAAAATATTACTAACGTTTTTTTCAGGTATCCCACCGGCAAAGATTACGTGGTACTTGGACGGCGAGCTCTTACGCGATGACCAAGACCTCGACCCGAAAAATATCAGAGCGACGAGACTAAAATCAGGAACCCAATTCAAATATTCTTTTTCAAAAAGCTCTGAGTCCCGGCATTCAAGCCACGAAAACGATGACGCGAGTAGAAAAAATCTTGATAACAGGAAAACAATCAAGACGCGCCGGAAATCTGGGCAAATATCGGAAGATAAAAGAATTACGGAGAGTTTTTCGACCAATGACTCAGACTCAAATATTTCTACGAAGTTGTGGACCGATGCTCGAGGCTGGCTGACGATATACGACATCAGTAGGAGCCTTCTTATGACAAGAGTTCAGTGCACAGCCGTCAACAGCAAGACGCTGCCCCCTGTCTCCACGTCCGCAACACTTGACATGAATCGTGAGTAAATTACTGTTTAAAGTTTACTCACATTAGTAGAATTTATTTTATTTTATTTTTATTTTATAACAGCAAGACGCTACCCCCTGTCTCCACGTCCGCAACACTTGACATGAATCGTGAGTAAATTACTATTAAAAGTTTACTCACATTAGAAGAATTTATTTTATTTTTTTTTCATTTTATAACAGCAAGACGCTACCCCATGTCTCCACGTCCGCTACACTTGACATGAATCGTGAGTAAATTACTATTTAAAGTTTACTCACATTAGAAGAATTTATTTTATTTCATTTTTATTTTACAACAGCAAGACGCTGCCTCCTGTCTCCACGACCGCAACACTTGACATGAATCGTGAGTAAATTACTGTTTAAAGTTTATTTATATTAGTAAAATTTTTATTTGGGATTTAATTATTATTATATTTTTCCAGGTTCTAATGGACGACGATGTAGGAAGAAGATTCGGATCTGCAGTATAGGCAAAGTGAAATTTTGTTTAAAAAGCCAGGTTTAAATGGAATAAAGGCTGAAAAATTTAGCAGTAATTGATATAATGGCTGAAATACAAGCAACAGTTTGGTAGCCTGTTCATTCGAGAGTAAATGCTATATTTTTCTGTTTGCTTATGTGACTGACTTCATGTACCGTGTTGTCACTTGCTGGCACCAGTAAAAGTCTAAAATAATATATTTAACGCTTTAATTTTTTTGTCACCACGATATTTCAATCTAATAGTCGATGGAATAAAATGAAATTCTAAAAAATATTTGCCTCGTGAAAAGATTTCTGATTCCGATTCCGAATTTTTTATATGCTGCTGCGTAATTCTGAAATGACTGTGAAATGACAGATTAGAAAAATTGTAATATCTGTGAAATGACAGATTAGAAAAACGAATCACACCAACAATAAATAAATTGCATTCCTAAACTATTTCCAGTTTCACCTGTGGGCATCCGGATCGAGCAGACCCCAGACTCGCTGATCGCTGGTCGCTCTGCGGACATCACGTGTGTGTCTTGGGGCTCCCGCCCCCCTGCCGTACTGACGTGGTGGAGTAACTTGACCAGACTCACAGTACCCAACAGCTTGGTGGGCATTCAGATATTTAGTAAATTTTATTCAATAATAGATGTGTATTTAGATAAATCACTAATAACAGTACCCAACAGCTTGGTGGGCATTAACATATATAGTAAATTTTATTCAATAATAGATGTGTATTTAGATACATCACTAATAACAGTACCCAACAGCTTGGTGGGCATTCAGATATTTAGTGAATTTTATACAATAATAGATGTGTATTTAGATACATCACTAATAACAGTACCCAACAGCTTGGTGGGCATTCAGATATTGTAAGGATTTAGTCATTTATGCTACAAAATAGCGGTTATCCCGACATTACGGATCTAACTTTATTGCGGACCGGAACTTACTAGGGACGAGTTATTTTAGATATTAGGGTTGTTGACTTTACGATCTCATCCTCGTCGGAAGTCTCCTTTTAATCCATATATCATTTGTACATACTGATTGCTGCGGCTGTAATAAAGATTATGTGCTAACTCGTGATCTATCTCCTGTGATGTGCCAAAGCTGATGTAGAGAACTCAAGTGAATTACTATACAAATATATAGTAAATTTTATTCAATAATAGATGTGTATTTAATTCTATCACATGAATGAAATCTAGCATATGTAGTGAAACTCTGTGAGAAGTGGATAACTAGAAAACAGATGACAATGTATACCTTTTCATGTATTCCGTTCATGGAAAAAAAAGGTTGATACTCTCTACCTTGGCCTTAGCAAATTAAAATACGGAAAGCTGATAAGATGAAAGCTAGAAAGAAAGAAATTTCAATTAATTCTTCGCTGAATGCACTTCAGAATCGAATATATTGACGAAGTTTTGATGACATGATAAGAATAGGTTTCGTTCAGGGTCAGCACCCAAATATTCAAACAACTTCCCCAGTATATTATTTTTTTTAATTTTTTAAATTTTTAATTCATTATCAAATTAACAGATGAGGGCACATCTGCAAGAAATCTAATATTACCATCACAAATCTAAATCCCGTTTCCAGCAAATAAATAAAAAAAACTGTGTTACTGACTTCCAATCCAAATTGTATACCTTATTCGTGACTACCATTTTTGCATGAAATGTTTTAATGAATAACAGTCTTTTCCGTTCAACATATAATTAGATATAAAAACACAATGAAACAGATAAAAATGTGCGACTATTTGTAAAATGGATCCTACCAAAATTTGTAAGCTTGGTCATCGATTGTTATTAAAACTTGTCGATCGTGAGACTAGAAGTTTGAGCAAGCCAGTCACGCGTGAAACTTTGAACATTCCTGAAAGCATGCAAATAAACAATATTGAGAAGCTACAAAAACATGGCATACTCAAGTCAAACGAAGTAATATTTGGGATGAAGGTATAGTTTAATATATAATAAATTCTGAATTACAACATTCCTTAAAATAATACATCTTCTCACCACTGTTTAACAGTGCAATACCCTAGGTACAAACGACCGTACCAAAGAAAGTTAAACTTCTTTCTAAAGCTAGATAATAAATCTATACCCTACTTAAAATGCGCTCACAGTAAGAACTGTTGAATCGAACTAACCAATTAAGAACAGTTGAATTGGATTGATAATTAAGCTGGGCCTCTACAACCTAGCAGGCATGCTTTGTTGACAACGTCTCAAAATTAATTTTTCCGCTAACAATTTAAAGTCAGTAAATATATTGGCCCTGTCCTTTCTGGCACCTATTGATGCAGTTAATTATTTGAAAGAAAGTGATGTGACAGCAATGTGTTTATCGATTGATATTACAGGCATTCCTCAGCCTGTCATTATATGAACAGTATTTATTCTCAGAAAAAAAACGAACAACATCACTTTCTGTCGTAGTCGCTCGACAACCATGTAAAAGCGACGTTAGAGGAAGGGACAGGAACAGTTTCGGTGAGAGTCCTAATTAATTTTTAGTTGAGACGAGGTGGTGTGAATTATTCTGCATGAGGGAAGGTGAGGGCCACTGGCCACTGATCGTGCACGCTGGAGTCATCCCTAAATGTCTAAAAAATTTGTGTTCAGTCTTACAAACCGAAAGTTAATCAAATATAAACTTTTCAAAAGATAGTATTGGTTATAATTCTAAAACCAATGTCCTCAAGTGAAGTTCATTGCATATATTCTAATGCATCACTGACGATTCTTCAGCAAGTGAAAAATATGATATGATCTGGGAACCTCCGTCGGATAGACCCAATTTCAGAGTCGTAGTGACATTATTAATTTCAACATATAGACTATTAAAGTGGGATAGTATTTTTTCGAATTTATAGTGATTGAAAGATATAACCATAGTCTAGAAAATCTGAAATTATAGTGTGAAAAAGCTCCTAATACTTTAAACTGCAAATGCAGTATTAGGAGTATAGTAAAAGCATGAATCCTACTAGTGGAATAAGTGAAAATAATCTGATATTTAAAAATACAGATATATAATGGCTGAAAATGGAAAAAATATTCTTGGAAGCAAATTGAAGAAATTGAAGCAATTGCGTTTCCCCAGAAAGGAAATGCAATAGCAAGCCTCCTCTGAGAAGATGTATTATACGCATGTCAGCCCGACAATTTGCATGAATTTCTGATGTTGTTTCAAGGTGTGGCGAGAAGGCAATGAATCAAAAGCCATCCTACGCTGGAGCTTGAACGCCTCACATGATGGCCTGCCACTGACATGCAGGGCCAGCAACCCAGCCTTGTCTGACGACGAAGCAATGATTGCCAGCACAGTCCTTGTTGTCAAATGTGAGTATTAATGCTAAGATAGCAACCCAGCCTTGCCCGACGACGAAGATATGATTGCCAGCACAGTCCTTGTTGTCAAATGTGAGTAATAATGCTGAGCCAGCAACCCAGCCTTACCCGACGACGAAGATATGCTTGCCAGTACAGTCCTTGTTGTCAAATGTGAGTATTAATGCTGAGCCAGTATCCCAGTCTTGCCCGACGACGAAGCAATGATTGCCAGTACAGTCCTTGTTGTCAAATGTGAGTATTAATGCTGAGCCAGCAGCCCAGACTTGCATGATGACGAAGCAATGATTGCCAGTACAGTCCTTGTTGTCAGATGTGAGTATTAATGCTGAGCCAGCAAATCTAGCCTTGATGTGTAAAATACTGTCTTCGTTGAACATTGTCTTTTAATTTATCAATCAGTTATTGAAGGCAAGTTTACAAGAAGTAAATTGAATTTTCTTTTATAAGAGGTGCTCTTGTGATGCCGAGTTCGAACTGAAATTTTCTTGAGGAAATTTTTATGAAATGATTTATGTCATGTATTCTATGTTAAATCAACTGGAAAATCAACATCGTATGTCATGATGACTGTTCATAATGATAAGTATACCAAACGATCAATCGTAATAAAAATAAACCCAGATCCGAATTATTTTCTGACGAAACAATCAAAGAACGAAAGGCCAGTTTTTAATTCGTCAACGTTACTTACATGAACAATTTTTCAGTAGAATGCCATTAAAAAGGGGAATTGTTAGTTTGTTTACTCACATATCACATGAGTACTTCTCATGTTATTAGTAGTAAACTATTATATCAAATTCAGTTCAATTCAGATGAGTAAAACTTCATCTGAATGGAAATTACTAGAAGCAACAGCGTACGGCCGTACGGCTGTTCAAACATAATATTCGAAATTTTCATGTAAAAATTTATAGACAATTCAATTTTATTCCTGCAATCATCTTAAAATACTCCTATGAGATTAAACTCGATTCTAAAGTAAATAACAAATTTTATAAAAATTAGCCCTCGGACTCCAAATAAGATCTGAAGTCATTCACATTGCCGTAAAAACCGTGTATACATAAAGCGAAAAACTTAATTAGTAATACATCAGATTGCTATTTAAGCCTGGCTGTTTTGCCTCTCAATTTGAGGACCTTAATTTTGCCGATAGTGAAGCTCCTTGAAGCGTATAATCGATTTTCTAATGCTTTTTTAGCATGAAGAAATATTGCGGATTTCAACAATATTTTTTTCTTAATTTACCCCAAACGTAGGTTATAAAAATATAACTCAGTACTCACTGCAGTGAGTGAAAGAGAGCACATTTTCTCGTCGACGAAAACGTGAAGTCACGGACGGACGGACGGACGGACGGACGGACAGACGGACATGGCGAGCATAATAGTGCATTTTTTTGTTAAATGAGAAAATGCGCTAAAAATTGCATTCGATGTGTGTATACGTTTTTTGATACAAGAATATTGACGATAAATATTAAGATAAAATATTTGTGATATTTGGGCTCAACTGCAACATTATTGCTTACAGTAACGCTTAAAAAACTAATAAACATGACAATGAACTTACTTAATATACCTCAGGTTCCTTAGAAAACTTCTGCTGGGATGCTCAGAAATTAAAAATCATAAGTCAACACTCTCGAACAATCATAAGTTCTCGAACAGTCATATGTTCGTTGATAAAATAAAGGTAAAAAATAATATAGCAATAATTATTGTCGGCAGCCGAAATAATCGTTCATTTTGGACAAATAACAAAAAATTTACGAAAAATTTTTTACGAAAATTGATTCCCTTAATTCTTTCTTGCTCATTATCGCAGATGCTCCACTAGTGTATCTTCGGCCTGGACGGAATTTGGACTTGCAAAAAGTCGAGGAAGGAGACGACGTTTATTTTGACTGCTTTGTTCAGTCAAATCCAGCAATGAGGGGACGGATCCAGTGGCGCCACAACGTGAGTACATTAAATTTTCCTATCACTTTAAGAAAAAAAATATAACTCAGTACTCACTGCAGTGAGTGACAGAGAGCGCATTTTTTCGTCGACGAAAACTTGAGGTCACGGACGGACGGACAGACGGGCAGACAGACAGACAGACAGACGGACATGGCGAGCACAATAGTGTATTTATTCCATAAATGAGAAAATGCGCTAAAAACGGTGAAAAAACGGTTCCATGCAGTGGCGTTCTAGTGGCCGGTCGCCCCGTCAAAATGAATTTTTTCGCCGTTTTTATCAGATGTTTTTACTGATTTCTAGTGTTAAATTAGAATAAAAACGGCGAAACGGTGTTTCTTTTCACATGCCGCCCGGCCACTGAAACGCCGGTAATACCGTTAACGGTAATTTTTCTAGCAGTGCACAGTATTCAGCTCACAGAATTGGCTAATTAATTACCACTAAAGTTGAAATAACATTTATATAATAAATGAGGTTTCAGGGGAAGCAACTCATAATCTACATTAATTGTTGCTGCTTTGTAAATCTTAGTGAACCATTGAATGTTCCAGCCAACCAAACGACATTTGAGGATCGTATGAATGTTTGGTCTGTTTTAGGTTAGCCTGTTTTATGGTCTGTTCATATATTGCTTCATTATGAAGCGTTGCAAATAATATTTAAATCCCTTATTAAATCAAATGAGCCTGCAACTACAGCGTGGGATTCAAGCTTGCTTTTATGAGCGTTCTAGTACATTTCTAAAGTCACATTATAATTAAAAAACATTCGTTGAACATGCATTTGAAAACGACAAATTTGTTTCTTTGCAAAGCATTTCAGTTAAAATATTGGTAAATAAAACTATTATGCCTGCTTTCAAATTAAGACCTGAAGTAAATTTTCGGTTATTCGTTATAATCATCTTTGGAAGTCCAATTTAAATATAGCGCTTAATAGTTCACGAGTAAGTAAGCATGAGTCATTAGCATGATTTATGCTTGCTGAAAATATTCATGTTACCTTGAAAAAAATAGTGTAGTTTCTCATCACCTTTTTTCCTATTCATTCCAATATTTTGTTTGAATAACTAATTTGGACGATGTACATATTATATTAAAATTGCTTATACTGTACCCAGTGCTCTTACAATTTTCGGTCACACATAATTATTTGATATTCAATTATCATATTATTTATAATTCATATTTATTTATAATTTAATTTTTGATTCAGCGCAAACGTGCAATCAATGCCATTATCCAATCGATCACTATGCAGCACATTAAAATAATTCGTTCCTATAATGACTTGTTTGTGACTTGACTTGTTTTTTTTTTAAATAATTCGTTCCTATTAAAAACAAGCAAGTCAACTACCCATGCTTTTTACCCAGCATCCAGAAAGCTCCCAAGATCTCTTAACAGTTCGGGCCCATTTTGCGTGTTTTCGCCCTCGCGCGCGCTACACCAAAGTGCCGGACAAGCTATACGGTCTGCTTAATGTTCGGAAAGGAAAGGTCATTCGTGATCCATTAATGGGGCGGCTAGCAGTATTGCTCGATTTATGCAGATATATTTATGACAGTTCTTCTTGCTGCCGTTCGTTCACATGATGATTTGACTTTATTGGTAGCGGGTGCAATGGAATTTCATACATATTCGAGATTTTTTCTTCGTATACTGAAGTACAGTTTATGAAAGATAAATGATTCTCGTTTACGTGTTTTTTCAAATTTTACCGCAGATTAGATGAAATCAACATTCAGAACATCTCATGGAGATCTAAAAATTTTTTAATGATATATATATAATTCGAATTGAAAATAAATTTGAATATGTGATTATATATAAGGCGGGATATACTTTCATTCCTTATGGTGAGCTGTCTCATTGCTTTTACTTTGCGAAGCTCACTTTAGGAACTTACTAATTACTTTGGCATGAAAAGTCATGAGCATTAGCGCCAATCTTCACAAAAAGTTGCCCTAACACGACTCGCGACGAAAAGTTGCCATAACAGGACTTTCCACGAAATTTTGTTATAACTCGACTCGTGACAAAAAGCTCCCTTAACACGATTCGTCGCATTAAGTTACCCTAACACGACTCATGACGAAAACTTACCCTAACACGACTCATGACGAAAACTTACCCTAACACGACTTGCCCCGAAATGTTGCCCTAACTCGACCCTTGACAAAAAGTTCCTCTAACACGAATCAGGGTCTGATATCGTGTGATCACGTACCTGGGTGATATACTTTCCAAATTACGAGCTCCCAAAACGCGCTGTAAACGTTCCTTTTTTCTAACCTGACATCGTTCTTGCATTATCTTCTTGTTTGCTGTAAGTTTTTTTCGTTTTTTATTGCAAAAATGACGTGAAGTGGCACTCTTAAATTGAGGTACAACTGGAATACAGATGCAATCGGTCAAGGTATATGAATTTAAATAATATAATGGAAATAAATGTAATGTTAATGTTTAAAGAATAATGGTGTAAACACTTCAGTCGTGTATGTATTAATGCTCAACTCGAGAACGGTAATCGTTTGAGCTTCAGTTTAGAAAAATGTAGTAAAAAATTATCCTGCTAAAACATTTATACCTGATACAATATTGATTGTGCTTTTCCATTTTATAAACGTATAATATGACGAATTCATGTTTAATTCAGGAGCGTTAGAATTATCCAGTGAAGGATGAAGTTTAGCGAAATGTATGAAATAAATCGTCATGTTATGATAAAATGTTCATGTCACTTGCATCTTCAATTCCAAAACATTATGCTGGCGAAAAGCTAAAATTGATTTTTTTAGCAGCATTCGCAAACTTGAATGGTTTTGACAGTCAACAAATTCAGTTGCTGACAGATTTTATGGACCGCATTTGTACAGACCAACGGTTTCTTTAAAAATTTTACGATGAAATTCTTACCAATAAATTTCAATGTTTGTTTGATCAACGGAATTGGACAAATTCATATTAATTTTATTAACTTTTCACATAGAATGATTTAAAAAGACTTTATAGTGTGAAGTAAGCAGTCAATTTGAGATTCTTAAATAAAAGATTTATCATATGTCATTCGCAAAATTTTTGATCTTTAAAACAACCATTTATTCAAAAGTAAGTCATTGAATAAATAATTAAAAACAAATAGACTTTAATGTAGAGAAACATAATATTTTCATTTATGAATATGTTTTCATTTGTAGCAATGAACACAAATGAAAATTCTTATCCTTATGTCAATTTGATCAATGCTGGACGTTAGAAGAAATGCTTCGTTGAGATTAAATTATGTAGGATAACAAATCTATTCTCATATTTTTTTCGGTCTTGACTGAATATTTATTTTATAAAATATTATAATCTTTTCAATTACTCTATCCCAAAATTAACTTATGAAATTTTACCTTTTGGTGCAATTTAATAAGTAATGTACTCGTATAAGTAACTACATTTCCCTCCCTTACTATAGAAATAGTTTTAAATATAAGCTTATAGCAAAGAATTATTCTCGAGGTTACTTAACCCATCGCTTTATAATGTTAACATCTGCATCATATCATCGTATACTTGTACCATGTCAACGCTATGAGGTCCCCTTGGACATTGCGGTTCGCGTATATAATGTTTTATAATGTTAACATCTGCATCGTATCATCGTATACTTGTACCATGTCAGCGCTATGAGGTCCCCTTGGACATTGCGGTTCGCGTATATAAGCGCTCTGTGGTAGCAGAGGTAACCTTTGATCTCTGTAAACTAGTCTTGCCTTGTGAGCCCCAAACTCATGTAGCAAATACGCCCGCCTAGCATCTCTTTCCTTAGACCATAAACTAACGGAGACAGTTTACTCAAGCCAAATGGAATTTGATTTGCATGAGGGACCAAAAAACTCGAACAAAATCCAAATGGCTGGTTTTTAATTTTGTAGGTAGTTATAGATAGTCATCAATTAATTCACAAGAAATGGGTAAACATGAATTGTGTGTGTCAACTTGTTTGTAGTCATCGAATGATGAGTCGTGCGACATTTTTATACCTGCAGTTGCTGGTAAATGATTATTGAATGCGCTTTTTCTGATCGCACATATTAAGTCCTAAAATTTTCTTTTGTGCAAAGACGAATTTTTAAGTTGGGAAATACACATAAATTCATATTTATAGTTTTTGAGACAAGCTGTCAAATTTGTGGTAAATTAATAATTTTCAAGTATGTACTCAAGATACCTTCGATCACAAGCTTGATTCCTATAGGGCCTCCTAATGATATTACTCATGCAAAGCCAATTAAATTTAATCCAGATTCAAAGCAAAAATTGCTGAATCACTTGCTGTAGGTCGTTAGGGATTACAAGTGTTGGTTCCTTTAGAGGAAGTCGGTCTTGAGTGAGCCAGCAACTTCAGGCACTTAACCCTTTAATTTACTTCTAATGAGGAACGTGTAGCCAATTTACGCTGCAGTAAAGTGCAAAATATTTACTGGTGTTCTTGATCTGCGGTGAATTTTTCGAAATACTCAAGTTCAGATCAAAATTTTATGATCTTTCATGCTTAATTTTCATTATATCATGGGTTCGAAATTAGGTCAAGCAGTTCGTGTATATAGTATAAAAATAATTAGTGTTACTACTGTGGTATAAAAAATATTTCTTTTCCTTTACCAGCGAATTCGCTCTTCTTCTTTGAGTTTCTTATGCACTGCTAATACAAAAATTTTCATACTTTCAGAAAAATTTAGTTTTAAGTAGAATTAAGGCAGAGCAAAGCCACTTTCTTCATTTAAAACTTCTCGTTCAGAAATGAAACATTTATTTATTTTGAATTTGTCGTTCGAAAAATATTACATTTATTTCTGCATTTCAATCAAGAATTCTAAGGGAGAAAACCTAAAATGATGCTCTGTCGAAATGTCGTAACTTTTAAGGCAGATCCGAATTGTTGTTTTCAGAAGTCACAAAAAGTCCATTTGTCATGCCACGGCTGAAGAAGCAATAATGTTCTTTATATTGTTACTTGCCAACGTTTTAAATTTTCTTGCCGAAATATCGTTACTAAGAATTCGCAATACTTCAATAACGATAAAAATTTAATACAAGTACCATGAAAAAACTGAACACGAGCAGAGATAAATTCAGCTGAATATTTATGTTCTGAAGTCGCAAAGAAATTATTAAATCTGCTGAATTCGTCGACCAGTTTACGTGACTTTCCCTCCACATCAATGCTGGAGCAGCAACAGAAGAAAGCCTAATTTTGTTCTTGCCATCTCTGAAACTTCATTTCTGTCCTAAACTTTAACTCAACGCCGGCTTTGGAGTAAATATATTTTTATACGGAAGTTTGGTCTTCACATTTTGCCGTCTATAGGAACAGATGTTTTATTCTGTTAACAGCTCAAGAGTTGTAAAGCTTCCTTTGAAATAAATCATGACGATTCTTCATAGACGGGAAAATGATTCAACTTTTCTATAATAGTAGTACAGCATTTGTGCACAGTTCTTTCATGCCAGATCGCTTAAAATAATATTGCAATGCTAAGCCGCTACAATTGTATATGAATTTTAAAGTATTTTATGAAAACTCTTTAATATTTAGTTAAGCTCGCCAATATATCATTTAGGAATGGCGTTATTTTGGATTATAATTCAGCTTTTGATTCAGGGGCAAAACTTGTTCCTCAATATAAAGGAAATTTTCACTAAGAGGAATAGGCATTCTAGTATATTTTCCAGTATTTTTTTGCCTCTCTAATATATGTAGGCAAATAAGAAATGAGATTAAAGCGTTAGTCATTTTTCTAACAGTGTTGTACTTTATTGATTTAAAGTTAAAGATGGAATCTAGTTTATTTATAAGTCGATTGGCAAGGGGCACTAACTTTAAAAGTAGGTGTTATTATTGACAATACATGTAAAGAATATAGTTGATAGAAATGGTGTCCTCGTTTGCCTTTTAGAACTGTAATTTTAGTTGAATCTCCCATAACGAGATTTCTTGATCTGAAAAGTTCAAAAATTATAACGCTTATGACGAATTCTTTACATATTATATGTATAACACAGATAATTAATACCTATAATATTGAAGATTTTGGCGTATTTCTCGCCCCTCAGGGTAGCACAGTAGCAGAAGCTGTCTCTGCCGGAGTGCTTCTCAATAACACAGATTATTAACACCTATAATATTGAAGATTTTTGCGTATTTCTGACCCCCTCAGGGTAGCACAGTAGCAGAAGCTGTCTCTGCCGGAGTGCTTCTCAATAACACTGATTATTAATACCTATAATATTGAAGATTTTTGCGTATTTCTCGCCCTCTCAGGGCAGCACAGAAACACAAAAACACAGATTATTAATCCCTATAATATTTAAGATTTTTGCGTATTTCTCGCCCCCTCAGGGCAGCACAGTAGCAGAAGCTGTCTCTGCCGGAGTGCTTCTCACCGAAAGATCATTGGTGCTACAAGCAGTCACAAGGGACAAGGCAGGTCTCTATTCATGCAGCGCATCTAATATTCAAGGCGAAACCGAATCAGCACCACTCTTGCTCAACATCAGATGTGAGTACTTCTCTTACTGCCGTGAAACTCAAGTAGAAAGACTTGCATGTGGTTGCGTGTGATATGAATGACTGCAATTTGAATGGAATTGCAAATGACATTACTTAGCTCCCAACTTCTGTGCGGCAGAAAATGAAAAATTCAAGTATTATTTTTCTACATTGAGCATTCATAGGAAAATTAATGCCAAACGTCGCAAGTTTGTTCCTAAAAATTTGTTTGGAAGTTTTGCAGGACAACTTTATCTAAAATGCGTAGTTATGTCACTCGTAAATTATTAGGCGACGGCTCCATAGTGACTGATCCTAATATGATAATATATAATAGTAAGTCGCAAATTAAAATAATTAGAGAAAACAGTTATTTAATTTTCGAATTGTATTACGTAAATTATTATAAAATATTCTCCTAGAATAAATTGTTATTTTTTATTTACCAGATCCTCCGGTGTGCCGAAACCACTCGCCTGTTACGTACGGAGTTTCTCTGATGGAGGAAGCACTCGTCACCTGTCAAGTGGACGCGTTCCCTCCAGTGAGATATTCTTCAATATTTCTCAATTTATGGGGACTTTTACGAAATTGACATCGCTAACAAAAGTAAAAATAAATATAATCTATGTTAGCTGGTTTAGATGTTGGAAGTACTTCAATTGAAATAGTAGCCCGTCATTAATTATGACAAAATCATTTCAATCATTATTATTATCTCTGGCAAAATTAGTTTGTTGTGATTTCCTGAGAGTAGCATCAGAAACACGTAAGAAATCGTAAGCGGAAATGAACTGCTTAAGAATCCTCTTTAGTGGGGCAAAACAGACGTCGGAAAGTCGGATGTGAAGCTCTGAATTGTGAGCCAGTTTCTAGAGAAAGAAGCTCTGCTCGCAGCTCATGCGTTGAATTGCACGAGATTTTTTCCCGAGGGACCAACCATGGAAAACCAAAAAATCCAGGTGATCTATGGCGGTGGTGCTTAAGAAAGGCTCATTGGATCAGACCGACGGGGCGCTTAAGATCTTTTTAGTTTCATGAAGAAAATTTTCGGTTCCGGTCAAAAGCTGCGTTGTTGTCGACATTCTTTTGTGAGATGAGATTGACTTTGGTAATGGTTTGTGATAAACTTATCGATGTGTTAGATAGAACCGTAAAGCTGAATATTAATTTAAATATCAAAGGTAACTATAAAATATGAATCAAATTCAAACAACTATCGGATCACCGTGAAATATTGAATCACCGTGTAGATCAAATATTCGTCAATTGAATCTGATAAATATCATGTTCCTTCACTGGCTATTATTTTTCTCGCCGATAACAAAGATTGTATGCTTGAACTTTAAAAAATTATCGACAGAGATTGTATGCTCGAACTTTAAAAAATTATTGAAGTATAAGAAGTGACAGAAAGCATACAGCGCTTTGTTTGGATAGCTTTGCCTTGGTTGTTCGTTTCAACGCCTGATCCAACAACACTCGTTTTTTCAAACAAAAGGCGCTTCGTTGAAGTAGAATAAATATAAGATTTTTTTTTGTTTACGTCTGTTCGGAAAAGGCTTTTTCATAGTTCTTTTAAGAAGTGATTTTTGTCGACTTTAAATACCTGAGTCAGAAAACCGGTATATACAATCCTATCTAAATTTATGAGCCTGCTCATTGTCATTCCAATGAAGTTGATTTTACGTTATCGTTTATCAGTAGTTAAATTTTTTCAAAATTTTGTTGCTTGAATATTGAAATCATGATTCCCGGTTGAAAACTGAATGGTCAATGAAATGATGTTCAGTATCAAGTTTTCGAGAATGTGAAGTAACATTCAAAAGTCGTGGATGGCTGATGCAGTCTCAACTCATTCTGAAACAACGTTCCTGGATTCGTGAAATAACCATCAAGTTTCAAAATTGATATCTTTTGTAGTCAGTTTTAAAAACAAATTATAATTAACAAGTATTAAGCGAATGAAGAACTCGAATGTAGAACTGACTATACTTCAGTGAACGAAATTATTTGAAGAAAGTGACATGATTGTTTTTCATTTATCAAATATTTTAATCTAAACTATTGTTGAATATTATATAATTACTATGGTGTGATTGAGATTGAAAACCACTGAATGAATGAACATTATTTCTGTTATTCATTTCTCTTATGTTAACATTGTATCAGAACCCATCTCCGCGTGATTGATATACAATTAATTCTACCAGCTGAAATATGACTTTTTTTCTAATCTCAAGTCAAATAAATAGTCAACAGGAATATTATTTCTTATCACTTAACGAAATATTTTCTCAAAGTGATACAGTGTAGGCAGAAAAATAAATCGCAGATGTTTATTAATAAACGAACTCATTTTATACCTAAAATTTCCAAAATTTAGATAAATTACTTCATATTTTTCCAAACATGTCGATTTAAAAAACAATATCGAGATTCTTCCATTTCTCTCTCGCTCTTTTACTAAATTCAACAAAACATGATCAAAGAATTTAAAAACCTCGATCTCGGCGCGATCAGGTGACAGGTTTTGTGTGGTGGTTCAACAACAGCGCAGACTCCCTGGAACTGCCAGGAGACACTGGACGTGGTTCCAGTTTTCTGCACTACACTCCAGCAACTGATTTGGACTACGGGACTCTGCTGTGTCTCGCACGCAATGAAGTCGGCAAACAGCAAGAACCTTGTACCTTCCAGATAATTCCAGCAGGTCAGTACCTTCCAGATAATTCCTGCAGGTCAGTACCTTCCAGATAATTCCTGCAGGTCAGTACCTTCCTGATAATTCCTGCAGGTCAGTACCTTCCTGATAATTCCTGCAAATGAGAACGGCTGATGCAGCAATTGATTCTGGGCATCATCCACGGGGCTGAGTTTTGAATTTCGTATTGTATTGCATATTATAAACAAGGCTATGCTGTTTTTTTTAACTTTTGCTGCACTTTACTTTTCGTTTTACTCTTTACAAATTTTAAAGTTAGCGAAAAAATTAAAATTTGCGAGCAACGTTCTATGAATAAAAAATTAGGCTATATCGAAAATAAGTAAATAAATAAAATGCTAAATTCTATGTCATCCCTGCCTTTTTAAAAACTGTTAAATAAATAAATAAAATAATATATTTGATACCGTCACTACCTTTGTAAAACTGTTAACAAAGTTAAATTATGAGAATATTACCTTGGAATTCTAGGAACTAGATTGTAAATTCTGTTGACTTGAAATCCAAATATACGAATTTAATTGTAATAAATAAAATATACTCGTTTATAAATGATTAAAATTCGTTTAAATTTAATGCTTGCAGCTAATAAAAACAACATTATTATCTGCTGGACATGATTTGTAATGTCATATAACAATTACTGAATCAATTTTGCACGACCACAAAATCTAAACGTTATATTGTTCATTTGCAAATTTTCGCATGAAATAAATTGACACTATTCATTCAAAGCCCACACCATCATACTTTTGAAAAATTTCAATATACTAAGAAATAGAAAACCAAATTTTCGAGTATGAATCTCCCGCTATTCCAACCAACCGCAAATTCCGCAGTTGGAGTACACCATCAGACTTTTGAAAAAAAATATCAATATAATAAGAAAGAGAAAACCAACTTTTCGAGTACGAATCTCCCGCTATTCCAACCAGCCGCAAATTCCGCGGTTGGAGTACACCATCAGACTTTTGGAAAATATCAATATAATAAGAAAGAGAAAACCAAATTTTCGAGTATGAATCTCCCGCTATTCCAACCAGCCGCAAATTCCGCGGTTGGAGTACACCATCAGACTTTTGGAAAATATCAATATAATAAGAAAGAGAAAACCAAATTTTCGAGTATGAATCTCCCGCAAATTCCGAATAGCAGTTGAAGTAGAGCGGCGATCCCAATTGAACCCTCTTCTTTTTTCAACGACTGTTTTTGTTCGGTGAGGCATCGGAGGTGAAGAGACCTGCAGCTCACACTATTCAATGCGATTCAAAGAAGTCCAAATCTCGAGCTCGGTACATTAAAGTTGTTGCAAATGATGGTCGCGCTCAGTGCAAGCGTATCGAAAACGTAAAATATAAGTGGAACAAAATAAATACATAGGAGGATTTCTCGATGACTGTAGCCATGAGTACATAAGCGAAGCTCAACACTGGAAAAATATAACTCAGTACTCACTGCAGTGAGTGACAGAGAGCGCATTTTCTCGTCGAAGAAAACGTGAAGTCACGGACGGACAGACGGACGAACGGACAGACGGACGGACGGACATGGCGAGCACAATAGTGCATTTATTCCATAAATCAGAAAATGCGCTAAAAAGAGAGTGAATTCAAAATTTTTACGTCTAAACCAGTTATAAAACTCAATGTGAATTTGATTTTGCCGTTTAATTTATTTTATACTGATTCTTTTCAGGGGATCCGCCTCATGTTCTCAGTTGTATATCTCCTGTGGATAATAATGTTGCGGCAAGAACTAACAAAACTGTAATAGATAAAAGATAAATTGAATCGGGTCACTAAAATATATACTGACTAATACATACTGAATAATATGTACAAAACCTCACTACAATATATGTACACTGAATATGACATAATGTATAACACGACAGAATATGAACATATATGAAAATGCTCTACACAAACGTACACTCTGGAACAACGTGGGTTCTGAAACACGAATGAATCATCGGTAAAACTTATTATCCGTATTTAGGCTCCGGATATCGCTGGATTAAACTCAAATATAATAAGAGAACGTAATATTTATAAAACATCAGTGAGGTAATTTATAACAGACGAATGCTTATCACTGCACTATTAAATTGGCCATGAATCCATTGTTTGGTCTATCATTTTGTTATCAATGGAAAAATCTTCAAAGCTGGACAAGGAGAATTAGGATGCTGTTCAAACTAATTCGATATAATGCAATATGAAATATACTTTAAGACGCGTATATATCATAAGAATGCAGAAAATAAGCGTAGAACATTATCAAAAGATTACGATTGTAGAATCGGATCCTTAATCTAAATAAAAAACACGCAAGGTCTTTATGCTTCGACATAATTAACTGGAGATTGCTGGAGCGTATACGTGAGGAATTTATTATTGAATAAATAATCCCATATTAACTTCACAAACAAAGCCAACAATTATTGTGAATTCATTAATTTCAAAATTCATTTTCTGAGTTTTATGCAGTGCAGTGGTTGCCTCTCTAACATTTATAATCAGTATATCGCTGTAATATAATTATCTATATTTTTATTAAAATCCCGAATATACAAGCAAATTCACTATAATTAGTTCTTTTTTTGAGTTAAATCGAAATTTTAAAGCGATTTCTGTGTGGTCCCTTCCATATGTTTTATAATTAAATTTATATGTTATCAATTATAATTTGTTCATTTAACACACATGTATAACCTCTAACCGTAATAAATACATTTTATTTGGCTCTTTCACTAAATATATGTTGATGTAGCCTCCAGTAATCAATTTCTACTACTCAACTCCCACTGTATATATCTTGATATAGTCTCTAACCCAAATTAATGTCTACCTATTTAGCTCTATCACTGAATATATCTTGATACAGCTTCCATTAATTAATTTATACTACTTAACTTTCTTTGTATATATCTTGATATAATCTATAACCCTAATTAATGTCTACAATTTAGCTCTATCACTGAATATATCTTGATACAGCTTCCATTAATTAATTTCTACTACTTAACTATCTTTGTATATATCTTGATATAGTCTCTAACCCTAATTAATGTCTACTATTTAGCTTTACCGGAGGCGCCTACGAACTGCACTTTAGTGAACGTGACCTCAAGTAGCGTATCAGTGACATGCCTATCGGGATTCGACGGTGGCCTGCCGCATGTGTTTGTTTTAGAGGCCTACACCACCAAACCTCACCATCTCTACGCAAACATCACTGCCAAAGCCCCCAAGTAAGTCTATCCCCAAGCTGGCAATACTAACCCAATATCCAGAAATTTCAGAAGTGATCGATGGACGAATCGTGGCATCGACTGTGAATCATGGCTCGAGACCAGAAGGTGGCAACAGATTTTTCACTTAAACACCCAAAGTGATCGGATCGTTTTGAGCTTATCAGTTTTTTTCAAAGCAGTTCAGTGACATTAAATTGCTTCCATTAGCCATATTGAAATTTGTTATATGGAGCTGGCTTCACTTCATGTGAGGCAAGTTCTTGAGTAGCGCGCTAAAATTTTACAATTCTAGTAAAATTTTTATTATCGTTGTATTTTATCATTTGTTGTATTTTAACAAACGAATATATGAGAATTGAGCGCATTTGTGAAGGGAAAAATTGGAAAGCCAGGAGCTTAAGTTACGTTTTTATTTATGAAATGTGACGAATGAAATGAATTGTATTACCTACCGGATTATCGGTGAAAATTGCAAAATTGCAAATAAAAAGGTTAGAAATTATTCAGTGGAAAGTTCCAAATGAGGTCAGTATATAATTTATAAAGTTAAGTTGTTCTTGATAGAGAAAAGTGATATATACAGGGTTTGGGCGAAATTACGAACATTTTATCTGCGAGAAAAATCGAAGTAGACTTAAATAGTTTTGATTTTGATTCAATTTTCCAATGCGGAAAAAATTAAAAATGGATGACGTAATGATAAATCTAAGTTTAAAATTCCAATGCTATAGAAATTTAGTCATCTTAATACATCGGTAATTAAAAATCTCAATACATTTCTCAAAAAGAATTAAACCTGTTTGTTACTAGTCCCGTCTTATAATAAAATAACTCCATGGCGGGTGCGTATTACTTCGTTTCATAATCAAATCAAGTCTGAAATAAATGATGCACACTCTTTCTGTCAATTAAAAAACTGAATATTAATGTCGTTGCAAACATTAACGCGGAGCTTCAGGCTCAAAAAGAATGACAGTTAAATAATTAATATAAAAAGGACAGCAACCTCGAGTTTGCATCGGTCTGAACAGACCACAAAAGATACATTAATGATATGCAGTCTCGCTCTCACATGACACGATAACGCTGGAACGCGATAGAATGGCCGTGGACATCAGTTAATATTATATCTACAAACCTTCTATTCATCTGTCCAAGGTTCCAAGTATCAGGCCTATCCGGAGAAACCGAGCTGCAACTCATCGTTTATTCAGGGAACGCTAAAGGCAGGAGTGGTGGAGTGGCCAGACTTGTAGCCAACACTCCGGAGCTGCCGGTGAAGCAGCTAGAAACCCGGTTAGATACAGGTGAGTTTCGATGCATATATAATGAGTATTACAATTTATGATCATAAAAAACATAACATGGTCATTAAATCATGTTTATCGTCGACGCGGAAAAGAGTCATTGTAAAATCCTAACGAAAAATCAGTTTCACGAGGAGAATGAGTCGGGCAAAATCAATGTACTCGTACATAACATGGTCATTAAATCATTTTTATCGTCGACGCGGCTAAGAGACATAGTAACATCCTATAGAAAATTCAGTTTCATGAGGGGAAGTAGTCGGCCAAATTCAATGTACGAGTGTTTCCGTTTGAATTACGGAGAAAAATATGTTACCGTTTCATTGTAGAAAGACGTTTGAAATAGGTAACCCGTTCGTGCTTTTGTAGTCCACAAGACAGAATCACACGACTGCCACACGGCTTGAATTATGGAATTATTATGGATTCAATACATTTTCAATCGATATTAATAGACTTATAGAACAACTTCTCATTTCATTGGCAATTTACAAAAATATATTTTTATAAATATTGACCATGGTGTCTCTTTTAACGATAGCTTAAGACCACATTGAACGATAAACCAGCAGAAGATTGAAATTTGAAGTTGCGCTTCTTGATAGAATTTCAATCCAATTTTTGTATAGGTTATGTACATTCGACTTTTTTCAATGACCGTTATTAAGCGTCCCGTTAATTGGCATAGCACAATTTTTTCCAGCGAGTCTGAAACTGTGTTGCAGACAAAGCAACAACTTTCAAGGAAGCCACGTGCATAAAGATTGATAAATTTTACCCGTTCTTACACTCACAAAGGTTGAGTAAATGCTAATAGTGAATTAAATTATCCCCGACTGTTAATGGGCATTCCGCCATTGGATAATATTCTGCATTCCGTCATTGATGAAATTTTTTGTATTCGAGTTCTCTAAAGATGCTTTTGGGATTAAAACGAAGCAGGAAAGTTGAAATGGAAAAAAATGTAAAGTCAAAGCGAGCCTTGTTGTTTAAAACGTGTTATGAAACGCGGTCATGAATTAGTTACCTATGTAAAAATTTTAAAAATTACTATAGTTATAATTAAACTATTTCTAAAAAAACAAGTGAAGTTAAATTAAGATAAAACTTAACAAAGATGCTCACTTTTATCATCTACTCTTTTAGACTTGACTTAAGGAGTAACGAGATGGCATGACGATGAAATACGTGATGCAATAGTTTGAAACAAATTATTATACATAAATTTATAAATTACATTATTATTACCAGTGACAAACAATGATCATTTTTCTTGGAAAACAACAAGTAAAAACGTCCAATTATTATACATAAATTAATAAATTACATTATTATTACCAGTGACAAACAATGTCACTGGAAAATAACAAGTATCATTTTTCTTTGAAAATAACAAGTAAAAAACGTCCAAAAATGAGAGCCATGCCAAGACGTGTACAGACTTACTTACGAAGGTTTTATTATTCATCAGACGCAGGGTCGCACTCTGCCCAGTCTCTGCTCGGCGTGGTGGCGGGGTCGGGGCTGGTGCTGGTTTTGCTCTGTGGAGTTTCTCTATCTCTGGTCAAGGTGGGCGATGATTGAATGACAAGCAGCATTTCTTGCTGACATATTTGTTGTCAGCCAGATTCCGTGCTGGTTGAATGAAAAATTTTCTGACCATAGTTGTTGTCAGCCAGATTCTGTGCTGGTTGAATGAAAAATTTTAGACTGCCGACGAACTATGATTGAATGACAAACAGCATTTCTTGCTGACCTAGATTAATTTTGTTGTCAACCAGATTCCGTGCTGGTTGAATGAAAAATTTTAGGGTGCCGACGAACTATGATTGAATGACAAGCAGCATTTCTAGCTGACATATTTGTTGTCAGCCAGATTCTGTGCTGGTTGAATGAAAAATTTTAGGGTGCCGACGAACTATGATTAAATGACAAGCAGCATTTCTTGCTGACCATAGTTGTTGTCAGCCAGATTCCGTGCTGGTTGAATGAAAAATTTTAGGCTGCCGACGAACTTAAATAAAGTCGGAGTATCGAGGGAGTTTTGAACAGATTTCAAATTTTAGTGATGCATGTGTTAAAGATTTGAGCTTAATTAAAATTCGTTTAATTGATTTTATATGGAATTTTGAATCGAATTTTGTGGTTGTAAATGATAGCGGAAAAATATGCGACCACCAATACGGTCAACTGGAGAAGATTGAATAACCTTTAAAACAATATAAATATTTTCTGGGAGTGCAGAATTATGCATTCCATTTTTTTAAAACGGTTGCAGTTCGGTGACAGTCATCCACTTAAAACTAATGGCAAATTTTTCTGTTCTGTCCGTCAGATTCAGTGTCGCAAGCGCCAACGGATGCAACACACTTCGACTTCCGAAGAAAGTTTGAAGCAGCCTGACAGTGATGTTGCGTGTGGCGTAACTTCTCATGATGTTACTTCACATGTCTCTCACTTGTCGAAAAAGGCTAACTTAAATGATGGAGAAGCTTCCACAGTTCCTGATCTAACCTGCTTTGTCGCGATAACCTCGGCGAACACTAACGATGCACCAGCAGCTTCTTCAAATAAAAAGTATCTTCTTCGAGCAGCATCAACATTTTCAATTCCATGTTCAATGCCACCAGAAGCGAAGGCCATCCCAAGACCCGATGATGAAATATTCTGCCAATCTCATCAGCGTAAGAATTTGTGCAACTGGCAGGAAAATAATCGAAGTTCAAGTCAATTGACGGCGTCCGCACACCTTACCAGTCATTTGCTACAGATACAGCCGGAAAAAGAGTGTGATAGAACCGGAATAGATAGTGAAGAATATCGAGCTAATATAATGGCAAGCCAGTCACGGGAAAGCAAAACTATCGCCGCAAGTGAGTACCACACGCTGCAGTTCAGACCATTGATCTGTGTTGTATTTATTGATAGAAATATGTTTAAGTGTTAGTGTTTGCTATATGGAATACTTTTCTTCCTTGCATTAATTTAATGAACTATCATTATTTTACATGAATTTCAAGAAGAATCGCACCTAGAATTTAAAAGCAAAAAAAAAACCTAGAAATGTCGCCTAATATTCATTGAACATGTTTCGAAAACTAACTCCATCTTTAATTTAACAAATTTATAAAATACAAATACAATTAAATTTAAAAATTTTTAAATACACGGAAGAAATTAAAACTAAACTATCGAGAAACCCCAATTAAACATTAAAAGCTATCGATTTACAATTTCAATCGGAAAAACTGTACACCTTATGAACTGTGAACTGTGCGCATTCAATCAGAGCATTGCGACGCTACTGTGTCTGAGAGTGACTGTGTCTGACAGTGACTGTGTCTGAGAGTTACTGTGTCTGAGAGTGACTGTGTCTGATAGTGACTGTGTCTGAGAGTTGAGAGTGACTGTGTCTGAGAGTGACTGTGTCTGAGAGTGACTGTGTCTGAGAGTGACTGTGTCTGAGAGTGACTGTGCCTGAGAGTGACTGTGCCTGAGAGTGATTTCAAGATATTCGGCTCTACCTCATGCTGCTTGGATTTATGGGATTTGGAATCGCTGCATATTTTTAAACGGAAACCTTGTCAACGCGTCCAGTTCTTTTCCTCTTGACCTTGTAAATTTATAGGTTTTCATTATCCACTGTCGTTTCTTGTGACTTACGTTTCAATCTCTATGTGAGCATTTAAAATTTTTTCTAATATTTTTCATATATTCAATGGAAATTTTTAAAGTCGAGAAGCAGCAGGTCTCAAAAACAATTTCAATGAGATATTGTGACTTGGAATTTTCGTCACCTATAAATTCTTGGTTTTCTGAAACCTGTTTAATAAGCTTCAAATATGTGTCTCTAAAAAAACACTGACTGTGCCGATTACGTTATTTGGCGCCGGCCTTAAAAAATTAACACTCATCTAATAAATTGTCCTTTTTTTCATCATCAGGTCAGGATGCAATGAGCCAGTATCAGATTCATGGGCAAGTTTCAGCCGCCAAAGACCTTGTAACTCAAGGTACTGAGACCGTCAACGAAACGGGAAGCTATTCCTCTTGCACACTTCCAACAAGATCGTCTCGTGCTCCTGCCGAAGCGTCAGCTCAAACAAGAGCAAAGTGCTCATGTTCTTTGCAGATGCAAACCCCTTGTTCTTCGCAGATGCAAGTTTCTGGTTCTTTGCAGATGCAAGCCCCTGGTTCTATTTTGCAGATGCAAGCCTCTGGTTCTTTGCAGATGCAAGCCCCTGGTTCTATTTTGCAGATGCAGGTACCTGGTTCTTTGCAGACGCAAGCTCCGGGTTCTTTGCAGATGGAATCACGTTGTTCCTCGCAGGTGCACGTTCTTTGTTCTTCACCGATTCCGGCTGAGCAATGTGTACACAATGATGTGTTGGCGCCCGCTAAAGAAACATTGCCTCGTCGAGCGCAGAGACCGGCAGCTAAAGAACAACATCCAACGCCACCGCCGCACAAGAATTGTCAATCCATCGCGGTGCTCGGAAACTCGAGATTGCGCGTCGGCACGCAGCTCAGGATGTCCCATCACCCGCACGATGGCACTAAATGTTCGAATTATCAGGTGAATTTTCAGTTAGAAGACAACTGAATAGTATTTAAATTGCTTGTATGGCTGATTCATGGTTTATGGCTGGAATAATATCTCAATAATGTCATTCTAATAAACGAAAGGGTTTCACAGCGCCACTTTTTGTTAAAAAAACTTTCATAGCAAAGAAAAATCGTTATTTACAATGCTCACAATTCAAGTTGCAGAAATCATTCGCATTGATATATTTTTCGATTTATTTCAAGTGGCGGTCAATATTGAATTTCCTGTTGAACATTTGAGGTTTTGTCGGCAACCGAAAAATCCCATCCGTGCCATAATACTCAATTATGCGGCGTTAATAATGCGTTTGGAATAAATATTAAAGCTTTGATGACTATTGTCGAAGATGTGTAAATTTTAATTTTCGATTTTGTGGTAAATATTTTCTATATATATTAATAGATTTGAATTAAAATGATTTATTCTATAAGTAAAATTTTCGATTCAACTAAAACATTCATACGAAAAGTGTTCAACCCGAGACTGCAGGCATCCAAAAATTATAAGCTATTTTTTGTTCATTTCAGGACGACGTAATCGCACCAGCCGAGGAGTTCCAAGATCCTCAGCCCGCCAGATCAGAGGAATCAGAAAGCAGCTTATAGTGATGAACAGTTACCAGTCTTGTCTTATCTTGTATATATTCATGGATAAATGTATGAGAAGTGTACTGTATTAGGTGACAATAAGAATGCAGCTCATAGACAAGTTCATTTGAGGATTCAAATGTTTTATTACATCTCATAATGCACCACAGTTGAGCAAAGTTTTAGCAGTTTTTCTCTTTGAAAACGAGTTTGGTCTTAAATTTGGGGAAGTGAAGCTGTAGCCCGTACTCATTTAAATAATTACTTCCTTGATTTTGAAGTATTACCATTATCATCTTTTTAGCGAATTTTCTCATTTATGGAAAAAAGGCGCTATTGTGCTCGTCATGTCCGTCATGTTCGTCATGTCCGTCCGTCCGTGACTTCACAGACGGACGAGAAAATGCGCTCACTGTCACTCACTGCAGTGAGTACTGATCTAATATTTTTAATATTTTTGTCACAAGGAGTGAACCTCACCCGGTATTGGCATTTTTTGGTGTATTAATTATTGTTGAAATCCTGCATAAAACATGAATGCGCCGTCGATGAGAAAACTTGGATCAAATCGATGTATACGATCCTAACAAACGGGTTTTCATGAACAATCATTACTCATACAAGAAAAAAATAATTTTCTTATCACTTAGAAATACGGATATTTTTTGCAACAGAATTGGACTGAGAAAGTTTCGATCGTTCATATAAATGCATGACCAAGAACTCCACGGCAAATCTACAGTGCTCTCTATCTCTAAAGTACTATGGGCGGCAAGTAATATTATGTATTAGTATATATTATATTAATATATATATATATATTATATTATATATATAATATATTATATTAATATATATATATATTATATTATATTATTGCATATAACCGTAGTTTCTGAAATTATTATGTACATATTTTCATTGAAGCAAGACCATTAATGTTCACCAAAGTCTTACTTACGAGACTCGTTCAAGTTCAATCGTTTCAAAATTTAGTTTTGATATTTTCATTTTATTGCCGTATAGCCAGCAAAAAAATCCGATTTGAATTGGGTAATTACATGTATTTTTCCATTTTATTTTTTCGAATGAATTTATGTTGGCTTTAATTAGAACACGAATAGCTAATGAACGACGCTGCGTTATAAATGATTGGAAATGAGTATATATGTCGTAGGCAAAAAAAAATACTGTTTAAATAAATCATTGATTTGTGATCTTAATGGAGGATAATTTATACGATGACGTTTGATGATAATTAACGATCATTGTCATCATCAAGCAGCAACATAGGTAACAATTTTTGACAATCGACTTTATACAGAATCTAATTCAACTACATTGATATATTGGGCCAAATAGCATGAAAAAATTACAATAAAAGAAACGGTGATCGATGTATTTACTCCAAGAATGTCGCCGTACAGAATTTAAACAAGATGTATTCTAAATTTAATACTAATTTCCTTTACATTTTCGGACGAGATTGCTGCTATCAAGGATTGGAATGCATTTCATTGCTTCTCTGACATTGTTGAGATCAAAAGGCGACCCTTTATCTCATCGTCTGCTTCTAACAGAAGAACTTAATTTGGTGGAGCTTTGTAGAACTGAATAAATAGTTTACAAATTAGAAGTGAGAGAAAAAAATCACAATTCTTCCAACATTCCGTTGCAGAATTGTAATCTGCAAATGACAAAGATTAAATTTACAGTTACGAAATAGTTTTCAATGGCCAACGATAATGAGTTCAGCCACAAATATCGCCAGAACCCACGATAAATCAATTAATAGAATCCGCACCAATTTTAAACTTCATTATTTTAAAAAATGCGATAACCGTGTTATAATCATCACGATGTGGAAAATGCTATCTGTCCAGTCTCTGACTTGAAATTCGAAGATGAGATATTGTTAATGAATTACATGGCTTAAATTTCATCTTGTACATTCCGAGAATGAATTTGTAAGCATTTCATGAATAGTTCCGTGTACATTTTGTTCTTCTTGTGATAAAATAAATCAATCAGTATTAATTCTTTCCAGCTGAGATTAATGTAAAATCAATTATGCTAATCAACATCATCGACATCGTCGCCCATGCAGAAAATTTTTATCAAAATTAACTGTCGCGGTACTATTTTTCATAATTAGTTAACGTTTTGAATTAGTATTTGATACCAATATCTTTCAGCCCTTCATATATGTACTGCATTCTTTGCTCTCTGAAATTGTTCATATTTAGATCGAAGATATTCACAAGTAGAATTTTTTTTCTGAATTTTAGAAACTATTTTTCATGACGATTCAAAGCCTCAATACAATTTGCTTCAAAGCTTTCATTATCCCCAAGACTTGATAAAATCCTGCTTTCCCCGCTCCCTCTAGCCGCATCAAAACATAACGTCAAATTGCTTCCTCAATATACGTTTACTGAAAATTAGACGCTTTAAATTATCCTTCCGCATCGGAATACGCAAATCTCCAGAAAAATAGGTTCCTCAATATACGTTTACTGAAAATTAGACGCTTTAAATTATCCTTCCGCATCGGAATACGCAAATCTCCAGAAAAATAGGTTCCTCAAAATACGTTTACTGAAAATTATACGCTTTAAATTATCCTTCCGTATCGGAATACGCAAATCTCCAGAAAAATAGGGAGTGATATCAAAGTTTAAATACTTCGTCTTTTCCTCGGGTCCAAGAAATGGGGCGAGCTAATTTCGCGATGCATTTTCGGAAGATATGCCAGATATTTATTATGGTCTGTTCAGAAAAAGGAGCTGCCGCTGCTTGAAAAAGTACATATGCGTGAAATGGAATGGCGCACTCTACATTTCCCTCGAGAAAAACTATGCTGCGACGATCTTAGGATTGCGTCTTCGGCATGGTGATAAACGCTAATGGCAAGTGAAATTCTAATATAACCATTAATTGTATAGACGGGTACCGCAGTGAAATTTCATTCATAGAATAATTAAGCAGCGAAAAAAGTTAAAAATCTCTTATAACATCAATAATTATTGGGTCATTTCTCTAATTGTCATTTTATTATGGGGCTTCATTGATCAAGCGCTTCGAGTAGTTTATAAGATATTATTTCATCGAAAAGAATTTATAGTAATTTATTTGGCGTTTTTTACTCGGTGGTTTTATTAGCCCCATTACTGTTGTAGGATATGGTTTCTAATAATTCTAATTAACCGTGTAGTAAAGGAAAGCTCTCAAAAACTAGGCATAATGCCATGAAGTTTTTTTTTCTAAATTCTATGTCCTTTTATAAAAAATTCACAATTTTCCGAATTTTTACTCAACTGACTTATATGTTTCATCATAATTTCATTTTCTCACTACATATTGTTAATTAAAGCTCCTAAATGTTTAAACGGCAAAACTTTTTGTTGGGATTCAAATTTTTCCCCTGAAATAAAATAACGATGCTGTCGTACAAGGGGGAGACAACTCTACGAACTCCACACATTTTTCAATCTCCAATTTTAATTATAAATAGACACCACTAGTGAAGACGCCTGTGATATTTTGATTGCAAAGCCTAAAAGCAGTTTTGATCTGCTGTTTTTTTCTCGCCATCTGACTAATTGAAAGCTTTTTAAATCATTTAACGAATAATCATAGCTGCATTTTGGAGGCAATTTTTCATGGCCAAGCTGAGAAAAATTGGAAATTTGCACTGGGAATTGAGCTTTTCAAACTTGCCATTATATGTCCATGAAGCCAACCTGAAAACGAAGCTCGTGATGTTTTTCTATCATACGCAAAATGAAGCAAATTTTCGTTTTCCCGTATATTTTCGTTGGCTTATGTTTTCAAATGCCAGTAAGTGAACCTGTATTCCACTGAGGAAACATAAGTTTACATTTTGTGAATTCGATTCACATAGAAAATATAACACTGAGCAATTATATGAGAAACTTAAACAACACGTTAATTTATTCGCTGCTCATCATGTTGTTTTAATTTTAGGATAATTCTCATGTTGTATTTTTATTTTATTTTGTTTGGGGGGCCAAGTATCAAATCGAATGATATCATATATTAATTGGTATCATATCGAATGATACCAATTCCCAACCATTGCCAATCTGCAAGATGGTTCAGTGAAAGGAAAACTCAATTTCCTCCAAAGATTAGAAGAACTTTCCTAGAACCTTTCGCTTGCGATTGCTTTCAGGAAACTTTGGCAGCTTCTGAAGTCGTGACCACTTCTAAATGAGCCTTTGAAGAGGAGATCTCCATGAATTGAGATGAATTAAAAAATTGCAGATAATCCCTAAATCTACATACAGAGAAAGTTCATGACTAGCGGAGGCTTAGGAGTATTCTTTTTAATTCATAGCACTTATTATAATTTAAAATTTTTATATAAATATGTTTTTTATGTGCTTAGGTATGCATATTAGGTTTTTGAAATCCTAACACATACTTCATAAAAATTGATAACTTCATGATATGAGTAAAATCTATGGACTGCACACCAGGAATTTTAATTTGCGAGATTTTGAAATACTCACACTTCCGCTTCATACAATATTCTTTTGATGATCTGTTCTGGATTTATTAGATGACTATCGATATTTACATTTTAAAACAAGACCCTAAAAAGTTCCCTCGCGCTTGTCGCTAAAAATCGATCATTTCGTCAGGCTATCAATTAACCATAAACCTCGCTTAAAAGTGGCCAAGTTTTCAATAAGGCCTTAGAATTTTTTCGTTATCCCTCAAATTCTTACATCGTGTAACAGGTTAGAGACACATCAAAGGGCCTACTTAGGAGCGGGAAATGAAAAAGATTTGTACGAAGCAGAGTTTCCATTTCATAGCGACGGCAAGCGAAGAATTGCTTCGGTTTAACTCCAAGTCTTATATTTTAGGAAAAAATTTCAACGTGAAAAAAATTATTGACTTGACAAACATTGGAATCCAGATGAATTCCATTGTGGATTTAAGTTCATTTTTGCCTCCTCAAAAAATAGAACTGTCGTTTGTTTCACTGTTATTTATAAATTTCTAGTAATTTAGAATTACTGCTGCTTGAAATTACTGAAAATGATTTCATTGATTGAAAATGATTTCAATGATTGAAAATGATTGAAAATAATTTCAATGATTGAAAATGATTTCACTGCTGCTTGAACAACGAATCATTGAAATTACATTATTTTCATGAGATTGAATAATTATTCGTTTTTTACCATATAGGCCAAATTCATTCGTTTTATTTCTTAGCTCCCGCCTTTTGTATTCAATTTTCGATCTTCTTTATTGTCCTAAACAACAGCGAGCTCGTCATCCGCGGCCTTGGAGACTTTATTTATTCCCCCGCGTTTAGCCAAGTACAAAATTATTGAAAAAAAAAACGAGAACAGATTGTCTTTAGATGAATGCGATGCTGCAATATTTTACCGGTTAGTATGAAATGAATATCCGGGGATGTTTCGCGTTTCAAATTATCGTTGGGAAGAGAATTTGGCCTGCTAATTCGTCAGCTTAGTAATGCTCTAGAATATTTTCCCTGAAACCCGTTATGTAAAGAAATTATTACAAACCGCGTGAATTCTCATGTCAGATTCATGAGATTCTCTTTATAACACATTCGAAAATGTCCGCAGCCACGTCCAAAATGCTTATAAGCCACGTCCTCAGCAACGTCCTAAACGCTCCTAAGCCACGTCCTCAACCACGTCCAGAACGCTCATGAGCCACGTCTTCAGCCACGTCCAAAACGCTTATGAGCCACGTCCTCAGCCACGTCCAAAACGCTTATGAGCCACGACCTCAGCCACGTCCAAAACGCTTATGAGCCACGTCCTCAGCCATGTCCAAAACGCTCATGAGCCACGTCCTCAGCCACGTCCAAAACGCTCATGAGCCACGTTCTCAGCCACGTCCAAAACACTTATGAGCCACGTCCTCAGCCACGTCCAAAACGCTCATGAGCCACGTTCTCAGCCACGTCCAAAACGCTTATGAGCCACGTCCTCAGCCACGTCCAAAACGCTTATGAGCCACGTCCTCAGCCACGTCCTAGACGCTAAGCGTCTTCAGCCACGTCCAAAACGCTTATAAGCCACGTCCACAGCCATGTCCAAAACGCTTATGAGCCACGTCCTCAGCCATGTCCAAAACGCTTATGAGCCACGTAGCCTTTAATACAGTAGCCTTTAATTCAGATAATGCAATTTATTCATACTTTTCACGGCATGCAAATGAGGCGCTTCTTACGCAAGCAATAAACTGCCGCAAGGTTACATTAAAATGCAGCAAAGGACACGAATTTAGTGCACTTGTAGTCTTTAACTTTGATAGTTAGGACAGTTGGAGACGGCCGTCATCAGCCAAGACACATCACAATCTGTATTAAATTATCATAAACAACTGTAGTTGAATCCATTCAAGGCTTTCCATCCACCGTAATGTATTATATATCGTCGTGGTGAGTCAGAAGTTATTAAAAAGATATTGTCATGTAACTAATTTCAATAACAGCAAATATCTGGGAAAAATTGGTAACAAAACGAAAAAGTCATTGAACAAATCCAATGTTTGCAAATTCTCATGGCTTTACTCGTGAGCAAGTTCAAACAACTTTTAAGCAATTTTGAAGAAATTGTTCTTCATTTCTAAGGCTTGAGAAATGAATGATTCTCAAGCTTCTTTCACTGCATTGAAGATGTCATTATCAGCTATAAATGATTTTTATTCTTTTCATCTTTAATGGAAATTTAGCCAAAGGTTCACTAATCCCTCAAGGGAGTTCCAGTCATACAATATCAAAGAAACATGTTGTACCTTGAAGCTATACAGACCACGCAGCCTTGCTGCCTTGCATGATGAACTTCGCTGTGTTATAATTTGCTGGTGTGCCCTTCAAGTCGATTGCGCAATGTCTCAAGAGCTCACATTACACCTCAAAGAACAGCTTGCCTTTGATTTAGCCGCTCTTGCTAATTCCTTGCACCTCTGCGAAGGTTAGTTCCTCTGGCTTGACCAGCTAGTGAAGGAGATTGTTCAATTCAAAGAGGGAGTACGTAACGAACCATGTTACTCGAGACACGCTTACTGCGAATTTAAACCTTTGAACATTTTCGTGCTTAATGTGAGAATTAAAAAATTCATTTATCAAACTCAAGAATTTCGCGTGAGTACAATTTTCCGTCCCTAACGTTATAGATATATTATTACATGCGCACTAATATTACAGACATACTGGACTCTTTAAATCAAATTGCAAATTCATTTACATTTGCAAAGCCGCACGGCTTTTCCGTCAGATCAGAAAACTGGTAAAAGATATCACTTTTTGTAAGATCATAAACTCAAGGTGGTTAGGCAGAAAATAAGGAAATGATTGAATCGTAATTAACAACCTCAATAGATTGGACCTGTTCTGAACATGACGGGATAATTAACAAAAGATCTTAGAACCAAAGTTACTTTGCTTCTGCCCAAGTTTTTTCACGCAAACTAAAAAAAGGTTTGGCATAAATCCTCGCCAGATATGAGCTATGTTCCAAGCAGATCTTGGCAAAAATAGTAGCTATATGCAAGCAGATTTTCGGCCAGATTAGAGCGATATACGAGGCAGTTCATGGCCACTCTTAAGCTATATACGAGGCTGATCTTGTCCAGACTAGAGCTATATACCAGGCATATATTGGCCAGAGTATAGCTTTATACGAGTCATATCTTGGCCAGAGTATAGCTTCATACGACGCAGATCTTGGAAAGAAGTTGCAGACCTAAGCCACAGTTCGGAAATTCGAGAGGGGGCAACTAATGCCTGAAACTTGTTGCTTGCTTTGGGCCAGACTCATTTTTTTCTTTAGGCTAGAGAAAACCAACTTAACTTCAGCTCTAGAATATCGGATTTCGCTGGCTGTTGGGCTTACTTTGAAAGTGCGGGCTCGAATTTACTCATCAACAAGAAGATTGAATTTTAAGCCTTATTAAACAGATAATTTTATTGACTTTATTTGGATACCAGCATGACTTTCGCTTCGAGTTTCGTATCACATTAACGAGCTAAGAAATCTTCCTCCGACATTCAACGTTCCCCATCACGCTCACTTGTATGTTTGCTGAACAAAATTTACCATTGAGTGAAAAGAATAGTGTCACCAATAAAAATAAGTTTTATGTACGAAACACAAAAATTTACGATTTCTCTATGTTGTGCCAAGAAATAAATGTTCTGTATTGCTGCTGTTCACGAAGCACAAGTTGGCACTGTAGAGACGGCAATTTCACTTCGACGAAGAACCCCATCCTCCTTACGTCTTTCTTTGCGCGCGGATCGTAAAATTTAACGGAGGATAAAACGAGAGATTCATGACAAACAATACTTCTTGCGCCCTCCTGCGAGATGCTCTAACCTCTAACACACGACCATAAAAACTGAGAAGCTCGTCCTCGAAGCTGTGAATATTTAGGAGCCAAAATGCGCAACCTATGGTGAGGTTCGTTAGACCTCGCAACATATTTTCGTGAAACAGACGCTTTTCTACGTTTTTTTTACGGAGGAGGCTGGCTGAGAAATTAACTTTAAATAATCGTACCGGAGTAGAAAATAGGTCTTCTAACCTACAGGGAAACCATTTTGAGGGCTTAATCGAGCTGTACTTGAGGAAGCCCGTTTGTGAATACAAATAGCTGTCATCCTAATTTTGCTCGGTCTTCGGTCAATCAAATCATGACCTTCAGATATCCACGTGTTATTCAAAGTTATTCCCGACATACAATCCTGATTGAATCTGCTGCTTAGGATTTGTTCACTATGCATCCTCAAACGTCGCAGTTAATGCATGGTTAGCTAAAAATTGCCCGAGTATTTAATTTCCACATTAGACATACATGAACTTCCTCGGGAGTAACTTATCAGTACTTGTCTTCGAAAGAGAAAACACGTCGTGCCGAAACGCATTCATTATTTCATTGCTTTGTTCTCAGTAGAGTCGGTGTATCACTTGATGCCACCATCACGTGATCTCTAAGCGCCTGCTAATTTTGCGGCTGAGCCGTTCTTAACGAGCTAATTACAAGACTGTGAGCAGCCGTCTTTAAGAGCAACATACCCGACTCACACAGCTGTTTTGTGCGGACTTCCATGGAGAACCTGAGACGACTTAGCACAAAGACTTGAAATTGACGTAGCGATTTGCAAGAACTTGGCTGAATGCGCGCTGATTTTGGAAGGCTTTGCCACCGAGAGTATCTCCGAAGTTGACAAGTCGTGAGAGAAAACGATGGCGGTTATCGTCAAAAGAAAATACCTTCCTCCGCTTACGGCTAAATGGCAGAACATTCTGCCCTGCATTTCTGGGACGCTGAATTGCCGCTGGACTTTGAACTAAAACGGACGGAGCTACCTGACTGCGTAACCTGCGTGAACCGGTTGCAAAGTCTGAGTCTTGCTCAACTTCTGTAAATTAATTAAAACTCGTTAAATAATTGCAACGTTTGTAGCGAGACCAATGATAATAGTAGAGATAAAAATTAAGCTCATAAAATTCGTGCAAGTAGTAAGTTTTGTCATCAAAAAATATTGCAATATTTTATCATTTTAACGAGCGGAGAGTTTCTGGTAAAATATTTAATCGAGTTACAGAGTTGTACAAATTTTCGTGCCTTGCATTGCCGTTCATGCGAATTTGCTCGCAAATATTCGAAAATATTTCTACACGAATGACCGAATCGCTTATTCTTTTCTTACTTAGGATCATATGTGCTCTTTGAACCAGTCGAAAGAATTATTTTTAAATAGCATACAGATTCAGAATTGATTGAACTTATGAAAAAAGTAAGAAGTATAGATACAACTGCATTTTCATTGAAAATCTGGTGAGTTTTCTTGGCAATTTTTTAAATTTATTATTCGTGTAATCAAATTTTCCTAATGCATGGATTCATGCCACTCACGAGCACCGTAAGAGTGAATAGATAAATAATGTCGACTGCAATGCAGCAGAAAACCATAAACAAAAATTGCAACGTTGTTGCCCACAGAACAACCATTCCTCACGGCCCCGGAGCGCTTGGTTTGTACATGAGATAGCGAGCAATTTCCTGGCACTGTGCTGGCACTGTCCTGGCACTGTCCTGGCACTGCCCTGGCACTGTGCTGGCACCGCCCCGCATGTGTCTGTACGGCTTCTGCTTAATTTTAATGAGCGTCATTTGTGTTACTGAAAACAGGTGCGCCAGTTCGAGAAGTTCTGAATATTATGGCAGCAGAATCGCAGTCTAACATATTGTTCGTCAGCGATAATCATTATTTACTAGTGTCTAAAGAGCGATAAAGATTCTGAACATTAATTTCTGTGGCATACTAGATAATGTAAAAAATTATTCATGCATAGTAGAGAGTACAAAGAATTGAATGCGTAGAAACTGTCAAAAATGGCATTGTAAAGACAATTTAGAATTTGAATTTAACAATGAGGCTTTAGTAAAGGATAAAGGATACCTCGATATTGTGTTAGTTTGAATAAGTTAATATATGATTGCGAAAACTGAAACATATGTTTCAATAATTCTTATCGATAAACAAGTAAAAAAACGTTTTGCATTGCACTTCATCTGAGACGTGAAAGTCTGCCCTCAACAATCAAGTGGACAAATTTCTTTAATTCAGTGAACTTAAGAGCCGTTTCATTAATTTAACCATTTTGCCAACAGGAGCACCGGTGTAGAAATTATATATCTTTGCTGCCTATATTTTTAATATAACCCCTTCACTTGCGACAACAGTGAATAGCGCTGCTACTGCAAAGAAATCAAATACCTCAATTTCCGACTCATGTAGCCATATTATTACAACATGAATTATTATTATTATTATTATTATTATTATTATTATTGTTATTATTATTATTATTATTATTATTAATATTATTGTTATTATTATCATTATTATTATTATTATTATTATTATTATTATTATTATTATTATTATTATCATTATGTAAAATAAATATTGTCGTAATTATGGACAGGACAGATCATCTTTCAAAAAAGTAACGAAATTATATATATGGAATATATATAATTATAATATAAATCGAATCTTTTACGTAGAATAATCACTAACTTATTTAAGACAATCTCTCTTTGGTTCTTAATGGTGCCGAAGTTTACAGAAATAAAATTGAAGATTAATTGTTAAAAATATCAATTAACGGGAATGCAGACTCTGCATTTCCGACAATTCAAAGCTCTGTATTGCTTAGCTTTCTCTAACGGACAAAATACAGAAGAAGAGGCATTGCAAAGTGTAATTTTTATCCCTTTGAATGAACCAAGATTATTGAAATAAATGAATTATTATATTAGAAATAATTTGATTTTAATGCATTCAATCAAATTCAACAGCTTCGATTAATATAGAATGCGTCAGAAACAAATAACCTCTGAAGATTAAAAAAAATAATAACCGCTTCACTCCACAACAACTTCGGGCTTCAACAAAAATCCTCCAATTGCAATTCCATCGTGTTTTTACACAGGTTTTGAATTAAATTAAATTGAACAAATAACCGCAAGATCCCATCACTTTTATTATTTGGACATGGCAGCTCGCCATGTTCTATGACAAAAACTCGGCTGAACTTCAATTGCATTATTCGTGCTAGTAAAAAGCTTTAATATATAGATTGTCGGGGAGTCGATCGGATTTGGTAAATTCCTTCGTTTTTCGACAAACACTTGATTTTTCGACAAAACTTTTAGAGGGCAGATATTTTTATTGTATTAGATATTAAATTTTTTATTGTATTATTTGTATTAATGATATCGTACTGATATTAATTACATGTATATATTTTATTGTACGATTAGAGCAAATCGATCTACGAAAACATATAAAAAGCCACTAGCATTCTGTTTAATTTAAAATTAGATTCGTTTTGTTTTGCCTGTCCCAAACTGAAATTGCTTCTTATGATCATGCATTATGAGATTTACAATTTCGTATCATTCGCTTGAAGTTTTTTATCTTAGTAGAAATAACTCATTTCACTACTCTGAAGAACTGAATAAAATTAAAATAATTGATTACTTTTTGAATAACAATTCTTCATCTTTTGGAAAACTTTTAGTAAGTTTTTAAGGTTACTATATGAACAAAACTAGAAATAACACACCGCTCGTATTTAAGTCTATTCAATTATCTAACAGAAATATCTACGCTCTGACAAACACGGGTGTTGAGCATAAAATAATTTCTCCCTTAAACATGAGGTTGACTAAAGTCAAGTAAAATGTTCCTAGGAAATTAAAAAGCGTCTAATCTGCAAGCCAAATAAAGAGGTACAAGATAATGAAACGTCATATCATGTCTTTTAACTTAAAGCAAATCAAAAAATGATGTTCAAGTACGCTCATGAACATTTATTTTCGCATATTCCCCACGTTTTCGTTTTTTTGGTCGGAACAAGAATAAAATCGGGTAAAATCACATTTAACTAATTAATTTTAAGATCATAATGCAAGACTTGAGAACCGTCGATCACCTTAAATTCCCTTTAAACTATATGCCTCGAATAAGTTCATTTCAGAGACAACTCTTCTCAGAGATTCCACGAAATCTTTGTTTGGATAGACGATCATTATGGTACAAATTGGTGTGTGAATAGTCAGCTATCTTCTTTTACAGTAAAAATTAAATTTATAATGACAAGTAAAGCCGGCTAAGTACAGTCACTGGAATGATTGTCTTCAGGATTAATGAGCGCTGCCTAGCCCCTGGTTTCCAGCACGGTTTGAGTAAAATTGCTATGAAATGTACCTGAAAAGTACATTTTCAGGTACATTTAACCTCCTATATAACCTCCTCCAGGTAAAATAACCTTCAACCTGGCCACCATATAAAGCTACAATACACGACTAAACGCTTCCGTGAACTGCCGCTCACCAACAAATTGCTCTGCACTATAATTAAATAGTTAAAAGGCCTAATCACTCGTCAATTTCTTGCAAAGGGACTTTTTTTCATAGCTGACATGATGGGTTCGAACATAAAAGAGCAAATTTTGATGTTTTCGGAAACATTTTTAGTATTTTTTATTAAAATAAGACTCTACTGGAGCAACAAAGAAAAAATATATATTATATTCAATGAAAACAATTTATTCAATCATTCATTGCAAATGAACTATTAAATTTTTTCGTAACGATGCAACTGATTTATAGTTACGGAATGCGGAACAGATTTTCACCAGGCATTAGTGGATGTACTCATTTTGTAGCATATATTATAAAATGAAACTACTCATGATAACGCTTCATCTTATTATCGTGTCATGCCGATATATTATACATAAAATAACGAATACAAATGTTCATTTAAAATATTATAAACGATGCACAGGTAGCAATAACTCCCATCGCATAAAAAATCAGGTACTTAAACAGCCACCTGCATGGCTCCTGTGGAGTTGAATCCACTTATTTCTCAGACAGAAACTCGGTGCGATTAGCCAGACAAATTGGCTCGGCAGGCTTCTTGGCAGGTTCCTTTACACCTCCTCTGCAATTTTCTTGGCAGGTTCCTTTACACCTCCTCTGCAGGCTTCTTGGCAGGTTCCTTTACACCTCCTCTGCAAGTTTCTTGGCAGGTTCCTTTACACCTCCTTTGCAGGCTTCTTGGCAGGTTCCTTTACACCTCAGCGTTGGCTGTTTGCTCGCCAAACAGAAGACTCTAATGGCGCGGCAATGTCGGTGCAGAAAGCAGGTTCCGTACAATGATGAGTCTCATATAACAGTAATGAAGATATATAAACCGATGGAAATTACCGTCCCATCCAAATGTATTACATGTTAGTTAATACTTAGATTAACCATTGTTCAGATACTAAATTGATATTATTCTAATTAACCGGCGCAGAAAGCAGGTTCCGTACAATGATGAGTCTCATATAACAGAGATGAAGATATATAAACCGATGGAAATTGCCGTCACAGACATATGAATTACATGTTAGTTAATTCTTAGATTAACCATTGTTCAGATATTAAATTGATATTATTCGAATTAATGCTAAACTAGAAGCACGATTGCAACCACGTAATGGGAACAAGCAATTAAAGTAAACCAAGAGTAAGAAACAACGGCATTAAGGAATTCACTATAGCATTAAAAGAGCACATGTTCGTTTAGGACTCCAAAGCTGTACGTATTACAGCCTCAAAGAGGGATGGCAACATGGTTAGGATTTAACATGGTTGTAAAGTACTTAATAGCTTCTTTTTTTTATTGAGACTTGGATCAGAAAAAACTTTATCGACAGGTATTGCTGAAAAAATATTGCTAATGGACAGCAAAACCGTATTGAATGTTCTGCATTTGGTAACAAATTTATTCATATGCCCCAGATTTGAAGAATATTTAATCTTATCGATATGGTAAGAAACAACACAAAGCTTTCAATAATAGATCATTACTATTCTTAAATGCATCTCAATTATTGAAGCTGAAAGCATCGCAGCTTGAAATCAATTTTCGGATTTTAGCGATCAGTTTTGGAATCCAATGAATTTTGGAACCCAAGGAATTTAGGAATAGTCTATCAAGAAAACAATACGACTGAAATATTCGTTTTGATTTACTCTAACATTAGAGTACTGATCATCTTAACAAATATTTTATTAGAAAATCAGTGAATCGTAATGATTAATTTTAGTATTTTTTAGCGCATTATCTCTCCGTCCGTCCGTCCGCCCTTCCGTGACTTCACGTTTTCGTCGACGATAAAATGCGCTCTCTGTCACTCACTGCAGTGAGTACTGAGTTATATTTTTTATATGATACCTAGATAAAGTTATGGAAATTTAAACGGTTGGGTTGAAGATTTGGTTTCTTTACTATTATTTTAATATTGATCGGCAATTACTTTAATTTAGTAAGGTTGTGTCCGTAGTGTCTTAATTTGTATGTTACTCGGAGTATTCGCATATACAAGTTCTCGTTTGAAATAGGTTGCGGCAAAATCATAAAGAAAGAGGGTTACAATGAAACACTGGTAGATTTAATATTAAATTTGGGAAATCAAGTTCACATTCCACGTTACCAATATCTCTAGAACGAGAAAAGGGTAATTCAAACACAATCAAAAGGGGATATTGATCAGATTACGTCAGTCAAGCATCCAAATTATCATAAACGCTGAACCGTCTCTGTTCTGTTGCTTGGCACGAGTGTCGTAATTAAAAGACCGTGCCTCACGCGCACGTTTGCTGCCGTACCGCAGCCGGACGGCAGCGCTTATGGGGTAACTTGAGGCTGCTTATGGGGTAACTTGAGGGTGCTTGTGGGGTAACTGGAGGGTGCTTATGGGGGTAACTTGAGGGTGCTTATGGGGTAACTTGAGGGTGCTTATGGGGTAACATGAGTGTTTTTAGGGTAACTTGAAGGTATTTATAGGGAAACTTAAGGATGCTAATGAGTTAGCTGCCTCCATAGTCGTAATATCTGTGTTTAGATCGAGGTCTCACGGCCGGTTTGACCGTAGAATTTAAAACGACCGTACTTCTGAATAGTGATCTAGTCTTTCTCTTCAATGTTGTTACTCCAAGCTCATATATAGCCGTCCATCTGCTGATGGTGATCGTGACCGAAGCGTTACTGACGATGAATGCGACCGTACCATACTGATGACCGTACTGATGATATACTTGTAGGTGCTTGAAAATTTAAATCTTGTCGGCGTTATAATTGTTGGACGTCTCGTGGCCTCTCGCGTTGTCTCACGGCTGAGTCGCAGCCTGAGTGTTGATATATACCGTACATATATATGTCGAAGTCGTAGCCGTTCCTTGTAAATTTTTGAATTTGTCATTTCAGAGCCGTAGTAAGATGAACGTCTCAGAGTTCCGCGTCCGTCATTTCTGACCCTGCAGGCCGACGTCTATGGCCGTCACCTACGTCTGCTGACATGGCTGCAGACCGTAATAGAGTGACGGTCGCCACAGTAGAACAACCCATGGTTGAACTATGTAAGGTTGACCCACGAAAAGTTTCGTCTTCAAGTTCAGCTTTCTTGTTACGTCACTGAGATCGAGAAACGTAAACAAACCCGTCATTCCTATGACGAAGTGGTTGACTGGTTTGTTCGCATTTCGGTGATTGGTTAATGCCTGTGACGTCACTGAGATCAGTGACGTCACAGGCGAACAACAAACTACGTCCGCAAAAATTGGCTTCTGATGGGTCAACCTTATAATAGTTCAACCATGGAACAACCTTTTGGCACGAATTTTAGGGTCCTTATATAGGCAGACGTCGCGCACATAGAAGCCTAACCCGGGACGCCGCGACAGTTTTGAGCTACACAAGGGTCAGCCCTCTGATACCCTCGGCCATTCCGAACTATAAACAAACTCGAGCTCACGGTTTTCTACCCCAACTTTACGGGCTAGTCACACCCTGCCTATAATTGCTCAACATCGCTCGGTCCTTCATTACAGCTTTACATAAGCTATGCTTAAATTAAAATATAGAGAAAGTCAGAATTACCAACGCTTTATTCAATCTCGTAGAAATAGTACAAGCTTCTGTTTCTATCCCTCAAAACATCGCATCTCGAGCAAATAAAGGATATGCATTTTTCTTAATTTTCAACCAAGAAACTCTAATTTCTTCTACTTCTACATATTTTAATGAATTTATATTCATATTTGATGAATAGAATAAATTGAATCATAATAAAATATAATATTATTCCACTCAGCGAATTATCATGAAATAAAAATAAGCAACGAAAAACTCGGTAAATTTCTGTTTAATATTGAAATATGAGACTCATGATGAATTCTGTAAAATCAACGCGTGTTTAAACAACTACGACAGCGAAATTGACATGTAAAACGTCAAATTGTACGATCAAATTAAAAAATACGAGCATTTGAATAAGATACGACCTTTAAGCGTTGTTTCTACAAATATAGGCATTCTTGCTGTATACATCTTCATAGGTTCTAAAATTCTCAAGATACGTTCACGTGAGTAGAAATTAAAAAATAAATGATTTAGTATACATTTAATTTTGATTACTCAACTCCTGGTGTATGTTTAGTGCTTTTGAAATCTGTGTTGATTAGTATCATAAAATTTCTTTGTTCAGCTATAACATATAATTGACAGGCCCACTAAAAAATCTAGGCCTATAAGTAGTGCCTGTCCCTTAATAATCAAACTCAACATCATAGTTCCAAACACTCTTCACAAGCCGGCAACAAGCAAAGAGTCAAGCAATTGCCTGTCCTAGAAAAGTAAGGCAATTAGTGACGTTAGCTCGACGATTACTCCAAGAAATGGTCTAGCTTCTCTTGGCGAGAATCAGCGGCTGTATGGGCTCTTAAAGATAAAATTAAGCGAGAATGTAATGCAACATCACATCCCGTCTAAATCAGCGGCTGTATGGGCTCTTAAAGATAAAATTAAGTGAGAATGTAATGCAACATCACATCCCGTCTAAATCAGTGGCTGCATGGGCTCTTAAAGATAAAATTGAGCGAGAATGTAATGCCAACATCACATCCGGTCTACCAGAAAATGTAGACTCGGGTTATTTAGAACAACAATTTTCTCCTTCAAATCAGAAGGAATGAGCGACACGAAGAGTTAAAGTTGAATGAATAACTCGAATTCATAAGATTTTAAAAAATTTTCCCGTAAATAGTTGCATGCTAAAAAGCCCGTAAGAATGAGAATTGTGTCAAAGAGTAAGTGGGGGAAATGAAAGTCATTTCGTCTTCTCCGTCATAAAAATAAAAGTATTTATAACATGGAAATTAGATCAGAAACTAATTCGCTAGAACAACCATGGAAAACATGAATATTGAAATACTCGACCATTTTACGGATTCAGTAAATTATTTTACACCAGGTGCGCATTTATGTTTTCCAAACGTTTAGAAATATTTCATGTGACACACATTTTTCAATTCTAATCCAGAGCATCTATGTTTTAACCCCAGTCTCTTCAACAGTCTTTTATGTTTTGCAATTATTTCTCCCCTAACTTTAATAACACGATAGATTAATCGAATTTCAGACGACACGGCCAATCACCAGTTAATCGCTCATCGTCGTCATCCTCGCTTCTAAATCGCAGAAGCAGCGACCCGGATTTACGAGTGAACTTATCTTATGAGAATCTATTGTAATTTGATATGCCTCTGAGGCAATGAGCTGATACTGAGAGAGAATAAGAGTTAATATAATTGTTACAATTTATGCCAACCAATAACTACATACGTATTTTTATTAACCTTACTGTACTGTACTTTCTTTATGTGAATATTCTCAGCTTTTCTGCATTTTTATTTACATCACTATGCAATAAAACATATGGAAAATCTTCAGTTAATGTATCTTATTTTCCCGTTTTCAATGAATCAAGCATCTGATAAACAAGTTAAACGAAAAGCATGTCATCAATAAGAGTCTCAATTATACAACAGGTGAATACTAATTGAGCGATGAATTTAATGCTGAATTGAAAAGTTTCATTCTATTTGGTGCCGAGATAACTGCCCATTATCAGCCTATTGAAAAGACTCCCAAATAGCACCACGTTGCACACAAACACAATAGAATGCAAGACGTGAATAAAACCATTCATTGCAATCGAGTTCATCTTTTCATAGACGAACAATCATTAATAATTTTCCTAGGGCTCCGAACACCAAGTACTCATTTGAAGGATTATAGCGTGTTTTCATGATTTGTATTCATAAATATTTATATCATGATACACCTCTCGGGGGCTATTCCGGGGTTATCTTCATATGTTACACAGATCTGTATTTGAAAAAAATTGTCCAGATTTGCTGCAAATCCCATTTTTTTCCGGAAAATTCTATGAAAAACTTCTATGTAATTATTCATAATTAATGAATTTAAACGCAGTTCAACACTCTTCTTTACTCTTTCATATGGGAGAGGAGTCGGTGAACTGATAATCACCTAAAATGCACTTGAACTTCTCAAATACATTAGAAATTGGGCAATTGATTGATTTAAACAAGCCCAAAAACCTAATTTTAGGCTTGAAAAACAATAAAAACTCCTATCTCATTCACCGTCCCATCACACGTACCGTACGCGGCTAAGGTACCGCAATCTGTGCACGAAATGAGCTTATTAACTGCAAAATGGGCTGATTTATTCAGCCCTTCTAATATGTTTCATTGAAGCTAACTTGTCACATTGTTGCGTTTCTATGCGTTATAGAGAAATAAATACAAACTCACTTGCCGCTGCTTAATTCATCATCCTCATCTCATGTTCTCCATCGAATTTCCCCGGCTTGTATCCGAGTCACCGAGTTGTGGGTTTTGTCAGAATCCCAGCTGAGTTTTAGAACGTTGGCGACCCTCCAAATGTCTTCAGTTCATCATAGCTATGGGCTGCCACTGACGCGCTCTGCAGACACTGCCGGTTGTTCTGCGAGCGTTCAAGATCAAAGTTCAGACCATATTTATGAGCACGGTTTTTCGGCATCAGGTAATCAATGTCATCGAGCTGGTCGGAGGGAGTAAACATGGCTTCCGCATGAAATTGAAAAACACTGAACCATCAATCCGAGGAAAGGAAAACTCTGTTAGCCCCAAGATTTTTCTATTATATTTTCTGCATTATTGGACTACAATATGTATTTTTTACACTATTTTCGAATGCATATTAGGATGTTTCCTATTTTAGATGGCCTTAATCAAAACAACTTTAACCTTGAACCATGAGAATGAGCCTTAACTATTTTTCAGCCTTACGAAGAGAAAGACGTATGCCGTGCAAAAACGTTCATGGTCTATTTCGAAAATATTACAACCCTTGGATTTTAACTTAGCAACTGGAATAAAAAGAATTGCTAAATATTATATTGTTCAAACACATCTGTTCATGAACAGAATAAGTTGGATTAAAATATAATTTATATGCATCTGTATGGTAATTATTGTTATATTTCCATCTGATATTATGATAATTAAATTATTTAAGCTATGAATGGTTGTAGAAGTTTCGGAAGTTTTTATTAATACACGAGATCTTAATTTGTAAACGCGAGGAATAATAATAATTTTTTTGTTAACGCAATGAATACTTAAGAAGCCTTTTATGGACCAAGGAATGTTAAAGTGCATTTTTTAATGCATGGAATGTTAAGAAAGCTGTTGTAGGCTGCAAGCCGTTGTCTCTAACTGAGCGTCTCACATTCACTGGCGCACATATCGCTTTTTAAATGCATGGAATGTTAAAAAAGCCGGTGTAGGCTTCAAGCCGTTGTCTCTAACTGAGCGTCTCACATTCACTGGCGCACATATCGCTGCTCTAATTACAAGCGACAAGACTCTCAGGCAGCCAATGCTTGTCTGTGTACTGTAGTGAGTGTGGTGCCTACAGGGCTCAGAGTGGGGATCTTGGAAATTAAATTCCGAATGGAAAGGCATTAATTAAGTTAGGGTGAACCCTCGAGAAACCATGTTTTTTTCTACAGCTTTGTTTAAAAATTGCGTCGTGTAATCACAAATTCCGAATGGAAAGGCATTAATTAAGTTAGGGTGAACCCTCGAGAAACGATGTTTTTTTTCTACAGCTTTCTTTAAAAAATTGCGTCGTGCAATCACACTTCTCGCTAAGTGGCTTTGATTTTTACATTGACAATCATCGTATAATGATCGTACACGTAAGCATTAAAATAGGAAACTTTTCATGGATAATTGTCAAGAAGAAAACTGGAAAAAGTGGATTCTGGTAATTTTCAATTAAACGATAGCAAACTCCGTTTAAAAAAATGCATTCTACTTATGGAACCCAGAATATCGTTGAGGTGAGTGCCTTCACTTCTGCTATCCAACTTTTACGAGTAAAACTTCTTTCTTTTCTTATACGAAATACACTTCCTAATGCAGCTTTGGCAGCATACATGATCACAGCATACATGACTTATGACTTTTATACCAATTTTTTAGCTCTCTTTGTGGTTGAAATTTCTATTTTGGTATGTATCCAACTATTTTTGTTTAATGCATGAATATATCAGAATTCATGTTCAAATCAAAGTAAATACTTTGCCTTCACAATCAGAATGAAAAAAAATGTAACCAAAATCTATTCAGCTTGGGTAAACAAACATCTACTAAGCAACGTAAAAGCAGAAGAGTTTTGCATGGCAAATGCAATGTGTCTGCTAGTCTAATATGAAGAGTCGGGTTTGCAGAAACACGTTCTTTTGCAGGTGCTTTTTTAGAGGTTTTTTCCTCATGCCTACTTGACAAGACTGGACGTTGATGTTGCCTCAGCTCTACTGGGATAGACGCTAGGCTGTGTGCCTCTCTATTTGGTTGAGTGAAGGAACCGCCTCAAAGTTTCTTATTGCAAACCTCTTGAACCTAAGACAACCTCGAGTATTTTTAAATAACATTTCTATTTGATTCCTATCTATTCTATTTATTTTTTATTTTATATAAATAACATTTCTATTTTAGTACAAATAGAAATAACATTTCTATTTGCACAATGATTCTCAATTAAAATTTTGTAATTTCCCAAAGTTTTTTGGTTCTCAATTTGTGTAAATGACAGAATAGATCTTGGGAAACTATATGACTGTCATATTATCATCTTAAATTATTTATGCCCAGATCGTGCTAGGAGATAACTGAGCCAAAAACTTCTATAAGATTTTTAAAGGTATGAAGTTGATATACAATTATGTTTTTAAGGGCAAAAATTTACTTCAATCCTCGTATGCATTTTCGAGATAGACCACATAAATTTTAAGATATCAAAAAAGGCATTCACAAGTACCTCATTCAGTATCTGAGTTGATTAATTCATGTAAGCAAAATGTGCAATGATTTCATTGTCATTATCAGATTTTTTATCTTGATTATCACTTATACCTATTCTAATTTGAATTTTTCTATTGATTTATTTTTGTCATTTTTTTTTTTGTTTTTATCGTTTTGTCCCGCCACGCATTGTATATCCCGCCACGCATTGTATATCTCGCCACGCATTGTATATCCCGCCACGCATTGTATATCCCGCCACGCATAGTATATCCCGCCACGCATAGTATATCCCGCCACGCATTGTATATCACGCCACGCATTGTATATCCCGCCACGCATTCTATTCCACGTAGTGCATCGCTGCACTTAGACAACTACTGAAATAATTACAGGAAGTTACGTTGCTGGAGCACAGAAAAGAGAACAGCATGCTAAAGAAAGTAACCATGAGCTTGAATTCATAAGCTTTTACCAAGGGAATTAACAATATGAATCATTCTAGACCATAATCATGCAGTAGAGAAGTTGATTCAATCTACAACCTTTATGCGTAAAAGTATCGAATACCTGTAATTGCAGTCGAATTTTAAAGCACTGGGTTCTTGATTGTTGCGTATTTTTTATAAAATCCTACCCCAAGAATGTTTTTATTGCCCAGAAATTAAATTGGAGTTTTTTGTTTACGGTTTCTAGCAATCATGTAGTTTTTGCCTTAATGTTTTTTTTTCGAAACGGACGCATTCGCTTCTGTATTTTTGCCTCTGACTAGTAATATCTGAACTTATGTGAGGGCATTCCCGCGCTATTTTTTTGCATTTGCCATATTTATGGGACATGAATAAGCAATTTTGGTGTCTATTCAATGCAAGCCAGCAGTGCCTTGCAGAAGTTTCCGTGTTGGCAATTGTTGCGTGTAGGAAGGAGTGAGATGAACATGAATGCAAGGGCCTTTTGGGTGTAAGCGGCGGCTGGCTATTGTGTTTGGAGCGTTTGCTGCCAACGGCGCTGTAGCGGAAGCCAAATGCAAGCAGGCATGCGAGGCAAGCACGTTATGGAATGACTGGTACAGAGCATTGCAAGGCGCCTGGAACTGACTCTGCATCAGGCTGAGTTTTTTGCTTTGGCGTGCAGAGACAGAAATAATTGGTATGATCTATTGCTCGTAGTTTGCAAATTAAAATAGATTAATTATGTCATTATGTTATTTTTTACTACTGAAGTAATAGAAGGTATGTATTATACTTTGATCCCGGAGTATATAAAAAATGTTAAAAAATGAGGCCCATTCCACACAAGAAACATACAACTCAGAGTCGGGCATATAGGGCACAGCCACGGGTCGAGTGATTAACCCGAACTTAAGATCCACTAATCAAGCATATTAGTGCTATAAGCAGATGAAAATCTGTTCTGATATAGAGTCCTCGTCATATAACTGTAAGCCAGCATCAGAATGCTTATACTTCAGGATCAGTTCCGTCTCAGCAACAACACCTCGCTAATTCCCAGCCATTAACAGGAGTACCGAATAAACCTTCGTTTTAGCAGCGGCAAAAAGAACTCTTACGGCTCCTACAGCTTCAAGAACATAAGCTGGGAGTCAGTGGCTTCAGTGATAACTCTGAGTTTGCGATTATGTTTATCGATCTAGTCTAATTTGTTACTATATCCATGTTTCTTCTGCGTCATATATAACTGTATCCGAAAATTGCCTTGTTTACAGTATACTTCCATACTCTGGTGTTTTATTATATTTGATTCTGTTAATTATTTTCTGTATTTAAAAAAATATGAGTAAGCAGCATTATAATGGGAAGTATTGTTGAGAACTGAGATTACGAGGCTGGATTCTCACCTCACATCTGGCGAACTGAGGCGATTTCATTCCAATTTTGCGGCATGACAGACCTGTCGATCCCTGGCATCTGCCCGGTCGTGGCGCTTGATTAACGGGATAATGACGACTGATGAGCCGCTAATCTAGCCAGACAGCGATCTAGAGAAGACCTTAGTGCGACAGCGATCTAGAGAAGACCTTACTGAGGCAGCGATATAGAGAAACCTTACTGAGACTGCGATCTAGAGAAGACCTTACTGGGACTGCGATCTAGAGAAGACCTTAGTGAGGCAGCGATCTAGAGAAGACCTTAGTGAGGCAGCGATCTATAGAGAAGACCTTAGTGAGACAGCGATATAGAGAAGACCTTACTGAGACAGCGATCTAGAGAAGACCTTACTGAGACAGCGATATAGAGAGGACCTTACTGAGACTGCGATCTAGAGAAGACCTAGACCTTAGTGAGACAGCGATCTAGAGAAGACCTTAGTGAGACCGCGATCTAGAGAAGACCTTACTGAGACAGCGATCTAGAGAAGACCTTACTGAGACAGCGATATAGAGAAGACCTTAGTGAGACAGTGAGACAGCGATCTAGAGAAGACCTTAATGACTAATGAGACAGCGCTTTCTCCTCTTGGGAAATATTTGTTTGCCAAAATATTTAAACGGGATTGAAAAATTGAAAACTGGACATTTTTAGTAATTATTGGATCCTTAGAGGTATAAATAGCTGCAATTTAATTTAAATTTTAATTGGTAAATTTTTTCAATGTTTTTAAGACTTTAAAGAATTTTTTAATGAGTCTATACAAATGTATCGTTTATTAATTATTTTTTTATCACGTTTCATTTTGGTGAAAAAAAAACATTCGTTGTATCCTACAGCTTTTAGCAGCTTTTTATATTCGTCACAACTTTGATAAAAAATTCATGATATACTCTACATATTGTCGTCGGTCAGCTCCAAACAAAAATTATTTATAATGATACCAGAACCTCTTTTGACAATACTTTTAGATATGTTACTGTTATATTATCAGTTTTCGTAGATCTGATATAGATGAATGTTGTAAAGTAGCACTATTTAACCACCATACTGGAACCAATTTCAACAAATTTGCATTATACATATATTTTCACATTTTTAGGAATTTAAATTATTACTCTAGTGAACATTCAGTTTGCCTTACTTTTGCCAATCGGTATCCAATGCAAATTTACTTGTGTAGTATAGATGAAAATATACGAATATTTTTCTTGTGTATTCTTAAGCTGCTTTTCACATTGCAAAGGCGTATCTAATATCCACGGGAGATCCACAATCCTCATCCACTAACGGATGAAGCCGATGAAAGCCTCCCTTCATCTCTGGTACTCAGGTTCTCAGTCCCTCACAGATTTATCATGACTAATTATGAGCAACAATGATGCCTAACGTTCTGCTTTTCCTGTAAGGATTCTTTTTTGAGTAGGAAAAATCACTGCGTTCTCATCGTAATTTTTATGTATTTTATGTATTTTTTTATATTTTTCGTATTTTTTTTATTTTTTTTTATTTATCGTATGTTTTTATTAAAATTCGTCAGATTTACATGATACAGAAATATTAAAATTGTGTCGGACTGTCGTTCACAATTTTTTTTTTTCATTTCCGTACAAAAAAATTCATTATTAGCGTGATAAAAATTACTTACATGGCTTTACATAACTTACATCGCGCATTAATTGTTGGTGTGAACAGATCACTGTTAGATTTTTCATATTTTTTGTAGTTTTCATTACTTTTGTTACGTTCACTCCAAAAAGTTTTTTCCTTGAACGTCCTGAAGAAGCTTCAAAATTTTGATTGAATTCAACATTATTGCTGTTTATCAGAATGATGTGACTCCATTCATCACACTATGGTCCATTTATTTGAAAAACAATAGATTTGTCCTTTTCCACAAAATTTTACAGGTTTCTGAGAAATGCCGGAAAATTTTAAACGTTCATTATTTCTTATAGTCACTGACCTCTTAATAGATCGAAAATGAGAAAAAACGTTATTTCCGCATCTAAATCCATGTATATTATAAAATGTTCAACAATTACTCGTTCAAAAACCGGAAATGCCAGTAAAAGAAATATAATTCGTTCAGAAATTGGGAATTTCAAACGGAAAATTGATTTTGAGCTTGTTTTAAAAATCAGAATGCCAATGATATTGAAAACTAATGCGATAGGTAACGTTTTTAAGGAACATGAAGAAAACGCAACATTCACTAAACATCATCCACGAGTTGCATAAATCTCATGCAACTTTCCTGCCCAGTAGCTCGATCGTTGTGTTGTAGATCTAAGTCGCGTGTGCGATCAGTGTTTTACAATCTTTCTCATATAACGCGACAAACTTAATGCAAAAGAAAAGCAGAATATTGGCAGCATATAGAAGCAATGCAAATGCCCCTCTCGCGAGATTGCTTCGTAGCCACCATCATATTGGATAGAAGAATTGCGTCAGCTGAATATATCTCAAGTGTAGCATTGAATGGCTTATGTAGTACTAGCTGATGTGTAACAATGTTCATTTCTACTAGCAAAACTACACTAAAACAACACTGTACATTAAAAAACTTAAATTTGTAAGCAGACTTAACGAAGATGGCAAATGAAGTGTTTTAACGGCTAGGATCGAGAGTATTGTTCAAAACTTCGAAAGTATTGTTATTTTTAAGGATCGAGAGTATTGTTCAAAACTTTAACGCGTCCAATTATCTGTAACTTCTGGGATCTTAGATGTTTCAGTATTGAAGTTCAACAAGGAATTCCTGTAAATACATAGCGAACTACAGACGATTCCTTTTCTCCATCTGTATGTTTAGGAGTCCTCGTAAAGTTGTTGCACCAGGTGGCGGAGTAGCTAAGCCAAAATAAAAACTTTCGAACGAGTCTGGCTGAGTTTTCCTAAACTTTGAGAACTTTTAATTGCCTCATTGCCAGGGGTCGTGATTATTCTTGGAACATCTGACCTCTGAGTCTAGAGACTTCATCAGTCTTGTTCCTCTATCTTCTCTTGAAGACAAAACGGCCAAACTTCTGGAAATCATTTATTACTCAGGTCAGGTTTATGGAAGCAAATGCACGGCATGCATTGGCATAGGCATTTGCAAGAAAAGCGATGATTTTAGATGCTCAGCATTTAAGTTCTACTCTAGAATTACTTTACGAATTTGATAAATAAACAAGATAAATAATTTTTCATAAGCAGAAGCTATTGCCTAGTGCATAAATGAGAGAAACTAAATATTCAACTAACGATGATCGAGGATTTAAAAGAATTAGCTGGCATAGCATGAAAACGATACGATGCAAAGTATTGTCGTAATTTTGAGATTCCGTTCAGCCCTTCTGAGCCAAATTTCATTATTTCTACAAAAAAATGCCAAATTTTAATGAAATTCTCTATTCTCCATTTAATAAAAGTCTTACATTATATTACCTTAAGCGTATTTTATATTTTTTCAACATTATATACAATCTAGTCTCAAATATTATTACATAAGTCAATGCTATAAATTAGACTTTAAAATTTTAGCGTTCTTTACAACTCATTTACAGTCAAAAATCGCATGCGAAATAACGATCTTAAAGGGCGATTGACGCTACATCGAGAAGAAATACGTCCACGAGTCGTCGGCGTATCATTGAATAATTAATAATAATAAATAAATAATAAAATTTGCACGCAAGTGTGCAAATTAATAATTTACAAACACTGTTGTATTATCGACCAACTTGTTCTGCAGACAAATATTGGAGTACCGTTTTCACAGGATGAAAGTGCATTCATGGCCACCTCTCTCAGTTATCATGAATTTACCGATCAAACCGGTCACATAAATTTAGGGAAGTATATATTCATTTTTTATTATTTTTATTCAGATACTTTGCTCAAAAATATATTTTGACTTTCAATTAATGCAGCTTGAGAAAAAATGTCGCATGCACCTCTACACTTTTTCTGACTTCAGAATCATTACCTAAAAAGTGATGAGTGCATGCATTAAATGAAGACCTGAAAGTAGTAAACAGCCTGTTTTATAATCACTGGGCATCTGCTGCTATGCTCGCAATTGAAGCGTGAGTAACTCAGTAAATATGTCTCAGTAAATATGTCTTGTAAATTAATATTAATGAGGCTAAGTTTCATGAATTTATAGCGTGATAGCTTCACAACCAAACTTTTATCACATTTTTGTTAACGCCATGAACCGCTTTTGGTTCTTAACTGTGTAGTGTGTCGCATATACTCGTTATTGTTGATATCACTCGGGGAGAAAGGGTGATAGCCAGTCCATTAACGCAGGCTGGCAAGTATATTTGCCACAGGAGAAAAAATTACATTTCTCCTAAATTACGAATGTAAAAAGTTTTAAATAGAGCCAACTGGTAACGAGAAGAATACTGAACTTGTTTTGAACGAGAGCTTGGCTTAATTCTTGCCTGCTAAGTTGGCCTTTGAATTTGCTGCTGTGAGCAATGGCGCTAATACGTCAGAAAAAAGTAGGTTGTCACTTATATTTCCTGGCTATAACTTACTATTATACTGAATAGTGTTCTAACATAAATGTCCTAACGATATATGCATGCAGTTTTGTCATTCTCATAACATAAGACTACTATATCGGACACATATATGTGCGGCAAGTTTACTAGCCATATAAAATTCTGGAATCACTTATATTTTCAATATACCACTTGAAAATTAGTAACAATTCACTTAAACTCTTATTTCATGTTGTTACATGACGTAATTAGTGATTAGTAAATAATATCCTATTACAAGAAGAATCAGAAAGCCAAAATAATGTCAGAGTTGCCATAGAGCCCCCCTTCCCCCCCCCTCCCACCCCCGTAAAAAACGCCGGATGCATCTGATCGTGACAGCGCCAGTGACGCATCAGATGATATACAGTATGTGTGATCCAGAGCACCTTCTTATAGGAAAATTTCGCTCGTTACTGTTATTAATTATTCTGTGGATGACGATCAACTCAAAATTGATTCCAATTCAACCTAAATATCAAACTAATTGATTCCAATTCAACCTCAAAACAATGAAAAAAATATAACTCAGTACTCACTGCAGTGAGTGACAGGGAGCGTATTTTCTCGTCGACGAAAACTTGAGGTCACGGACGGACGGACAGACGAACGGACAGACAGATAGACAGACGGACATGGCGAGCACAATAGTACATTTTTTCCATAAATGAGAAAATGCGCTAAAAATAACTGGTCTGCAAGTGGTATATATGTAGATAAAGCAAGCTGAAAATCTAGTGCCGGATTTTACAGTAGCACTTGAGGATCAGTTAGTTGACGCTTTTGAAATCAATCCATTGTAAAATTAGGAGGAGTGGTTTTGAACAAAAGATTATATTGATGTTTCGTATAAATAGACAAGAAACTAGGCGCATCAAAAAGAATTCATTTCATGTGACATGACTACAGAAAACATGAAGGTATTTTCACCATTTCACCATTTTTATTTTAAGAGTAGTCTCTATTACAGTGTGTTACCCGACACCCAAAATATGTTTGTTATGAATTCAATGAACCGAGATTTCTTTGAACAAATAATGAGATGCTTGCAACACTTCCATAATAATATGATAATGGATGGCGATCTATTCTTCATGGTGGGTTGGCTTTCTGAACACTTGGACAAAGCTAATAAAGATGATAAATGTTGTATATACTACTGCATTGATGATATCGTGGTTCCATATCATGGAAGACATGGTGATAATAAACAATAAGCATTATATCACAAGGAAAATAATGAGATTTGGGTTCAAACTTTGGTCAATTGGCACGTTTGATGTGTTTTTGCCAAATTTTGAGCCATATTGTGGTAGGAAGTCATTCCAAAATTCTGGATAAGGTTTTTGGTTTAGGTGGGAATATTTGGAAAACTAAAGGTTGGAAACCTGAGGTGAATCCAGGTCCCGTTCCAATGCCGGTAGTGAATGTAGTGCAGAAAATTATTCAGCATCACTGGACAGACAAGAGACAAGTTCTAACAATACATGCTGTGAATGCGGCGACCGTAACATTCATTTTTGCAATATGAGCAACATTCCAGCACACCCAAAGGCTATGAGAGCCTTTCACACGATAAAATTAAATATTAGTGGGTAATGCATGCCTAGATTCCATTATCTAATACTCGCAATTATTTTTTCCTCTTATTCTACCTGTAATTTTAAGAAGGATTTCAGGATGCCCGAAGATGGGTTTCAATTGTTATTTTTCATGAACATTATAAACGTATATGCACATTGCACTTTGTGCCATCAAAGTTTGGTCGATAAAAATACCAACGATTTGGTCGCGAGACCCTAAAAGATCTGTCTGCAACACAGCACAAAACTTGAATTAAGTTTGTTAGCGCAATTGACATAAATAATTTCCTAGCAATAAATTAAAAAGTGAAATCTGTGTTTGATGAAGAATTCGAAAACGTAATCGAATAATGCAATCAGCCTAGACAAGTGAACAAACCACAGCATGATACCAGTTCATCACAATACAAAACAATACTAACTATTACAACAAGTGACCGCATTCCTCATTTGGAAAAATAGTGATGCAGTCATACAAGGCATGCAATCCTGCCACGGCCAGAGACGCATGTTCCTCACGCGGTAAAATAACGACTCAGTTAGCCGAGGCAAGCGATCCTGCCACGGCAAGAGACGCATGTTCCTCACGCGGTAAAATAAAGACTTTGTTAGCCAAGGCAAGCGATCCTGCCACGGCAAAAGACGCATGTTCCCCACGCGGTTAAATAACGACTTAGTCAGCCGAGGCTAGCGATCCTACCACGGCAAGAGACGCATGTTCCTAAATAACGACTCAGTCAGCCGAGGCAGGCGATCCTGCCATGGCAAGAGACGCATGTTCCTCACGCGGTAAAATAACGACTCAGTCAGCCGAGGCAAGCGATCCTGCCATGGCAAAAGACGCATGTTCCTCATGCGGTAAAATAACGACTCAGGCAGCCGAGGCAAGCGATCCTGCCACGGCAAGAGACGCATGTTCCTCACGCGGTAAAATAACGACTCAGGCAGCCGAGGCAGGTGATCCTACCACGGCAAAAGACGCATGTTCCTCGCGCGGTAAAATAATGAGGATCACATTATTAATAATGAGGCTTCCTCGCTCGCTATCTGGGGTCGGGGCACTAAAATTACCGTGCATTTTTAACCGCCTTCAGCAGGTCGCCAAGCAGACGTGTGTTAAAGAGAATTGCAGTAACATTGTGACGTTTACTTTCACTGAACTTCCAATTTACTTTCACTGAACAATTTTGGAAGAGCAAATTTTAATCTAAAAGCTGGAATTGTTTTTAGGGTGTATATTATTCGATGTTTCGATGTCTTTTAAATAATTTTTTATTCAATGTGAACAATGATAAAAATAGGGTACACAATCGCTAAAAAGCTTATTTATATAAATGATATATTTTCGGAACCTGACATACGGTCACATCGGGTTACCAAAATTTCTGGCGCAACCGTATTCTATCGAGAGTGCCTCCCACACTAGGTTTTATAAGTTTTTATTCGTCTAGCAAAATTGCATTCAATTCCTCAAATAATGCCTGCACTAACAAAATGAATTCGTGACCAAAATGAATTATTGTAATGCCCGAGCAACATCCCATGAGCACTGGCTGCAAGATTGAACTAGACTCTGTGATAAAAGTTTACTTAAAGTTCTGCTATACCCATAGTTTGCATAATGAGGATTTTTTCTTAATTATTGATAACGCTGTGCCTGACTTCGTGTCTGTGATGAGCAATATCTTGGTGGAGGTATTTTTTCCTTCCCAAGTATCGAGAAAATTCGTGGGATCGCTTTTCACCATGCTTAATATCCGTACGAACACAACATATTTCTGTAATAATGAACATTAATTTAAGTGAACATTCACATTATGCATTTAAGTCTGCATACAATATAATTGAATGACTTTCAAATATTTTAACAGTCATCGTGGACTTTAACAACAATTCAGAATTATTTTTCTTCAATCACTTCAGTATAAGAGTATGCAATTAACACCATCAGATTCTGCATATAATAAAATCTCCGCCACTCATGACTTATTTCAAAGCATTCTACCTGAACTATTTCCAGCAGTTTATAAATTATCCCACTCTATATTACATTAAAAAAATTTCAGTCGATAGAATTCTCTCAGTTTAAAATAATGGTAGGTGTAGAATTTCCTTCAGCATTTTCCATTTTCGAGACAAGTCACTCAGTTTCCTTCTCGACATTTTGCAAACATAGAACCATGTTAAAACAATGCAGACCAAATCCCCGCAGTCTAGTGACAGCTAGAAGACAATGACAGCGTTGTCTCCCTTGTTATTTTGCTCCATGCATTGTTTCGTACCCGAGCATTTCAGTGGCATTAAAGGCTTTGAGTTCGAGCCCTGGTTTTGACCGAGCCTTGGTTTTGACAACTGCCTCTGCCGCTTTGAGTGAGGCTTAAAAGAGGCCGCTTTCGTCAGAAATTTAAATTAAGATATATTTGCGTTATATTTTGAAGTAAAAGACTGTGCTAGGTAAGCCGCATGTTAAAGGAAATGCCTACGAGTGTCATACTATATCTTAAAGTAAAAGACTGCACGCGCCATGTCTTACGTTTGAGGATAATACTGCGCTCGTTATGACGGATGTCAAAGTAAAAGTTTTCTTTCATCACGCTGGTCGGTAAAGTAATAGACTGCACTCAAATTAAATCCTTTAAAATTCCAAAAAAAAGTCAGGATGAAAGTAAAAAATCTCAAATCTCTAAAGCGAATATAGATTTTATAGATATTTCTGCTGTATATATATATATATATTTATTAGATATCCTGTTTTCAGCCTCAGAATTAATGCATATGGACGAGTGGAACTGTGATAAATGGAAATGCATAAGGTCAGTTGGCATAACACAAAATTGTCATTATTTTAGAAATTTCTCATAATAATTATTATATTAGTTTTTATTGACTTCTTCGATATTTTATTTTTTGTAATACATTAATAAGTAAAAACCGACTGATCCGATGCATCCCTGCTTTTCCAAAATTATTCCTTTTATAACAACTATACAACAACTATACAATCTCAAAAAAAAAATTAGAGGAGCAGATGATGATTATTTGTAGGTGGCGATGGTCGATTATATGTGGGGTAACGAAGGGCAGCCAGATCTGCCAAAAATCGACAATAAAACGCCAATAAATCGAAAGGGTGGGGTGTATTGGTGGCGTTCATCAATTAATCATCGATGACTTATAGGATCTTAATCATCGATGGCACATTGCAGGCAAATCTCTTGTGAGCCACCGATAACCGTTAACCCAAACTGCGCATTGCATGAGCGAATTTGCCATGCTATTTATCCAACGTAGAGAGGAGTGATTGGGTTGCGGGTCATTCGCGATCAAGTCGAAACCATGACTTCATTTTGTGTGCTTGGCTTGTGAGATTTTGATTCGAAGTAAATTTAGCGAAAAATTTTCTTGAATTTACTAGGTATGAGTAAAACTGACAAACAGAAGCAAGGTGTTCACAAATTTTTCAGACAAAAGTGAAGCCTTTTAGGATTTAGGCTTGCATAGACGGCTCCTAATATACGTAAATTGCCCGAGAAACAATGAATCTGGTTGCGAAAAATACAAATTTCCTAATGTTGAAGGCAAAGCCAATTTTTTATGTTCACCCAATATATTGCGTAAATTTGTTGCAAATTTTGCCTAAGCGCCAACTTGCTAGGTTTGAAATATTGCAATTGAGACTAATTTATTGTATCATTAAGTATAAATTGTCTGTATTAGGCGTGTTTGATAATATTTATTGTATTCTCGGGTTGCCGCATTTATCTAAAGCCACGTTGACGTAGTCGACAGCGACTTGGCATCTCTTAACTGTCGTGAACGAGTCGAGCACCGAGCAAGTACACGTCACATGTTCAAACGTTCATACCTATTGGACGCGCGTCGGCGTTCGAAATTCTACTCTGCTAATCTTTATCATGTCCTGCTCGAAATATGTACTTTCCAGATAATTTTCTTATAAAAAATCTTCTTCACGCAGACGGATACTAGTGCAAATTCGGTTTTCAATAGCTGACTTTGGTATTGAAATGAAAATATTTATGTAAAATTTGCTTCGATCATCAGATAATAATTTTGAGTTTAAGTCTATATATCTGATAAAGTTCACTCGGTATCTTTCCTTCGCAAAAGATTACAGATTAGTCTAGAGAAGAATATTAAATTGAAGTGGTGAAAGTATTTTACGCCTAAAATTTCAAAAGCATCGAGTAATATCAATTCCTTATTTCACGATAGAATGATTTTGCTAAAATATTTCGAATAGAACCGCTGTCAAAATTGGTGAAACGTTCACATTATGAAAATTCGATACTAGTCGCAGTTTCATAAACTTAGGACTTTCCCCGTAGCCTTAACTCTGAGCTAAACATCATTTGTCATGGATAAACCAAGTTTCTTTCAGCGGCTGTTTTCTCCAGTACAGCTGCTTGTTCCAATACAATGGTTAATGGAACCATCCATAATCATCGCAGTGGGGTTATAGCATTAACTAGTACTTGTTAGTGGCATTAATTAATACATGTAGTACTTCAATTAAGTCTCTTAAAATGACCCGCTGTGATCGGAGTTCAAATCCTGCAGGTAGGGACTATTCTCCAAGTCGATTTCTCCCGAGGTAAGTGTTTCTGGAACTGTGATAAATTGTTCCTGTCCATGTTTGACATTGTTACTTGTACTGCAATGGTGAGTGTGCATACGTAGTCTGCAGAATGAGTGATCGTAATGAGGAATATTGGTAAATGCAAATGCAGCTGATTTAAAGTCAAAGTAGGTATTTTTATCCAATGCATTTTAAAGGTTGTCATCGGGGGCTTATCGATGCGCGACCGCTGCCAATGGGTAGTTATTGGTGGCAGAAGAGTTTTGCGAGTAGGGTGGCCATAGGCAGGTTATAGGTGGAACATAGGTGTGTCACACCATCGATGCTGCATCGATGTGCCATCGGTGCTTCACATATAATTTCCACCTATGGGCACCAATAATCATCGATGTTCCACCAATAATTATTATTTGGTGAGGATGTTTTATCGACCCATCAACGTCGGTTGTCTCACAGAAGGAGCATCATAGAATTCTAAATAACTTTTCTGGACTGTAAATTTACCAATTAATTTCCCGGTTAAGATTACAAATTTACCTGGCATTCCCTGGCCGAATGGACACCTCGACTCGAGGAGCAATAACTCAGCATCAGCTGCAATATTTCTTGCGGGCGGCGACCACAAAATTCTGACAGAATGAGGACATGAACATGATTTTTTTGTCCGTCTCCGATGCTTGTCGAACACACAAAGTGATTGAAGAGGTTCTAAGGAGCTTTCCGAGAACAGCAACCGCGGGCAAGTGGAAGTTCTTAACGTTTTCGAGAGCTCGAGCTCCGGGAAAACAGCGATCGAAAAATAATGGCAACGGCCATTTGGTCACGTTTCTGAGCTTGAAAAGGACAGGAGCAGTTCATGGTAAGTACTTTTGGCCTCGAGACATTCAAAGGCCAGCTGGGGGAAACATTACACGAATATAGAGGAGAAAAGGAGACGCAAAACGTGTAACTTATGAGGAGAATTGGCGTTCTTGAAAGAAACTTTTCTCTCAAACTCTAAAATGAAAATTTATGGGAGTATCATATTCGAAAAAATTACAAACTGAAGCACCTCATATAAGATTTACTCAGTTATAATCGGCGGTGTTTTCCGGATAAAAAGTTCTGATCACATCTAAATGGATTACATGTATAATTTAATGTTATGTCAAAAATTTCAGATATAATATTGATAAATTCAAAATTATTCAACCGATACTATAGATCGGTTGATCGTCTGTAGATAATTATAAGTAGATAAGTTATAATTTTATATGCTAGAAAGAGGATAAGTTGACAAAATTGATAAGGGTATGCAAAGTATTGTAAAAATCAAAAATAACGATGCCAAAATATGAATGTATGTATTATGGTAGACTGGTAGTAGAGGTGGGGACCTTCTGTTTTGTGTTAGGGCAGGCGCTCTAGGTGTGAATGGACGTACATACAGGTGGAATGCCACACAAAATTATTCAACCGATATTCATTCAAATTCATGCAATCTGCATCGGCATGTCTACTTTTGGAGGATTATTACATGGACCGATAAATTATTATGATTAAGGTACTTTTGAATGACGCAAGAATTACTCGTCCACACATACGACTTCATTAAATTCATTTTTAACCTCCCAGCCTCGCCATAATCTTGTCTAAACCTTAATCCTATTCAGGAAATTCAGCCTATAAAATTCAAATCGAAAGTTCTCCAAAACCTAGAAATTTATTCATTTTAAAGCGAGAAAAATTCTGTACTAATTTCAAGCGTTCAGCCGTTTCTAAAATAGAATTGTTATTCATAACTATTTGAATTGAACTCGAAAGTTTACCAAAACCTAGAAATTTATTCACTTCAAAGCGGTAAAAACTCTTTTATAATTGCACGAGTATGAGTTCAGCCGTTTAGAAAATAGATTAGTATTCATAACTTTTTAAATTTCCCAAACCTTGGAATTTATTTATTTTTAAGCGATAAAAACTTTGTTATAATTACACGAGTATTAGTTCAGAAATTCTAAAATAGAATTAGTATTCATAACTTTTTAAATTCAACTTTAAAGTTGTCCCAAACCTAGAAATTTATTCATCTTAGAGCGATAAAAAATGTAATGATTTTACATATATCAACTCATATGTTTCTAAAATAGAATCAATATTCAGATCTTTTCAAATTCAACTCGAAAGTTCACCCAAACCTAGAAATATATTCATTTTAAAGCGATAAAAAGTCTGTTATAATTTCACTAGTATCAATGATTTCAGCCGTTTTTAAAATGGAATTAGTATTCATAAGTTCATAAATTCAACTCGAAAGTTCTCTGAACCTAGAAATTTGTTCACTTTAAAAAGTTTGCAATATTTTCACGAGTATCAGTTCAGCAATTTAAATAGAAAAAGTATTCTTATGTTTTTAATTCAACTCGTTACTTCTCTCAAACCCAGCCATTTGTTCACTTTAAAGCAATAAAGAATTAGTAATAATATCGCAAGTATCAGTTCAGCCGTTTTTAAAATAGGATTGGTATTCATAACTTTCTAATTGATTCTATTTTCAAAACTCCCTCGTCGAGTTCTCGGCACATTTTGATCGGGTATTATAACCTATCGGCAATATTTTTTTAGAGAAATGAAATGTTTCCGCTGGAGTTAAGAAAACTAATATCAACAATTTCAATGAGGAATGAGGCGTCGTGTTCATTTTTGTGTGCGAAGCTTTTTTCGTTCTCCCATCGGACTATATGAACGATGTCCGCTGCCGAGATCGCCATTCACCTTCTAATGAACCCGTAAATCTTGGAATTTAGATTATTGAAGACCACCTCCATGAAGCCTGAGAGCCGTCATCACGCCACTAGTGTTTTATTATGGAAAACATGTATTTCTATTGATAGTCGAATAAATCCTAGTATATTTCCCTTGTCAAATTTCTATCACATGAGCGCAGTGCATTTAGGTATTTTTTAATGACAATCAGGTAATCTTAGATTTTTATTCGCGCCTAAATGTAAATCTCACAAAATCCCTTTTCAATAAAGGCGTTGGATCAATTTTCTGCATCCACAATCTAACATGTTTAAAAGAAGTTAACCAGAATAAGAAAAAAGGCGCAAGTTCTCGCTCCAGAATTGTCATGTCCAGCAAAAAGAGTTACAAATTCAGATCGCGTGTAGGTTTTGAGACTCGGGCAGCGTCAATAGAGACTAAAATCAGCTTGCGCTTGGACATGTCAATAAAAGGCCTGTGCACTGCTTGCTTTCCTGCTATTTCTACTTCGTATTCAAAAAGGTCCTCTAGCATGCAGGAAAGCACTCTAAAAACCTGGCTGTAGCTTCAAATCGAGACTCGAACATAGCACGCGACGATAGAGATGTAGGTAACATCTAACTTAAGGTGTTTCTAGCTCCGAAAATCATCTGATCATCGAGTGCTACAAGTCCTTGAAGTTGCAAAAAGTAAACAAACCGCTTGTAAAGTTTCTCTGAGTCTATTGAAAAAATCCGTGTCGAGTTCTAAGGCATGTCACTAGTCGGTTAAAATAGTTTTCGGAAAATTGTTATTATTTTTCATCATTCTATTTCAAGTGCAGACTGCAGACTCCGCGTCTGACAATTGGAAGAAAATATTGACCTCCACGGATATTCATCGCAGTGAATTTACAAGTGTGCGACGTTTCCTTGTTTATTATATGCAGAAAATTCAATTTCTATGAATCGACTAGCTGAATGAATTGCAACAAGATAGTTAATCACGAGCACGATATCACAGTTTTCCAGTTTTACTTGCGAACTGCACTTTGATATATGTTTTTTCCTACTCAATACGTGTATTCTTCCTGCACACATTCATCTGATCTTGCCTCTTGGAAGGGAGACTCAAAAATTTTTCCCATTTGGGAGCACTAGAAGATCTGTTGCGGATCTGAGCACCATCATTGCGTTGGTTGTAAGTATGAATAACGCTGCGACTTTAGCAACAATCAAACAGAAGTTATGGCTCTCTGTTGGGATGCTTTATGGCAATGGTAAGTACCCGCTCTGGCTGCACTCGCCGACTATATTACCTATTTGTAATTTCCATCACGTATGATTTTGATTGAGGTAATAATTCTGCTAGTGTTTTCAATGCATGTTTTCGTGCGTTAATTTATTTGGAATATAATTATTTTAATAATTAAAAGAAATTATAATAATATACAAATCGTATAACTAATATGAAGCCTGGTTCGGTGTTTGCTTTCAAAGCTGATGTCGGAATTTATTTCAATGCAATTTCATATATCTTCTTAACAACGATTCAGAAAAAATACATCTGAAACGCATGTCATGCATGCATAGACTAAATGTTGTCGCAACGTTCAAGTTCTAAAATGATTTGAATATAATATTTGTAGAAATTAAAATATTTTACTATTACCTCTCTTCTTCTAATACATTTGACTACGTCGAACATGAAAGCGCTCGTAGGACCGTAAGGCTTCCTATTGCAAGAGCTCCTCAGCTTCAGACGAACTTACGAAACTCACATTCACTTGAAGGCACTTCACGAAGTTTTGGGGGCAATTTAATAAGACGATTATATCGCAATCACTATGCAGCGTTCAATGCAGTGATCTCTTCCATGTATGAGTGATGTTGCTAAGAATTATTTCAGTAACATATTAGATCAAATTTTGGAAGGTAAGTCGACTTAAGTTAAATCATGAAATCGTTTTTTTTTTGCTTGTAGTTTATAATGTTCGATGATTTTTATAATTGGGTGATTTATGCAGCAAACTTATTAGTAACTTCCATTCAATCTGTTACTTAAGAAACATTTTGCAATAAAATTTCGCATTAGGCGGATAGAGTTGCACTCCGTCACATTTTTATATATCTCGAAAAATATTTTTTCGTGATTAATAGATTAATAGCAGACTTTCAATATTTCAATATACCACGGAGTCAATTGCCTGCCATAGAATATTCTGCAGCGGGCAAATGAAGCTTCATGGTTATTTTGCAGTTCTATTCATGTATTTCCAATATTCGTACGCTTTAATACCAGAGTAAGCCAGGCCAACATTCACAAAGTAATCCAGCATGCCGTGCTGCTCGAAAAGTCCCTTGGCCGACCGAGTTTCCTTCATGAAATTCTCTTTTTGCTTACAAAAAATCCAACAACCGTCAAATTGGAAGAAAAACTTGCAGCATTCTTGCAGCGAGCTACCAATAGAATTGCTCCTGGACAGAATCTCGCTGCTCAATATTCGAATGACGACATCTGTTTTATTTCCCTGACAGCAAAAAGCATATATTCTATGTTTTGAGTATTTTTAGCGCATTTTCTCATTTTTGGGAAAAAATGCACTATTGTGCTCGCCATGTCCGCCTGTCTTTCCGTCTGTCCGTCCGTCTGTTCGTCCGTCCGTGATCTCAAGTTTTCGTCGACAAGAAAATGCGCTCTCTGTCGCTCACTGCAGTGAGTACTGAGATATATTTTTTCATCTTAATACGTGTGTACAGCAAAAAACGAGGAATATGGCATGTCAAATTGAATGAATGATGGAAATCATCCTTTTACGCTAACTGTTGATTTTTTAGTAAATTTTGGTCTTCACATTATATTATCTCATTATCTGTAATGTTACCTGCCTGTTGTGATATATTTTTGCTCTACAGAATTTTTAATATCATGAATTCAAAATTTGAAGGTGAGAATAATGAGCAATATTGTCGAAAATTTTCCCAATTAAATAAAAAAAATTCACTTCTAAATTCTTCCAGCTTATTTTGTAAAATCAAAAATATCTCTATTATGCAGAGAAATTACACGAATTGAAATCATTTACTTAACTATCGGGCTCTGCTATATTATTTCTTCAGAAAATCTTAGAGTCATGATTTGAATACGGCAAATGAAATCAAACAAAAACTTCAATAATTTGGCCGGCCGGCAAAATATGCTGCAAAGAATGCGTGCAGGAATACCGAGGCATATGCGTCCTGGAATACCGGGGCAGGAATACCGGGGCATATGCGAATACCGGGGCATATGCAGGAATACCGGGGCAGGAATACCGGGGCAGGAATACCGGGGCATATGCAGGAATATCGGGGCATATGCGAATACCGGGGCATATGCGAATACCGGGGCATATGCAGGAATACCGGGGCAGGAATACCGGGGCATATGCGAATGCCGGGGCATATGCAGGAATACCGGGGCAGGAATACCGGGGCATATGCGAATACCGAGGCATATAAGCGTTGTGAAAGTCAACCATCGATATTCGAAGCACGCCGCCCCGCAACAGTTTACGGAGACCTGACATACTCATCCTTTGCAATAACTAATAACCCGCTGCATTTATATCATCTAGCAGATTCATAATATTAGTAAACGTTGTAATGACGGAGCCTGTAAGAGAGTAACTGTTAATGCAGATTCATAATATTATTGAACGTCGTTAAGAGAATAAAACGCCTATAAGAGAGTAACTGTTAAGAAGAGTGTTATTTTTTGGCGAATAAAATTTAAAAAATTTTTATATCATCTAGCAGATTCATATTATTATTAAACGTCGTTAAGAGAGTAAAACGCCTATAAGAGAGTAACTGTTAATAAGAGTGTTATTTTTTGGCGAATAAAATTTAAAAAATTTTTATATCATCTAGCAGATTCATAATATTATTAAACGTTGTTAAGAGAGTAAAACGCCTATAAGAGAGTAACTGTTAAGAAGAGTGTTATTTTTTGCGGCGAATAAAATTTGAAAAATCCTCAAAACCGAAAAATTAGATGTTACAAGAAAGTGGTTTATTGGAAGCTAGGGCGTTATTCTCTCAAACATAAATTTATGTGTATATTTTATTAACAGGATATTGATCATTGCCTGCAATTTTAGCTTGATAAATATGTTGCACTGTCAAGCAATCAATAATTATAAACATGAACAATACACAGCCGTTGTATGGTGTTGCATCCATAGCTTTAAGACTACCATAATTGGGTTAAAAGGTAATATTCTAGGATTTTTTTCCATTGAAAAATGTTCGCGCCGTTGTATGGTGTTGCATCCACAGCTTTTTGACTACCATAATTGGGTTAAAAGGTCGTATCCTAGGATTTTAGTCGATTAAAAAATGTTTCTAGACCGGCAAACTGGATCAAGAAATATGTCAGATGAACTGGCGTGAGCAGTGCATCAAGAGGGACAACTGCACGTCGCTGATAAAGCTCTTTTGTCGACGATGAACGAAGAGCCTTGGGGGGTCTGACTGACGTTGCGAACTAATTTTTTATGTGAAACCTGATGTGATGAATTAGACGAGTAATCGTATCGATTAGGATATTTTTTTCTAAACATGTCGTTCGTAATGCAGCTGTGAAAAAAAATATTTACTTCTATAAATTATTTCAGAATTGCTAATAATAAGGAGAAACTTGCCTGTTTTTTTTATTTGGAGTTTTTTATGTGGCAGCAGTTAACAAGTTAGGCGAGATGAAAATTTCTTTCCTTCGGGCCTGGAACGTTTGAATGCATTCACAAACCAGCTATTATTTTGCTTCATCTACATCTTTTTTGCGAGTAAATTTTCTGTTAAAAAGCATGCATGCCAATCAGCGGCTCAAAGTTATCATTCAGACTGTAGCCGACAAGCCAATTTCAGGTTTAATGCATTTCATTGAGATGAGCCTCACTCTCATTCCACATGCACGTAACGAACATTGTAATAAATTTTCTACACTCCAACCAGTTTATCACTGTTCCATATGAGCAGAAAAATAACAGCTCAGTCTAATATATTAGGGATATAAGCAGACTCATAAGCTTAACATATCCATTAGCTGCAACAAATTTTGATGCATATGCTATTTGGTCTGACATGTCCTACCGAACATAAGTCCTTGTCAGGCTCAAAAAAGCGTCAAGCCATTTTGATTTACGATCAAATTTAAATTTTTATTTACGACTAAAATTTACCACTCAGACACCATTGCAATCATCTTCAACGATTTCAGTTAAAAAAAGTTATTTTACATTCATTATCCTGTGCGGCAGAATTCAGATTCTTCATAGTGTTCGTTGAGTTCGATGATATTCGCCATAACAGAACTTTAGGGTCTTCGTGTTATATGAGATGCATGAAGTTACTAAAAGTTTGTAAGTTTATTTTAAAGTTTGAAACTATGTGCGTAAACCAGGATGTCAAAATGGAACTGAAACACTAAAGCAATTTGACGGTACTAATAATCGGGAATTAAGATAGTCTAGAAAATCTGTCAGCATAGAGAATTTAACAGCAAGGAGAACGTCAAAAAAAGGAAATACTTTTTCGAAATAAAGTGTTATTTGAAAATGAATGAAAAAATTATGGAAAATGTTACTCGAAAAGTATTTCAAATATTTCCTCAAAGTCGGAGTTTATCATGCAGCAGAACGTATTTTATCAATTTTCACGTGAGACTTGATATTTTAAATTTCCGAAGCCATTCTGTCCCATCGCAAAATAATTGGATTTGAATTCTTTATCTTCGAATTTTGGAGCCGTCAATCAAATGGCACGGCTTGGCATCACCCACGGAACCTCGACGTCAATCAACTAAATTTTATTCAAGCAATTTGACGGCAGAGTTCTTAGCAAAATAGGGAACCCCTCTAATTCTCCAGGAACACAGTCATGTTACCTAACATAAATCTGTGTAAAACTATACAATGTACTAGCGAACGACGGTGGCGTCTTGAATGCACTTATGTTCGGAAATGTAATTAAATTTAGAAATTATAATATGCTCTGATGAAAATTACAAAAGAATTTTAAATAATAAATTTAAAAATTGGCAGTTGAAAGTTTACAAATTAAAATTGTACTAACAGCAGCTTTTTTGAAGATTCAAGGCTTGAAAACATTACAGATTTTGTAGGTGAACTCAAGTAGTTAAAAAAGTTCTCTGTCTTCAAGTTCGAACATTGCCCTTTGATTTGAATCAATATTATTTTCTTGCGGAAACCAGTAATAACTTCTTGACTGTCATTTTCTCGGTTATTGAAATTTACGATGCAGCAGTTTCAATTAAACGGCTGCTGAAGATGCTCTACATAATCTGAAAGTAGAATTCAGGAAAAAATGTAATTTAAGAATTAACATTTTTTGTTAAAATTCTGTTCCAAACATGAGTATAATTATATCCATAAGATTTATATCGGTTATTTCAACCCAGAGCTTTCCGTAATAAATGATGGAATCAATCAGAAATTTTGATCAGGCTATCCTCAGAAGTAGCGCAAGCAAAGCCTTTCCAACAGATAAAAATTGACTGAAGAAGCGAATCAATTTGAATGCTAAATAGATTACACGACGCAAACCTTCGTTAGTGATGCATAGTTTTCCAATTATTAGCAACAGCAAACTTTGATCTCGTCCTAAAAACGATCATCTGAAAATTTATTTTCAAACACTCACTTTTGCTTCATATTTCTAATTGAATGCCTTGAAGAGTAAAAATTTTAAACTCAACCAAGCTGTGAAACGTTTTCTCAATGGATTAAATCGCGATGATAAATCAGTAAGTAAATTTAAATTGGTTATTAATTGATTTTCTTCACAATAAGTAAAATTAATCAATAAGTCAATTAGTAAATCTGTCTAGAGATAATTCTTCATATTGAAACTTCTCACAAGAATCCTAATATGTCACGAAAACCCCGTAAAAATTCATTGAAATTGATTAATGATGAACGAAGTGCACTATGATGATTATAATTATGTTGGAAAAATAATCGACTACGCCTAATTTCTATAGACTTGATATTTGATCCAGAACAAAAGTGGTATTAATGAAAATCCAATAGTATGAACATTATTATATGTATATTATATAATATTATCAATAGATATACCATTAAATTCCTTCATGCTTCCTGCATTAAGGATGTCTTTTTCTGTAATTTTGATATACTTCAATGATGACCATGATGATGAGTTCCGTGTAGCCTCAGTCAAGAGCAACACTTAAGGTAACTTTGATTCTATTTTATAGTTATAAATGAGTATCTATCGCCTCCTATCATGATGCCGCCTAATGTTCATTATTCAGATGACAACAACATATGCTGTGTTCATTAATTATTAATTATTAATATTAATTTATATATATATGCTTAATATTCAGATGACGACAAAGTATACTCGGCCTAAAATATAAGGTGTGACGGTTTCTTATTATTCTCTTGCAAAAATATGAACAATGTCAAAAATACTTATATCATCAGTTTGCTTATATCGCAAGTTCACAAGGAATTTAAAAGCAAAGAAAACACCAAGCAAATTCACCATATCGATATTGAAAACGTTTCGGAGTACAGCTCCATCATCAGTTCGACTAAACTAAAAATGAATAAAATCATTTTATAATTTTTTTAGCTTAGTCGAATTGATGATGGAGCTGGACTCCGAAATGTTTTCAATATCGATATGGTGAATTTGCTTGGTGTTTTCTTTGCTTTTAAATTCAATGTCAAAAATATTTTGCAGCGTCAAAAAGATTTATTGCTAATTGAAATTATAAATAAATAATGTGCACAAGTTTGTACACTCAGCAAGGTTTAAACTAACGATAGACGATGAAATAAATAAGTTAAATTTAGGGGTCACCATCTTTAATATTCGATGGGTAGGAATCCAATTAGAATGACTAGGGTTTTGAACTCCACTCATGAATGTTCTGTGTTTGAGAGGCAGAGTTTGGAGTTGTTTGGAGGTTTCATCATAGCGAGTTTCTGCAAGAGCAGTTCAAATTATATTTTTCCATAGAGAAAATTTTCACACTGAGGTCTAATGTGTTTGAATTCTTAAGTTAATGCATTATTAAATGGTTAAATATTCAACTTCCCAGGTATGCACACAAATCTGTATCCAAATTATTTATTTATTTATTGAAGAAAAGTGGTTACCCCGATGGCTCGAGGAAAAGCTCCACATTGAATTAAAAAATTTTATATACGATCATACAATAGTCAAGTGTATTTCACCCAGACCTACGTACTGCAATGGGGCATAGATGAAAGGACACTGATTTGCTGATGACACCTCGGAGTTGCAGACGTCCGACAAACGTCAGATGTTCAGACGCAGAGATAAGCTCTGAATTAATCCGTGTTCTTGTTAGGAGTCTCTCAGGAGGCTCGTTGCATTAGTGTGCTAGGTGATCAAGGTTATTAGTGTGCTAGGTGATCAAGGTTATTAGTGTGCCAGGTGATCAAGGTTCGTGTCGTGACCTTGCAACAATGTCGCGCCATGGAAGCCATGTTGACAATTGGCATGCAGCAGATGAGGAACTTATATGCAATATGAGATTAAAAATTAGACTAATTTTGCTAAGCATCAACGTTTATTTGTTAATTGATATTTATGTTCTCACATATTAATGAAGCAAATTAATGACTAAATAATCCAGTTGGACAAAACAAAGTTTCCCACCCATACTTAACCAACACTCATTGAAATCGATCTTTCTATAACACAATTAAATAAATAATGTGAACAAGAAAGAATGGAAAATGTTTACAATAACCAAATAGGTGTTTATCGTGCTCGGTTCCTACTAACATAGGCATTGTTACCAAAAAAAATTTAAACTTAAGATGAAAAATTAACACGAATTTATTACTTGCATGCCTGTTAATTCAACTAAAATATATTTCCAAGGAATAATTGATATCAGAAGAATGCAAGGATCTATAACTACAAAAGATCTGTAACTCCGTTTGCTACTGTTGAGAGCCAACGATGTTTTAGCTTGCTGAAAAGTGTTGATGAGATTTTATTTGTCGAGGTTATTTTGAGTCCCGCAACCATTTTGATTTTCGCTCGAAAATTGTAAACATTCTCTGATAACTAAAAATTTAAAAGCAAAGAAAAGTCCACAAAAATTCATATCTTTATAGACGATTTCTATAAAGATATGAATTTTTGTGGACTTTTCTTTGCTTTTAAATTCTTAGTTAATTTGCGATTTAAGCAAACAAGTTATATAAATTCATTCTCTGATAAATACGGCTTGACTTTAGGCGTGGAAGCGATAGCGCATTACTGTTATTATAATGCTCAGTTGCTTTGGAAAGCTGGCCTTTCTTATGAATATATTAGAGGAGCTTAAGCCATTATCGTGCGCTAGCTATTTTTTCAGTTCACTCGTTTCGTGCTTTGAGTTAACCGCTCGAAAATAGAAAGCAAAAAATAAATTTGAATATTTCTGTAGCTTTCTTGAAAGTTGTATGTCGCGCCCATATACTCGACATACAATGACATATTCATATGAATACGGTAACTGTTTTTGAAAATTCCAAATACCCAAAAATTTCACTCATGTTCATTCGATGTACGTGTAACGTTGAAAAGCACGACACGAAAAACACGTTGAAGCACACGATTCGATATACGAGTGACTATAAATAAACCATTTTACCAGCATAACAAATACTCTTTTTCCAAACAAAGCTTTACATGTCTTTATACTGTTATTATAATGTTATTTTTTATACCATTTCGAAGTAACGCGTTTCATAGACGTCTCTCGCGATATTTGAATGAAAATCGAAACGATTGACAAATTTTCAGAGCTAAAAAATGTAAACTTCTCTTGCATCGCGAATACTGATCTATCAAAATGATCAGTCATTTATATTATTAGTATTAATATGGATACATGCCAATTCAATAGCTAAATTTGATAGAGTTTAGCTCTTTATCAAAATATGTATCACGCGATCATTGACAACCAAGCAAATGCGTTGGGTTTAGAACTATTTAATTTAAGAGCACTTCAAGAAAAAATTCACTTTTCTATTTCTATTTCTCTTAATTCCGTGCTATTGGCGTAGTTATTAAATTAAACAATTTAACCGTTTGGCAATAATTTGACTGCAATATACAAATTGCTTACCTGGCAATAAACTCATATATATTCCAAGCTTCAATATAAATTTTTTTTACAAAAGCACAACAAAGTAAAGAATAAAATGTATTTGTTTCTAATTTCATCTCAGCCAAGCTAGAACCTGATATCATAAACAAATGTTAATAAGGTTCTTAGTTAGCTCCAAATCGTATAGAAGATGCATGCACCTATACAAAAATTCATAGTAATTTAGATCATTTCACTGCTTAAAGCAGGAATTGACCTTAAATAAACACAGTATACAGTAGTTTAGACGCGATTATTGTGGTGTCAAGTTTACAGGCAGTTCAGCAATCACAAATCATGATAATTAGATTCATACTAATGTACAAGTGAAGGACTACAATGGAAATTGGCAAAACCAAGATCAAATATCGCCAAATGTAGAAAAATTTCGACTTACGCACTTTTTAACGTTCTGAGTTAAATAAAAGCTCCAGGAGTCATTCCTTAAAGATTTCAAATTGTAAATGCGTGAAGATCATATCGCTAATCACTTGCATGTTAAAAATTATTCTTTACTCTTTAAAACCCTTATCGGTGACCGGCAGATCGCGCTGGTAGACATAAATGTGTACAGTAAAATTAGGTGGGCGAGTGCGTAGATTGTTGACTCGATGCTCATGTTCTCTAGCATAGTAATTGCATAGCGACATTCTGATGAACGCTGATGCGCAGTGCGCACAACTATGTTTATAAAATAGCTAAGATCGTGCTGTGATATAAAGTCTCACTATAGCGAAAGGAAGAACATAGCGCTAAAAATTTATATTGAGTCTTTATAGCTAAAATTATGGGTTTCTATTTAGTTAAAATTAATTATAGAGTGGTATATCACCAATTAAGTGGTTTTTCTTCCGATATTTGTTTCGGGTATTTGCCCAAAGTGTGCTAGTCTACAATAAATCATTTCACAAATCTCATCATAGTTCTCAATTTTAAAATATGCCTTTGACACGAATTTCTCTAATTTCACCGTGAACGACGAAAGCTTTTTAGGTGAGAGGAAAAATTATATTTATTATTTAATAACATCCAATACAAGAAGGAAGGAAAACAAGCGAAAAAGTTTGTGAAAATATAAATATTCGTAAAATGTTGTACCAAGTATGAAAGTTGTTATTCATTTAAATTTCAGCTTCATCGAACTACAACATCAATCGTTGGCTTTGGTCTCAATCGTAAATTAACATATTCAATATATATCTTGTTAGAAAACAGGAAAAATTGCCAACACGTGAAGCAGGCCAAATAGTGAAGTCAAGTAATATCGACATGGCTAATGCAAAAAATGGGCTAGGCAACTAATAAGACAAGCGTCAAGTTAAGCAATATTGTAATAAATATTTTTGCAATTGAAGGGCCACTTAAAAACTTAGGTCCATTGAATACTCCTGATAACACGAAGTAAAAAGGTCGATGTTCGAAATTTTCTATTAAAATAACGTAGAATTCTCTACTATACAAGACTCTACTATTATTATCAGTAAGATAAATTGCCCGCAATTCATTTTAAACCTACCGATAAATCAATAAATTTCCTGAATAATATTTCCTTAGTACTTGGTCGGGAGGAAACATGTAATGCATAAAATCTCCATGCCGAAGTAAACTCATTAAATTTTCGTTTCAGGAAACAGAACGTCAAAACTTACGAATGAGACGCTCCTAAAAGCTGTGAATATGCAAATAGCGGCAGACGCGTTTTTCCGTCCCTTTTCACGACAACAAAGCATATCCTACGAATTTTGGGAACTGCATTACTCTTCGAGTAAATAACTTGTTTTTAGTTGAATTGAAAATTTATGCAAACATTTGAGGGAGGCTAATGCTAACGTCCAGCTGCTGTGTGCTGTGCGACAAAGGACATTTCAAACACCTCAAAATTTGAAAGCTTGCACCATCTTTGATATATGAATGCAAAATCTGCAAAACCCTTTGAATTCCAATGGAGTCTTTTTTTTAGCTGACTTTGATGGCTAAAAATACCTATTCAAATTCATGTTCAATATTAAACTGAAATTTTATCTCCAATCAAAATATTTATATTTTCACATGTAATTTTGATTTTTCTAATAGTGTATTTATCTGCAACTGTGCATTTTTCGTGAGCCGTTGTATTTCAAGCCACCTTCTTGTGAGTTTCGATTCAGCTTCAGAAGATTTTTCACTTCAATTGATGATTTCCGGAGAAGTTTCCTAAGTTGCCCGAAAAGAAGCTGTAAAAGTTAGACCATCTCTCAAAGTCTCGCGCGGACTGTCAAGCAGGGACCAGTTTCCCCTTTAATTTACTCTGCATCCCGTGACGATTTCTTAGTAAAATCAACAACACGTGTTGGTTGAAAAATCATTCACCATTAGATTATTATTTCGTGGTTATATTTTTTATTTGAAGTAATTTCCAAGACGAACCAGAAAACAGATCATTTATTATATTCGAACAAATGTGAGTAATTATTTCGTGAAATGATCATGATATTCATTATCTATTGTAATAGATTTTGTAATTAGCGAGAGCAATTGAAGCAAATTTTTTTCGATGAAGTCGCTAGGTTAGAGCAGCTTGCGTTTAGAAATTCATGAGACGCCTTGATAAATATTTTTTAGAAATCAAAATCAACAACGCCAACAACAAATCGGATGAAAATTATCTGTTTAATCTTGTAAATTATTCAGCACAGCATGAGCGCTTCAAAGATATATATATACTACATCAACACATGTTATTCAGAATTATCGCTCATGCATTTAACTTGTAGCCTTATCTTATAAATTGTCTGTAACCTACTGTGAGAACGCTCATAACTCGGTAATATTAGTGAATTTTTAATTTATCTGTCTGGGGTAAAATGAATACTTAATTACACTAAAACTTTCTCATGTTAGGTTTAGTGAAGTAGTAAAGGTTTTGTGAGTCATTGATTCCTGCTACAATTTTTTGCGTATACGGAGGCTTTGTGCGCGCCCTAAAAGTTCTGTTGTAAACTTTTGGCACAATCGAGAAATAAAAAATCTGCAGGTTTTTTTTTTTTGGGGGGGGGGGGGGGGAATTAGCTTTCTGCATTAATCCTTCGCTGTTCTCATGGTTACCAGGTATTTTTAGTAAACAGTCTAGTAACTAATGAGTATTATAACATATTATGCAAACTGGGGCACGGAAATGAATGAAAAAAATATAGCTCAGTACTCACTGCAGTGAGTGACAGAGGGCGCATTTTCTCGTCAACGAAAACGTGAAGTCACGGACGGACGGACGGACATGGCGAGCACAATAGTGCATTTTTTTCATAAATGAGAAAATGCACTAAAAACTCAATTTTATGAAAAATTAAATTGAGATTAAGATAAGCTCTGATTCGAGGATGAAATTAATACAACTCGCAACCAAATATTACAAAATCATAATGATTTATTGCTGTCAACTTGCTGACGCTCCATCGGTGGCGGTAAAATGAATGATTGCTGTTCTAAAGCTACGGGAAATTTATTTTTAATAAATAAATGCCTAATCTGTGTGTGTTTTCTATGTAACTGTTAATTACGAGATAACATTACACAAATCTTTGCCTGTCAGGTCACTGCCTTTAAAAAATCCTTATATATAAATGAATTTTCTTATTGCTAAAATTTCTTCAACGTGGAAAGTTGACTCCGCATGATGATTCATACGTGAAAATTTACGAAACTACTTATTTTTAGCTACCATATACCGCCATACGTAAGCCTCCAGAGATCCAACACGGCCATATTTCTTTCCCAAAGACAATTCGCTGTGCCAGAATTTTTGAAGTGTGCCAATGTCTGTAAGCTTCAAGCAAATTGCCATGGAGGTTAAATTTATTTTATCGGATGATTGTATTTTAACAAAATAAAATGTATTGTATTAGCAGAAAAGGCTGGAAAATGTCATCTCTAACTGTTGTTTTCTTTCTTAGTATCCTTAGTATTTGTTTGGAACATAGCAGTCCCAGGCCACGATGGATCGCCGCCTCTGATTATCGTTCATCCGCCCTCATTTGGGCCACCTGATGCACGATGCTGTTGCTTGCTTCCTGCCGCTGGTAGTGTTGCAGGGGAGGTCGATCTGGGATTGTGCTCAGGAACACGTCTAGCTGTCTCTTGAAGGTCTCCAGGGTGAACTCCCCCTCTCTTAGATCCCTTGATAGGGCGTTGAACAGCCTTGGTCCTGCCACGGAGAGTGATCCTTCTCGCAGGGATTGAAATCTGACTGCGGATCTGTTACGCAGGGGAGGGATCTTGCACAGTCTCCCCCTTCTCTCGTTGTGATATGTCTGAATCTTGAAGGTCTCGCTCTCGAAGTTTGGCACCATTCCGGTTATCATTTTCCATGTCTACAGAATGACATACCTCTCCCGTCTCCTCTGCAGTGAGTACAAATTCAGTCGCTGTAACCTCCCCCAGTAGTTAAAATTCTCCATCCCTCTGATCCTGGAAGTAAAGGTTCGTTTCTGTCTTACAATTTATTTACTTTAGACAGCTTCAAGTTTTATGTTAACTTCTGTAGAATTTATAACATTTTTTGGGGGGTACAAGTCGGGTAAATACTGATTTTAAACAGAATTTCAGTACAAACTTTACTTGATGAACAGGCTGCTATAGGAATTCAGCTCAGACGACCATTTGAGAACTGTTTGTTACCTGTTATTAGCATTCACTCTTAGGTGACCCCAATTAGGAAAAAAATTGAAAATGACCGATCTTGGTCGACGGAAACCCCGAGTTTCATTTTCATCTGCGGGTTTGGAAAAAAAAGAGATTTCGATAATTTTCGACTGAAATGATTTGTTATAGAGGGAAATAGGTTTAATTCATATGTTATGCATAATTTATAGGTTATATTTTAGCTGGTCTTAAGACGTTTGTACTGTGATAATAGTTTTCAATCACCTATGATGTGACCTCAACTGGTAGTTTATTCTGATCATTGTTAAAAAAATTGCATTATATTATTTTTTAATCGCATTATTAAAACTGCATTGTTGAAATAAATAATCATTGATGAAAATTTAATTTTAAAGCCCCTAACAAATCACTTAGTAGAAATTGTTCTCTACGTTATGTTTATAAAATCGAAAAAATTATTTTGAAAACTGTGGTTAACTTTGATTATTGTTCGTACTTTTTAAATCAAATTAATTCGAATAGTAAATGTATTTATTGTTCGAAGTACAAAACAAAGCTCACTTGATTGTTTCATAGATTCGTTTAAGTTAAAAGTTGTGCAGGGGAGAGAATTATTTCTAAATTTTATTTTAATTTCTGAATTCAGTTTTCACGTTAATTTTCAATTGATCTATAATTTTCTGTTCACATCAAATCTTGAAAATCTTAGATTCGTGCTGTGAAGAAAAGCGATGTGACGGAACTAAACAATTTCATCACTTGTTTGTAACGATGAAGGAAGTTCTTGGAATTTGCAACAGTGATTCGTAACAATAATTTATTATCATATTTTTGTGTGCACTTATTTCAATCGCGATTTGTTTTAATTTTGCCGGAAGCGCCTTGATTCATGCTAGGAATCATCAACTTCAAATATCAAATCGTTCAAATATTATTTAGGAGTTAGAAAACAAAATGTTTTATTCAATCCAGCAGTTTCTAATTTGGTTCCATTTTCCTTGATATCCACATGTATTAATTTCGATTAAAATCAAATTAAATTCTACTCATAGTAAGTTTAGACATTATTTAAATGCATATGTTTCGGATATTTCCATGATGATTTTAAAATGTATTGTTAAATTAAGGACATTTTCCTCCATTCGTTGAGAAAAGCAGGGATCATTCCGAAATTATTTGATTTTTAATCTATAATACTATGATGGATAGGTGAAATTTTACAGAAATTTTTCGCCAATTAATCTTTAAAATTGCTACAATTTTTAGTTCCTAATTTCAAATTTTTAATAAGAATATCTTAAAATTGGTTGAATACGACTTCTTGGTGGAGCAAGATACTAAAGCCGTATACAGGCGAGAATCGACGCCCAAATGCCTTTATTTTCGTTATATTCCTGAAAAAAAAAACTTAGGCCGTGAAAATTTTCGTGTTCATTTTATGCCACATAACACATAACAAATAATATGTTATTTGTGTTTCCTAACATGTTTCTTTCCGGCTGCTATTCAAGACAATCTTATATTAAAGAATTCTACGAGAGATTTAATTACATATACAAAATTATTAATATTTTCCGTGTGCTGGCTGCAATCGCTAATTGTTCATTATCAATCAACTTCCTGTTCCAAAGTTTGTGAAAGAGTCTCATCAAGCATGAAAGCAACAAACAATTTTTCTTATGATCATTTCTTTGTTTATACTTTAGTTAAGTTCCCAGTAAATATTCACCTATTTGGTCCGCTGATTTCTAAGCGGAGAGCACTGAAATGCAAAAGCAAACGGCCTTGATCGACAATTTTAATCGAGTCGAACAGCAACTGCGTCAATCAATTTGCTGAAGGGAGAGCAATCGCTGTAATGCTCAATCGGGTAATGCAACGTACGGAAAATAATTTTGTTCTCGGCCTAGTGGCAGTTAAGATTAGCGTTAACTAAGAAGTTCAGACTTAATTGAGGTTAAAAACTCTATGAAAGCATGTGTAATTAATATATAGATTGAGCGTTTCGATTTCGATGTAATGCGCAGAACTTTTTCATTGAGAGAAAGGCTTCTTTCGCGAGACCGGATACTCATTAGCGTTCAAAACTACCAGCCTATGACAAAATGTTTTACCATGTTTTACACAGACAAAATTCTAGACATTCTTTACACAGATATATTTTCCAATTATTTCGTGGAATATTTGACTCAATAGTTGACCCAAAATTTAGGTTTATGAAAGTAATGCAAAGCTTAATTCAATAGTTCAAGATTACCTTGAACTGAAAAAGAGATACTTATGAGGTATGGATCATAAATCATTCGGAGCTGCCTTATCAGATAATCCGTCTATGATAATAAAATTTTATTTATTAAAACTTATAATTAATAAATTTTATTATATGTTAATTGTAAATAATATTATTTAACATCTCTAACTTTCAGATGAGGTAAAGACAGCTGTTGAGGTACCAGAATTTCCAATAGTAAAAGTCCACACACTTGTAAATTTCAAATGGAATATATATAATGGAATATATAAATTAAATGTATGGAAAATATAGCTTTCATATACCGATGGCATTTGATATATATTGCCGGATCTATGATTAAATACGTACGAAAAAGACTGGATCCAGGGAAAAGAAACGCACTGAATGCTAAACAGTAATGTAATCTAACTTAGTGGCTGTATATGCCAGACAAATTATATATACAGCCTAGTGTGATTGTAAGACACATGTGAGTCTTACAAACCTAGTAAGACTTTTGGGAAAGTCACCCCAAATTAGTATGAAGATTTGAAAATAAAATACTTAAAAATACTTTTTAAAAAACACGTTTTTCTTGTGGACTAAAAAGTAGAAAATAAATTATGGCTCGCCCCAAAAAACGTGGGTCGGGCAGATTTATGATTAAAGCGAAAAGCACACAACACACGAATTTTGGAAATTTGATGGTAAACGTACAGCCCGACCCACGTTTTTGGGACGAGCGAGTATTTTTAAGTATTTTATTTTCTCCTTTTTAGTCCGTTGTTGCACGGACTAAAAAGTATGACTTGACGTACGTATCGATGATACGCAGCGTCAGCGCCTGCTCGTCTTCGAATTTCAGATCTCTAGAGCAATCAGAAGTGGGCGAATTTTCGTTGTCAATTTTAACAACAAACAAACAAACGCGAAGCTAAGCTAAGAAAAACGTTTTAAAATTCACCTCAGAAATGTAAGTAGCTTAAAATTAACTCTCTCCACAGTATTAATTTATAGCTTTGACGCAATTCACTGCAAACTGTTGTAGCTTAAAAGTAATCATTACAAGGTAGTAAGTAGGTTCTAAGCAGGTCACACCAAAATAGTAAGTAGGTTCTAAGCAGATCACACCAAAATAGTAAGTAGGTTCTAAGCAGGTCACACCAAAGTAGTTAGTAGGTTCTAAGTAGGTCACACCAAAGTAGTAAGTCGGTTCTAATCAGGTCACACCAAAATAGTAAATAGGTTCTAAGCAGGTTACACCAAAGTAGTAAGTAGTTTCTAAGCAGGTCACACCAAAGTAGTATATAGGCTCTAAGCAGGTCACACCAAAGTAGTAAATAGGCTCTAAGCAGGTCACTTAAAATATTAAGTAGCTCCAAAGCAATTCCCTCGCAGTCACTAGCTAAATATTAAGCAATTTTAGCGCGCAGCAGGCACGCTTCCTAAATACTAAGCAGGTCCCGAGATGAATAACGTCTTAAATGCGCTACTGTGTATCGGGGCTTTTGCTTAGCTGCAGTCGTCCAGGGGCCATACTTTAAAAACTCGCTAAGTGAACGTAAGTACCTACGCTCTATTTTCTTGTCTATGATTGGTGGATTTTGCCTGAAAGGCTGTCAATGATTGGCTGATGAACTTACGAACTCTTAACTTTTTTTGAAAGTATAGGCCCTGAACATTGTTGTTGATAGAGCGGTAAGATGTTGATCGATGAATTATTCATTAGTTTATTTTTGTCAACGGTTCTCCTGGGCGCCAGCAGAACCGTTGAAATGCAGATGCTTTCTGTTGTAACTTAGTAATGATTTAATCATTTAGTATAAACTTGCTAACCGTCACACCATTTTTGCTACAATGGTGTCATGGTCATTGGAGCTCGAAAATGGCTGAGAAGTTGGCTATTGAACATGAATAATTATTACTAGAAGCTTTCCCGAAAATTGAACTTGAAACTTTCTAATCCAAAAACATCTTTCAAAAATAATATAGTTCAAATAATTGATTACTCCCCGCATCGCTGAAAAATTTAAATAATAAAATCATTATAATTGTCGTAAGGATTCTAGCAAGGCCTCTGAAAGCAATAACAAAGGCCAGGACAACACAAATAACTTCATGGCGGGTACAGTTTAGGTCTATATAAGAGCAGGCCAGCATGCAGACTTTATTGCTATACCCTGTCGGAAACTGTAAACGAATCACATGTGGCAGCCAGAACTATGGCCGAGTGCCGGTCTACTCTGATTTGTTTGTGTTGTCTTCTTAAGTAGAAGCTTTGGGTCTGCTGAACATGGAATAATTAATGCATAGCCCCAGAATATAGGCAATAAACCTCCTAAGTTTGATGTGTAACCTCACTAATGAACCGCGCAGTTGGTCGGCGCTGCATCAGCGGTATAAGGGCAAAGTCTTCGATCGAATTGAAGGAAATTTTGTAATTAGTAATTAGTTTCAACTGAGCACATTTGCCAGACAAATGTGTTCAACATTTGTTGAACACATTTGTGTAATGTGTAACCTCACAAATGAAAATCTATGAACTTTATACGATTGGATGTAAAAAAGTTCTCATGTTTCAATCGATGCAATCAGTAAGTCATCACTGATTTGTGTTATTTTCTCAGCGAGTTTAAATACACTGACTTGACTGACTTTTTTTTGCAGTTAAAACAAAATTTGCGATTGTGCTTCCGATTAATTTCATTTAACAAAATATTCATTCGTTGAAATTTTCCGTTTCCGATAACGTTTTTTTATAGATCTTTTATATGTTAAGTGATGTACAGGAAAATTTATTCCATGTTTCTAAACTATACCAGTGCAGCAAAAGTTCAACAACGGATTGAACTCAATGATCAGGACAAGCGAAATGATCTGATCCATCAGAAGAAGGGCTTCTTTCGATCACATTACGCTGTAATCTTATTCATGTGCTTACAACGGCTTCTCACGGTAAGATTTATCAAGACATCTAACTTCAATCTCATATATTAGGCCAGAAAATACTGCAGTAAAATCCTATCTGCGCTCAGTAAGCGAAATGAATGAGAATTCTCATATCTACTCGGTCAATGGGATTTGAAAACAAATCTCTTTCACCGAAGCCATAAATTTCCATAAATTTGGATAGACAAGCCAACAGAAGCAACGTGTATTGTCGTAAGCTAGCGGAAATAAATGCTGTGTAAGGGTAACATTTTCGTGTATTATTGGCAGTGGCATGAGTCAGTACGCAGTACTGCCACTACTTGGCTTGTCTCGTAACTCGATCGTAGCGATGAAATTAGACCATTGCTTCCTATACTACCGGGGTAATGCAGGCTTGAAAATATCTTTATTGTTTCAATTTGGCCATATTGATAAACGATGTCAGCATTTCCGATGTTGGTAATATGCTTATTATGGCATTTTACGTTGGTCAACATTTTGAGAAGTTGTGAGAACCATTGCATTTGACACTGAGATACGTGGTACTCTCAGAGAAAGGCCTGAGACTTTGTAAAAAATGTAGATAATTTTTTCTTTTTGCCGGTTATCTCGGACCTGACACAAGAAACATTTGGACAATGATATTCGTTGATTTTTCTGGGTGCTCTTCGACTCTCAGATTGCTCCTCGCCATGGGAAGCGATCCCTACTCCAGTAAGCCGATTATCTTTTGAGGAACACGAGGGTATGGCTGGAATTCGGTTAATTATTAATTGACACAAGTCGGACGCGCGGTTCTGCAGAAATCCTGCTGCATCTGCATAGTCAAATAGTTTGACTTTTCAGAGGCAGCAATGCTTCGGAAAAAATATTTGCATCAAGACGACGAATTGAGCGGTGTGCTGATCTTGTGCTACATTTACCTGCAGCAGCACGATAAATATTTATTTACATCTGTCATAAGTTGTTGACTTCATATTATATACCGTGACTTTCAATTGTTCATAAAAAATTATAAAAAGAATTGTGTTATAAATGATGTATCAAACATACTTCAGGCTTATCGTTAAGCAAAATCACTTGGAAAGTATTCAGTACCATCTTGACATTCCTCACAAAACTGAACCAAATTATAGGAAATTTCAATTACTTCTCAAAGTCGTAAAATAATGAGTGGAATATTCATTAAGTTTGGGCTTTAATCTCGCGTCCAATAAGATCGGATAATAAAAAATATCCCAATTAGGAAAGGGGATTTGCAATCATGAGTTTGGTGGCAAGTTGCGGTCGAGGTTCCGCTGAAGGTCCCATCAATTTGAACCATTAATCTTAGAGCGAATTTCAACGAGTCTTCATCAGACGCGACTCTGAAACTTTTCCACTGGAAGACGACTCCATGGAAGATCGAATTTCAATAATGAAATTAATCGGCAATGACTACTCGCCCAGATGATTTGCAATTAAATTTAATTGATTGTCAAATACACGTGGATAAATCAAACTAGAGCTGCGTGAAAGGAAGTTTCAAGCGCTATATGGTATTTGAAACACATTTAATCACTGTCTAAAAGTCATTGAAATATTTCAATTGCATCCATCACACATAGAAGCTCTAGAAAACATTCAATAGAAACGCTATTGAATTCAAAAGAATTGTGTATTGCAACTTGTGGGCTTTAAAAATCATTACAGAGCAGGCAATTCTTACACGCCGTTAACGTTTAATTGTTTATAAAAATATACGTTTTTGATAATATAACGTGTAAAAATATAACGTTTTTGAAGTAACCCAACGCACGTTTGTTTTCAGTGTTCACGTTATAACATCAATATTTCAATATCAGTTTTGACAGACGTATTAGATGTCCCTCAAATTGAATTATTAAATAATTATAGCCTCGCATTGTGTATACTATTGTAAAATCATCACCAAAATTTTATGGACATTCATTGTAACTCGTAAAGTATTCGTTTTATTTACGATATTATTGACTCCGAATTGAATAAGTTTTTCTCACGCAAGGCAAGTATTAAATATTAAAAAATATATATATATTTTTTTTAAATATATATAAATATATATATATTTAAATATTTATATTTATATATTTTAAATATATAGAAATATATTAAATATATCGTAGTGATTTTAACGTGAAAATTTTTGTTTTCTATTAATAAACAGATTTTGTAATTAAGTCATTCCCATTTTCCATTCAGCAAGAGAAATCAAAGGGCTTACAGGAATATTTAATTTCTATATTATTTTAATTCATTTAAATCCCCGTGGCTTGAATAAAAGTAATCATTAATTACATGACGGGGATTATGAGCGGCATGAATGGTTATTTCAGAATACCAGGATTTTCCGTTATCATTTGAATTGAGATACTGAATTTTAAAAGCTTGTGATTCAGACGTAAAGCTATATAGATCAGAGCAAGAAAATCTTGAGTTTGAGATGCTAAACGTAATTGATAACCTGAGGATGAATGCTGAACAAGAAATTTTAGCCTTCTCAAAATATTCAAGAAAAACAGTGTTGCCCTGCGGTCTAATTCAAGAGATCTTCGCAAGACTGAAACCATTTTTACAAAAGGCAAGGCAGGCCAATTTTAAGTTCCACAATTCCATCTAATTTTGAACTAAATGAGTTCTGTCTGAAAATTTTTCTACTTTGAAATGGCTATTGAATAACATGGTTGTCATTTTAGTTTTGATTCTTCGAAAATATTGAAGAATCTTCAATGTATTAATAAAAGCTTTGACATCGAAGAAATTATCTTGATGCGGAATAACACATATGAAAATTTTTTCTAACCTTCAAACTTCACAGACATGCCTTGACACTAACAATTCCTGGTCAACATGCATTGTATTTGGTTTTTGATGGGACCAACACGCAACTTTTGCGAGCGTCTCCAGGTCATTTAACTACGCTTTTTAAATTCGTAAAGAGCCATTTTAAACCCGACGAACTTTTCTGGAGGCGCGATACGATATCGGTGGCAATGAAACAGTCAAATTTGTACCCCGACATACTATGTCCACGTTCACTTCATTTCGTCCATTACAAGCTTAGAGGCAATGAGTCACGCGACCAGTGTCGTTATGAGCCATTTCGGAGCCAGAATGTCCCAAACTGCCCGAGTCTAACGACGCTCGTGCCACCCCCAAATTTTGATAACGACGCCAACGCCACCACGTGGTTCGACTTTCCAGCTGTGTAGAAACAGGCAAAATATTTAAGGGATTGGAATCATACTCGAGTTAAGGCAGGTTTCTTGATGTTCAAATTCTACCTCCTGTAGTCGAGCTCGTACATCAAATTGTACGACGTTTGTGGCAAGCCATTGAAGCCTCGAAAACAAATCTATGTATCATCCGTACAGCAAGAAAAACGGTATCACAGAGGGATGATAAACCTGTTAATGCATGATTACAATAATTGTTGGCGTTTTCAGTGATATTATTTTTCGTTTAAACTCAAATATATCAGTAAATATTGTATTTTATCATGAGAGATAATTGTCATTCGAATTGATTACATATCTATTATTTATGAAGCATTGCTTTGAGCGGTGGAATTCGATAATTACGTAGAAAAGAAGTTAAATTATGTGTACATAGATAATAATATCAGCCGAAGCTGCGCGTCTACTCACAAAATTTGTAGCAATTTTCCTTTACCTGCCTACAAGGCTAAACTGCGCTAATTATGTTCCAAACTCGATTAAACTACTACAGTCCTGCAGTAAACTCCTTCGTAATTGTCAAATAACGGAGCCAAAAGCGTGCACTTTGATGCACGATAAACGGCGCCTTGAAAGTTTTCTTTGCCCTGACGAAGCAAGCCGCAAAAAATGCATTCCTTTATCAAAGGAATGCAGTGTTTTTTTTTCTCCCAGACAGTATGGTGAATCCACACAATTGGATTAAAATAATCACATCTTGTTGACGTGATATTAGTGTCTTAAGATGCCGAAGGAATCCCGAAAATAATTTTCAGTGAAATTAATAAAAGTAATGTTCAAACGAATCCTTGAAAAAATACTGGGAATTTGAATTACAACCTTTTCTTAACAGGTGACAAAATTTCGATCAAATTTGAGTGAAAATTTGCACGATTATTCTTAATTCAACGTGCATGATAATTCATACCTAAATAGTTTGATAAATATGGAAAACGTGCATCGAGTGACGAAATCAACATAAGAATTAAGTCCTGCCTAGAAATAATAAAATGAAGTAAGCAAAAATAATAACAATATTAAAAAATATTTATCGACTGAGAGATGAGCAAAATTTTATAGCACTGCTACCCAAACAAGGATGTACGAGTAGAGAAAATTATTTTCCATTTCTCTTGTTTTAATTCTCATTGATTGGGCAAAATGCATGTTCATGTACAAACGAAAAATTCAAAACCCACAATTTAAAAATATTACATGAAAACGTCTTATTCTTGGAATTTTGCAAGGCATGTATATATGGGACTTTCCAATTCTTCTTGATATTTGCTATAAGACTACAGCTTTGAATAACATCTCTCTCATGTTACAGCAGCTTGCATCACGTTCGCACCGAGTTGTTGCATAAAAAAACTAAAATATATCTCAAATATATCTATATTCTCAGAGGTTGAAGTCGTGTGTCAAGCCTGACTTTACCGAGACCTCAGTAATAAGAAATGATATCATAAAATCCGAGGAAGAATATATTATAATATTTTGCTGGTGAGTCAGAGCATAAAATAGCATGCATTGTTGGCTGCAGATGAATGGTAGAGTTTACTCCTTGTCCTTCCTGTACGAGTACGAGAAGTAATAATCTCAGGGCTTTCCATTCATACAAAGTAAGAGTAAACACTTCCCTTTTCTTGCCGATGAAAATGAGTTAACCTAGCGATTCCCTTTTCAATTAAAATGAGGAAATGTAACGTTTATCTTACCCTTTCCAACAGGGAAGAGGTGAGCGCATTGCATTTATTTTCAATAAGGATGGGATAAACGCAGCCCTTTCATTACCGTTGATGAAAGAGTGAACGCGCGGCTTCCATTCCCGATATAGAGGAGGAAAAGCAACACTTTCCATTCTAATGTAGGAGAAAAGGCAGAACGTTCTTATAAAATTTTGGCGTAAACGCAGAGTTTTTCTTTGGCGTAAACAGAGTTTCTTTTGCGTAAACGCTGACGTTTAAAGTGAAGGAGTGAACGCAAGACATTCATTTCCCGTGGAGAAGTGTTCTCTCTTTCTAGGAAAAGGAGTCAACGAACATTTTTTAAATGATGCATGGAGTAAGCACGGTGCTTTCATTTCCAAAGGAAAAATATGTTTAGTGTCTAACAGTAATAATGGTTATTAGACTTGCATTTTACCCTTACGGCCTTTGATTTTTGATGAGTTATAAATTTTGTAAATAACTTGACGTTTCAGACAAGTATCGTTTCAGACTTAAAAAATTTTTATTAACAGTTCGCAATTGAGAATGTTAAGTGAATTGCCAATTAACAAATCACTTATCTCCATATAGATTTTTTGAGAGAGATGAACGATGACCTAATGAAAGAAAAATTGTTGGAAAAGCAAGTAGCCAGGAGAAAATATATCATCTTGGTTATTCAAAACCGATGGTCAAAGAGCTCCGAGAAATTGAAAGGCTGCCGATACACAGGAGGAAGAGGCAGTAACAGAGGATGCCTTTGATGTGCACAGGCTGTAACCTCTCGACAAGGCAGATTTTTATAGAAAGGCAATTAGTTTTTAGGCCCAAGCAAAATTCTTAAAAATGAAGAGCCGATAGGATTTTAAGTATCCGTACAATATTTTGATCTTCTGGTTTTACGATAATGAAAATAAATTAGCGTAATTTTGAAAGAGATGATTACGTTAGGATAAGTTATATTCAGTCCAGTCTATTACTCATAATGAATTATTGAATGTTTTAAGAATATCTATCGCTTCCTTCATTTCCTTTTAACAATCTGGGGAATTTTATTTACATGTACAAGCTCAAAACATTATGTAACAAAAAAATTGTTTACACTGCGCTCAAAACAACTCAATTTTGTCGCAATAAACTTCAAGAAATCTTTTGAAATAAAACGTTTCTCAAATGAATTTGCTTCAGTAAACCCCATGCAAGCGAAATTTCGATGTTGCACAGATGCTCGACGACAAATTTTGTTTACACTTCGATTTCACTTCAATTAAGCCCTAGAGTTTTCAATACAAAAACAAAAGTTGTCAAATGTTGCAAAAAAGTCAATCCCATTGGCCCTAAAGTAGCATGTACAAAAATACCTAATAAGCTAGTACTGAAGGAGCAACAACAGACCCATTTTATTGAAGGACACTTTTGCCTTTGTTTTATTTTTCTAGTCGCAAACTTTGCGAGACCGTCCAGTTTTATTTGCGGCTCAGAGAATTTAGCCGTGTGATCGTCTGCACGACCATTCTAGTCTTTAGCAACTTGCGCCACGTTTGAGAACAAAACAAACCTTTTTCTGTGCTACTCAGCGAGAGGTAGAGTCCTTAAATTCTTTCGGAGCTTTAGGTCCTCTGAAGAAAAACGCCGACAAAGGATGCCGACGAAACTCAAAGGGAGAAATGCTTGATGTCGACACCGTGTGTCATCGAGTGCGGTCTTTAAAGTGGGATAAAGTTTCTTTTTGAACATCAAAGCAATTCTACAAGTTTTCGACAGAGATCTCAACAAGTATTAATTGCATTACGGAAGGTGACAAATAGATGAGACCACAAAACAAACAAATAAGAAAAACACTTAATTTCTTTCATTTTTTCATAGGTAATTAATCCATTGCATTTATCCCCTACATGCCATTTAAATATACGGACTCTATTGAATCTTAAGCTCACTATTATTAAAAGTATGAGCCCTAGGTAACCTCATGAGCTGGACATCTTGCCATACCTGTAATATTTTCAAGTCGTAATGAATATGAATTAGCGATTAATTCCTATCACTATGATAATATCGGAAGGTATTATTATCAATAATTATTATAGGCTTAATCAAAGTCCTATATTACACTGGGTGATTTATTGCACTAGATTAATATTTAAGGAGACCTCAGAAATCGGGTCCAATTTGTAAAAATTTACATCACTCAAGGGGCATTTACTCAACCTCATGAGTCCTGCAATCAATCATGCTTACACGGATCCTTCTTTTTCAGGAACGCGTCGAAGATATTTTGCATCATCAGAAATCTTTCACATTTTAAAGCTCTCAAACAAACTGAATTTCTTACCTGGCGTCCTCGAACTTTAATTCGGTCGAGCCTTGCTCCTCATGTCCTGCCCATCTTAGGTCACGGTCAATGACGTAATAATAAACTGGTACCGATTATTATTATTCGTAATTATTATTATATATAATCCATTCTACATAATATATATATCTATTCTATATAATACCGATTAATATTATACATAACCGATTCATAATTATTACGTACAATATAACTGGTACATTATCTACGTATGTTGGTACCGATCGTATGACAACTGTGAGTTTTAGATACCTATATTATTTTTTAAAAAACTTTGCTAAAATTAAGGATGGGATACAATAGGGAACGCAGTTTTCGGATTCCAATCTTATATCAACTAATTTTGAATTTGGAAGCCGTATATATGTGGTCGCAATTTTTTATAATATTCCCCCGGCATTAAAATTGCAATAAATTTTCGGATGAGCGCAAAAAAATCTGCCTGTCGTCCAGCGAGCCCAGAAGAAAATAGGCGGACGCCAACAGAATGGACGCATTTTCCAGTCTATGGCCCAACCACATCCATAGGAAGTGGCCGCAATATCCACTTTATAGTTTGATCGGATTCGCAGCTCCAGTGAACAGAAGGATATTGCAGCAGTCAAACCAGCTTGGTTTTTTAAGCTGCCATATTTCTACTTTTTCTTGAAATATTCGATATTTTTCTTGGACTAAAATCGGAACAATTATCCTAATTACGTCTTTTCTGGAACAAATAGTCAGCTAATCGGATTTTTAAATTCGCTTTCACGTCGGTAATACGAAATTATTGATGTATCTACAACACTTCTCTTTAACTTCACTTGTCTGTTTTTCTGTCTGTCTGTCTGCTACAAATCTTATAATCAAAATTTAACACACTTCTACTTATCCTATCGACCTGAAATTTTGCACACCTGTGTAGAGTTGGAGACAATGCATGAATCAAATGTCAAAATAAAAGATTTTAGAAATTAAAAAAATTCAATTAAAAAAAAAATGGAAAAATTTTGTCAACAACAAATCTTATAACTGATATCTGACACACTTTTACCTGTCTAATTGATCTGAAATTTTGCACACTTGTGTGAAGTCAAAGGCAATGCATGAATCAATTAATGGAATAATTATATTTAAAAGAAAATTAAATATAAAAAAAATTTATATATTAAAAAAAATGAAAGACTAATTTTTTTAATTCGAAAATTAAATGAGAATTTCATTGTACATCTGTAAGATTGGAGACACTGGATTGTTTGGAAGATTTTTTGCTGGATCTTAAACAGCTGGAAAACGGTCAAGTATATAATGTTTACTAAAACACTTCTCTTTAGCTTCACTGTTTGTTTGTTTGACTGCTTCAAATTTCATAAACGATATTTATTACACTTCTATTAGTCCAATCAATATGAAAATTTGCACACTTATGTCAAGTCGGAGACAATTTATGAATCAATTGAGAGAATAAATAATTTTGAGAAAAAATTATATATTAAGAAATGTTTAAATTTTTTTTATATATTTTATGGAAGGTCTTTTTACTGCTTACTGCGGCTCATGGAAGGTCCTTTTACTGCTTCAACAGAGGCTAACTGTGCACTTTTCAATGAATCGTACAGACGGGAAAATTAAATGACGTCAGAGGAGACGTTGCTGTAAAGTAAATGTCGTATGATTTCCCATCGAAATTCTGGTAGCACATGCGCAGTTGCATTGTCGTGGTGGAAGATCAAGCGCTGTTGCTGTTACTGGGGATGTTTTCTGCAATATTCTTAAATACTTTTTTTAACCATCTATAATAAACAGCTGTAATAGTTTTCTTATTCCCGAGGAAATAAACTAACAATATCCATTCTGGATACAAGAAAACGATGGTCATTTGAGCGCTCAGATTTTTCTTCGACTGGTCCACTTCCCTCTTCGAGGTCAAACTGGAAGAGTCCTGTTTCATCTCAGGACATAATTCGACATAAGAAAAAGTTCATGGCTCTCATCTCACTTCTTCAAAATTTCTACTTAAAGATCTGCCCTTGACTCCTGCTGATCTGGGCGCAACAGCCTGGGAACCAATTAAACGGAGTGCTTGCTTAGCCCAAAGCCCATTCAGAATTGTGTGTGCGATGCATACGAAGATGTTGAGTGTATCATCTACATATTCAGTGGTTTATTTGACCAATTTTTTCAATGAGATCACGAACAGCCTCAATGTTTTCCACACAAACTGATGTGAGAGGCCCGCCTCTGTTTAGGTATAATCTCAGGTCTCATCTCTTCCTCTTCAGAGACGACTAATCACTTTGTAGGTTACTGATTTCTTTGAGGCACTGTTACCATAAGCTTGTCCCAGGTAGTCAAGGATTTGGCTGCTCTTCCACTCAAGTTTTATTTTCATGAGTTTAATGTCTGACCTAGCCTCGATTTTGGCAGATGTCGTGTTGCTTAACGATGGCCGCTTTGAAAATGGTGGCCTGGAATTGTAACATTAATTAGTAAAATTTTATGCAAAAACACGTTATTGCACGATGGTACCGGATAGTTCTATTGCGTTGACATAATATTATTTTTAGAAAATTTTCAGTTATGTCTTTTTTCCCAGAACTTTTTATTGCACCCTTGCATTGTTCCTCCAAGCGAATGCCTTCTTTCTTAAAATTTTTTAGTGCATGCATTTAAATTTTACATCTTCTCTGTAAATTCTACCCGTTAATAACATGAAAAATACATAAGCTCTCTGCTTCATCTACAGGATTTCTCTCAACTTATGGAACATTTTCATATTTGAAAATTTGTATGACTAAATGCAGCCAAAATTCAATACATACTTTACTGAAAATCATGTAATAACTCATGATGAATAAATCATTCACCATTGGATATTACAGTAGATGACCCATTCAATCACTCGCACATAAATTATACCAAGGAACTCAACATTCTGTGTGTCAGCCGACATGCAAAACACACACCAAGAAAATTAATACAAATCCTCATAAAGATCCTCCCGAGATGAAAAAGTGAAAACCCTTTATCTTTCATGCGGTTACTTGGTTCCTACTTCACTGCGTGAGTTAGCAAGCATTTACACTTCGTTTATTTGTAGCGAGCGAGGTACGCTTCGTGCAGGCTTGACAGAAGGTATTTATCCTGCAGAGAAATACTGTGGGCCGGAACATAAGGCTGCAAAATAGAAAAAAATAGGATATAATATAATATATAATATAATAGATCAAATATATAATATATAATAGATCAAAAATAGATAAAAATAGGCTGCCCTGATAAGGCTGCAGGCTTGGCAGAAGATATTTATCCTGCAGAGAAATACTGTGGGCCGGAACATAAGGCTGCAAAATAGAAAAAAATAGGATATAATATAATATATAATATATATAGATCAAATATATAATATACAATATATAATAGATAAAAAATATATAAAAATAGGCTGCTTCGATAAGGCTGCAGGCTTGACAGAAGATATTTCTCTTGCAGAGAACCCGTCTAGGGATTACTGACCCAACAACACACTCGCTCTGCCGTAATTTTGACTGCAAAAATCTACGACGACAAACATGGTGCAACGACGACTGTTTGCAGATGGAGGAGAAGTGAGCTGAACCATATATTACTTACCTCACTTGAGCTGTACATCGGATTACTTATCTTACTTTAACTGTGCCTTACATTACTTACCTAACTTGAGCTGTACATCGCATTACTTATCTTACTTGAGCTGTGCCTTACATTACTTACCTCACTTGAGCTGTACATCGCATTACTTACTGCACTATAGTTGTATATTTCGTCACTTATCTTAGGGTAAGTTTGGTGTGAATTACTCCAGATTCAAAATAGGTATGAATTTACAATTATTTGGAACGATTTCTTGGATTAGGAATGGTTTACCTACTTATAAAAATTACTTCTGTTCCGGCCTACTTACAAATTTTTCCCAGAAGGTTATTATGTTTGCTTCCTCCGTTAAAGCGTTACAATCAGATGCTGACCAGTGCACATTGAAGCAAAAGAGGTAGTGCACGAATGAGAACAATTTCGTATGTATGTATTGTTCAAAATATTTATTTTTAAAGAATCTCTCTTTCATATTTTTATGTTGGCCAATGGCCACTTCACTTACGGAATGGCAAAGTGTCACTTAGTCTTGCGTATATTCGGATGATGATTTAACAGCATTAAAAACACTTTACTGCTCCGAAATCAAGATCCAGGCTCCTGGTAAGAAATAGTCAAACTAAAATTAATAAAAGACAATTCTTCTCGGATCAATAGAAAACACACAAACTAATACGCAAGCAACAATATATACAAAACATAAGAAAATATATGCACAGAAGAAAACGCAAAACGGGCAAACCTTGAAAAAAATTAATAAACCTTAAATGAAGTCACTGAAAAATACAAACCTTATAGAAGTTAACTGACATCAATGAACATTTGGAATGCCCATTCTCCTGATCTAACCTACTAATTTATTAGGATTAAAAATCCTAAATAAAAAATCGAGAAAAAAATGTACAGAAGCATGCTTACCACTACAATGCAATCCAAAAATCGTATTATTATGGGCTGGTCATTATTTTGTTGTTCTTTTTGGACTCAAACATGTTTTCTGATATATTTATATTTATTTACAAAGATGACGCAAACAACCTTTCTACTTTCAAGCTGCAAAAAAATTGTTTTTAAAATATGAATTTCTATCTTGAAAACGATACCTTTGAATGAATCCATTTGCCGAGCTTTGATGTTTCGCGATGTATTGAGAAATTCCTTGCTGGTAAACCATATGAAAACGCAATATATTTTTACCCACCAGTTATTTATTCCCCGTTTGAATTTCTTAATTAAATTTTGCCGTATTCGGCATGTGCCCAACCGTCAGAAAAATACAAAAGGAATTTTGAGAAGCCAGATTTGATTCCATCGAACATCCTCTAATAGTTCGAAGTTACCACGGATTATCCAATAGTAACTAGATTACCTTGCGCTGGAAATGAATGGACATATCCATGACTCATCATTTTAAATAACATGTGAGGAAACAGAAATGAATTACGCGTTAATTAAGCAACGATGTATAGTTAGAGGCTACATGATTAAAGTTCTTTATGCTAGTCTGAACAACAACTAGATGTTAATGACGCATAATTATCATTCGTGAGTCAAGCTGGTGCGTAAGTTTTAACGGTAAAAGAGACATTTATAGCAAGTTTTAATGATCAGCTGTAAAGGTTGTTGCGTACGTTTTCTCATTGAACCCGAAATTCCTAATGCTCCCGTGCAATTCCCCAAGGAAGCAGGATGTGGTAAGAGATTTTATTTTCTTTTTCGGATTCTGCAAGCGGAACAACATTGGCGTGCAAATTGTGTGATACATCATTGATGGCAAATTTGGTTGATTTATCAATATTCACTTTAAAAGTTGAGAAATCTTCCGTGTAATAACGTCTCATAACGTACAGCTAATTTTTCCGAAATGAAAAAAATAATGTAACCAAAATCATATCTCAGATGCTCTCAGAATTAAATATTATAGCTCCTATCTCTAACAAAGAAATTGTTCATCAACCTGATCTATTATTGTTAGAGCGAGTTGGGAAGGAGGCGTGAATTAAAAAAAAATATTATTCTACATTTATAATTTGTAGCCTTTGACTTTGTAAAAGATTAACTTCAGATAATGGAACCTAATTTTCAGTCGCTTCAGTGTCCATGAGTCATTCATAGTGATTATATAATAGTTTCATAACAGTTATATCCAGGGCAACCTAGGGGAACATACTTTACTGCACGTATTTCTACTGGGAGCCTTTTTTTCTAGCAACCAATGCAACCAACTCTCAATAAAGTATGTTCCCCTAGGTTGCCCCGGATATTACTCTTATAAAACTATTATATAATCACTATAATATAAATATAATATAAATTTCATCTAAAGGATTCAATGTCCTTGAATCCTTAATTCAATCAAATGAAGCAGATTTGAAATCAATTCAAATTCAATCAAATGAAGCGTTCCTAAAATTTTTCTCTTGGCCACAAGTGAAGCAGCCCGTATAGCTGATGAACTGAAAAGCCCACCACAATGCCGGCGAGTATCCCAATCTTCCCGTTATTTTTCGTTTTCTGACTCATGGAATTCAGCAATATTTCTATTTTTATCGCCCAAATAATCCAGAATTATCCAGAAATAATCCAGAAGTTTTTATATCTCCGTGAGTCAGTATAATTATCATTCATGAAATCTCAGTAATATCTTAACATGCAAATCATATGTGTACAACGCATCTTTGAAATAACGTCGATAATTAAAATAAAAAACTTTCTTTTGTCCTTCATTTGAGGCTTAAATGAAACTATTGTAAAATAATACTAAAAATTTATTTAAATCAACTGATGATATTAGGGCGATTGTATTTGATTAAATTATTCAACGAATATCTTTAGCATTTGTGAAATATTATTTACAGGCGACATTGTCATTGAGGATCATTTCGCGATGAAATGCGCTTCCAACCATGCCATGTCCTTTATAGGCTTCGACATATTGATTTCCTCAGGGAAAAAATGATTGAACCTTCATTTCACTCAATTAAATTTCTCATTCGTGCTATTTTGCGTGGCCATCAATGAGCTCTGAAAATATTTTATTTTCCTTTTTACCTTCCCTAATATATATGAAGTTATTGATATTTAGTTTTAAATTTCGAAATTTTTCGACAAATATCCTACAACAAATCGAAAAAATGAGAGAGAAGACGCATTTTACTTCAGATGCACGCAAACTTAAATTGACGGTACAATGATTGACGTAGAGACTATCTGGAAGTGGGAAAATCTGATATATACTTGGGAGAGACGAATGCTCTGATGTGTTGCTCATAAGTTCAACTGACTGAACTAACTCTTGAATATGACTTCAGAGAATCGACATTCAGTCAAGCGAGAACTGATAAAAGCGCTTAGTGGCTTAGGTGAGAAGAAAAGAGCTTACGGAAGCATTTTTGTTTCGTGCAAATTCTTGAGACCATACCGTGCAAGAGCTGAAGAATGTCTTTTCGAGTGTTTGCGAGCGACTTTCGACACTTTTATAGTTAGATATGAAGTTAGTTGTCAGATTGTTAGCATGAGAATAGAAAAAAATGTTGGTTTGGAAAGAACTTAAAACTATACTGCAAAGCTGCCAACTTGAACTATATGAAAATTTATTATCTATATTATTTATAAGTGAATACATTTCTATGTATGAGAAATTTTTGAGTTGAATTTTCAAAGGTTTTTATTCTAAATTAATTTCAGAGAAAGACTGAACTGAAACATGAAATTTGAACATCATTTCTGCCCTTTTAAAGTTGATAAATTTCTAGATTTGGAGGAATTTTCAAGTGGCGCACGAAAAATTTTTTTTTTTTACAAATTCTGATTTGGTTGAACTGACGCTCATGAAATTTAAACAGAGTTTCTGTCGTTTTAAACTGAATAAATTTTTACATTTGTTTGAATTTTCAAGATAAATTTAATAGGGAATTTATAATAATTCTATTTTAGAAACGGCAGAACTGACGGTCTTGAAATTCAAACAGAATTTCTATCGTTTTAAAGTGAATAAATTTCTATGTTTGTGGGAATTTTGAAGATGAATTAAATAATTTATTCATACTGATTTTATTTCAGAAACGACACTCACGAAATTTGTGCAGCAATTTTACCGTTTAAAGTAAATCCTTGCAGTTTTAGGTTTTGGATAATCTCTAAGCTCGAAGTTAATAGCTTGGGTTCTAAGTTAACCTGAAATTTTATACGTCTAGACAGCATTTGAACTCACAACTATTGTTGAATAATATTAAAGTTATTACCGAAATACTTCATTCGTATCTTTGCATTTATTAATTTAAGAAAATAATCCCACCAATTAAATAATTTTAAAACATGAAAACACGTTGAATGATGGGATTTATACCCTAGGCAGTCAATCGCGTTGGCTCTGTTTAATTGAACGTTTAGATAATTGAATAAATTAAATTTAGATAATAGATAATTTAATTGAACATCCATCAGAAACTTGTAGCGCGGTCTGCTTCAAGTTACTGCATGTTAGAGCCCATGTACAACGTATGTTACCACCTCCTTAGAAAAATAGATATAAAAATTATCATGCATTTGTTGAGAACTCTAATAACCACTTTTGAACGTCAACGATTCATATTTTGGTTTCGTTTTTTTTGTCTGTGATTTTATGTGTGAAACTCAGAAGCCGTACTATCAAAACTAGTTCAGTACACTTAGCGGCCTAAATACACGTAGCGGTCAAAGTACACTTAGCGGTCTAAGTATACGTTGTGATCAAAGTACACGGTTCAACCGTGAAGTGGATTAAACGTTCCGCGCCGGTTTGAGAGTAACGGTTTGACGTAAAGTAAATGCAGTGGTTTAGGTACAGAAATCGTCTGATGTCTCGCTTGAGATTGGTGGGCCTTGCCTGAAAAGCCATCAGTGACCACAATATATACACCAGAATATGATTCCCCCTCCGCTACCTTGCCGTTGAAATCTCGCTTTTTTGAACACAAGAACTAATTGCTTACCAAAATATCAACACACCTCAAAGAACGTTGCGATTAAGCATTCAATGCTTAGCATGAACATACCATTCAACATTAAATATACCATTCAACATGAAACATATTACATTAAACTTAGCTAACACATTATTTCTTGGCGTTCATGTCTTTTCCTGAAACAAATAATGAAACTTAAGAAATTACTGTTATGAAGAAACTGTAAGGAAAACTGGGTTACTGTTATGAAGAAACTGTAAAGAAAATTACTGCAAACTCGTGAAAGTCTACGGTAAACGTAACTAACATTTAACTATGTATTCTTGTTTTATTTAGGCAGTTATTACCTCACGTTTTCGCATGTGGTCTTGAGGAGCGGGGGCAGGGGTGTGGATGCATCTTGAAGCTCATGCTGAACTGCTCTCATTAAGAGGAACATGACTGAGTCTAAAGGTTCAACATAGAACGTTTACGAACATTCAAGTCGAATAATGTTAACAGAAGCACACGCACAAGTCCATTCCACAAGATCAATTCATTTACCAGAAACAGTTTATAACATTTCTGATTATCTATGTTGTAAATACTAACTTCTCCAAACATCAGTCGGTATTTAGTCAGAAAGGTGAACATGTCAAAGGACATAATATTACATAATATTCCATCACATAAGAATCATGAGTAGGGAACATTTCAAATTCATGTATACGAATATTACGAATTGAGTTTTTCAAATATTACGAATTGAGATCAGCTTCTTCAAAAAATTGTGCACTAGTTTTGACTGGGTAAGTAAATACTATAATAACAGCACTTAATTTACAAACTGATTCTTCAAGCAGGGACATAGGATGCGTTCTAATTTCTAAAAAACTCTGTGGTTGAACTTCGTTTAGAGCCCAAAAGAAAAAGCTTCGGAAAAATTCCTTGTAGAAATTTTTCTGGTCTAGAGAAGAACTAAGTATTAATTCTTTCTTAGTTGGAATTAAGTTTATACAAGGCATTTAATTTAAGTTAATAACTTTCTGAAGGATTTGAAGTTAATGTAACTTCTTTCCTTCCGATGTCTAAAATTTTAGACATTTATTTCTGTAAAAAGTTTCAGTCGAAAATAAAAATCGTGACATATATATGTCAAATTGTGTGATTTTCATTTTACCTTATTGTTTCGTATCGTAAATTATTGAGTTTCAAAAACTTTAATTCAACTTATAGACTGAGGTATATATTCTCTAGCTCACTCTCACTAGAATTGTTTATCCAATGAGTTAATCAGAAAGAAGAGCAAAGGATAGAAAATCCAGCCCACTGTTCTGTATCGCACGGCAAAAAATATCGGAATTTTCGAGCGAAATATTTCTAATAAATATTCTTTCGCCGTGAACTGTCCTTACTACACGAGTGAGTTCGTCTCGAAGGTATTAGTCAGAGCGCTGCATGTTTCGCTTTCGAATGAAAATCTTGGCGAAAGGTGAGCGACGTAAGAAGCATATTTTAGCACCTCGCTCTTGAATTTTCCCCGTCAAATTAATCGCATCAAAGTCAGTGACCGAAGAAGAAAAAATCGTGCTGTTCCTGCAGTCTTCATTTTTTAATTATCATACGATCGTGATCGACATTTATCAAACTCTTGCCGATACTGCTGAAATTCTCAGAATAAAAGATCGACTATTATCGAACGATGAGAGTAAAAAACTTTTTACAAATTACAGCAAGTATGCCGGTAAATCACTTAAAATATTTTTGTTAAACTAGTTAAAAATGAATTTGGATAATAGATAAAGCATATTAACAATATTTTCACCTTTGCAAACAAAATAAAATAAATCTAACGAATCTCATTGATAATTTTATTTAGAATGAGGATAAAGTTCGTGCACTTATGGCCAAGCTTCCTTTGATAAAAATGATCGAAAATCACGAGGTTTGATTTTGTAAAATCGCAGGATTTTGTGACTTCCTATACGTGCTTTCGTCTCAGAAAACGGCAACGTCTGGAATTTGATTTTCTTCTCAAAAATGAATTTTAACTACAAAGTGATCAACAACATAATCTAAATGACTACAGAAAATATCTCGGTAACTAATGCAATTTTAATATTACGTTTAGGTACCAACTACGTCTCAAGAAGTATTATTTAAAGTAAATCATCAATATAAACTTTCAATTCGCCTGAACTATTAGCTACTTATATTATATCTGAATAAACTATTTATATATATATATATAGCTCGTCAGAACGTGACTCGGTATTAGGGGTTAGTAAGACAGGATTTGACTAGCACTAACACATTCAAAAGCATCGAAATTCTTTTGTTTTGTAATGTGGGAAGTACATGAGGAATGGACGAAAACTTGGTGAGCTGCGTTACTCACACGACAATTTCAAACTATCAAAAACTAAACTTTTCCATGAAACATAAATTTCTTCGTATTCAACATACATATAATCATGAAACTTTTGATATTTTTTATGTAAAAAAACTTGTATAAAAAACGAGCAAAATTTTAATTTGTTAATGCCATATTAATTTTATTTGTAATACATTGGTAGTATTCGAATAACATATCAGTTGCTGAGTGACATTCAAGCGTAAGAAATTTGTTGTTGAAATTTTCACGAAAGTTTATTTAAAGAGCGTGAAGTTTTATCTTAACATAGGTGACAGTAATGCATTTACGTACTTGCAATTAAGTGGAACAGGCGAAAGCAACCCCACGGTACACGTCGACACGACATTTTATTGTATGAAGTCTACGCTGTACCAACTGAGCAGTGCAAGCTCGCACCATGGACTCTGCGAGGACCCCGAGTTATAACAAAGCTCTGAATATGAACCAGAGCGCCTGCCTAAGCATATACACGTATTACAATACAATTTTGGATATTAATTATTTAAATAATATATTAATTAACATTAATTAACACGTATTATTTAATTATTTAATTAATTACAATTATATTAATATTATGTATTATAATAATTATTACATATAATAATAATATAATTACATGGATATTAATATATGAATTACAAGGAATTAATAACATACAAGGATATACAGGTATTAAAATACAATGTTACAATATACAACAGTTGGCACCAAGCCAACTGTTGATAGTATGTTTGCATTGAAAGTCATAAATTTAGTTTGCGTGAAAAGTAAAAACTTACAGGAAGTAAGCAGCGTGAAAACTTTCACGAGTGCACTGAATGATTGAAAGCATAATGTGGTAATGATGCAGAAGCTGCTGAATTTTGGAGTATTTAAAAAGCCTGAAATATAATTTGTAATCGCTCTAATCCCAATAAATGCAAATCTTGTTCCCAGTAAAATTAAGGCATTGAAATCTATCTGTATGTATAATGGCACATAATCGAAAATTTCCCTTATCTTTTTAATTCAAAAAATAAAAATAAAAATTTAAATTCATGAGTTCAAAAGAGTTGTGTATATTAGCGTTAAGTTCGATTTTCCAACGATGAACAAATTTTAATGAAGCACAAAGTTGGTATAAAATATTCTTGTTGCTTTCGGAAGTTCAACCGACCAAGCAAAATTGCCAGATTTTTCGAGCACCTCCGATTAAATTTTTCGTTTGCCCTGAAAGAGATGTTATATAAAAACGCGATGTGATGTATCGTTGCTAGGCTACAGTGATGAATAAAATTTTCAGCTCACATGTTTAGGATATCGATCGAAACCCAGTCTCGTCCAAGTACGTGTATAATTTGTGCAATCAGCTCACAGCTTCAATTTAATTTAAATGAACCTTGTACAAAATGCCTTAATTACTTCAAACTGCACCTTTTTTATGTCACGTTTTGCTCCATTTTAAGTCATATGTTAAATCTGGAGAAACGGGGGTTCTAATGGCACCTGAACACAACAGAAGCTGTCGTCGTTCTCCCATTCTGAAGTTTCGCCAGTCTTAGTAGCACTGCTCCATGTGCCTGTCGACACTGCTCCATGGCACTGCCATATAGTTGTCTCCCGCCTCTCTTGAGGTTACCGGCTATGGTGACCGTTGATGCGTAATAGATCTGGGTCTGTAGTATTCGAATATATCAGTTACTGAGTGACATTGTACTCAGTTAGTGACACGAAATCATCAGTACACTGATGTCACTCAGTGTACTGATTGACATCAGTTACTGAGTGACTGAGTAAGAAATTTATCGAAGAAATTTTCACGAAAGTTTATTTAAAGAGCGTGAAGTTTAGGTGCTCTTCGCTCGCGGGGATGATATCTGATCGCGACTAAACCTTCCTCCTGTTTCCTCCGTTAGGGTACGCACACAGTGAAAGTAGGTTGCCAGCGTGCTGGTTACCTGCTGAGGCTGGCGCCTGAAACAAGCGCGAGAGGGTGTTCACAGTGGAAGCAGGAAACATGCTTGTGCATTCCCAATAACGATTGATAAAATCTCTCAATAATACGAATCATACAGTCAAAACTCATTATAAATGAATAAATCGCATGATAAATTCATCATATAACTCGTCAAACTCTCTGAACCGCTGAAAAGCTGTTAAAAAAAATTTAAGAAGAAATTTGATCATGAGAAAAGCTGAGAATTTATCGAAGTCTTTACTGTCTGTTGAACCTGCACCATAAACATGTCATATGCCAAGCAGGTTGAGCAGATAAGAATGTGCAGTACATTCCGGTAAATAGGTATAAGCAGGTTGTCGGCAGAAGCCTATTCGTACAGGTTTCCACTGTGAACACTCACATTATTATCCTATGTTCATTCTTGTGGCCGGTTGGAGCAGGTTGCCCGCGCGGGCAAACCTGCTTCTACTGTGTACGTACCCTTACACGGGACAAGGCGTGAATTAGGAACGACAACTCTGGTGGGTGGCATAGAGACTATAAGGTGCGGTGTCTTTGCCTTTCCTGACGTTGTTAAATTTGCAATACTAATAATTTAGTCCTCTCTAGTTGTCAAAATTTAAATGATCGCAGTACCTTCATTTCGTTAAGCTTTGCGAATTAAATCAAGGAGCTTGTGAGATCGATTTTATTGGTTGGGTGAATGCTTTATGTATAGGTTCAATATTGTAACCGTTAAGCCATACATGAACAATAAGTCATCTATCATTAAATCGTCCCATTCTCAAATTTCACCATTTATTTAGGCTCTGTGATCTCTTGGGCGGGAGCCGATGGGAGCACCAACCCTCTGCTGTTCTCCAGCTACAGCGGTCCCCAATTTCAGTGCCATCTGTTTGAAACTATATCATTCAATAAAACTTCCTTCAACTGATTAATATTTTACTTCCTGCCCAGCGTTTTCTTACACATTAAATAATTGAATTTGATCCATAGTCTGTTTATCCATCAATTATATTCATTAATTAAAGGGTAACAATTAATGGAATTATTAAATTCCGATCAAGATTACTTATACAAATGCCTTTATTTGTGTCCACTCCTATAAATTTTATGATCCAAATGATCAACAACCTTCATTTGACTTCATATCGTTAACCTGCTCTAATCAACGCTCATGAAACATTATTTAAGAAAATTAAATGGTTTAACTTAAGACTATATACGAGAATGTCTTTAGTAACTCAAATCACACTCAAGGATTCCATGTGAAGATTGTGAAGATATTTCTCACACGTTTCCTGTATTGAATTTCTGTTTCAACACGCAAGTCACCAACAACAATCATATGCTATCAGGTTTTACATTCTTACTTTACATAAATCGTAAGCTAACCATGAATTTGAATTATGCACCTTCCTTGTAAGTTCGATCTTTCTGTTAATTATCTTTCATTCTTCAAATTGGTTGAACTCATGATGGAGTTGTTCTCCGAAATGTTTTAATGTAAGTATATGCCCTTCCTGGCAACTAACGTTGAAACGACGCTTAATGAACGTAAATTCGACATTTATCCGCTCAATCAGTGTTTATTCAACGTCAGATGCTTGATTGCTTGATGGGCCATAGTGAATTTACTCGGCGTCCTATTCGTTTTATAATTTTCGGTATTAAGATAGCGAAATTTTCATTAAAAGTTATGCACATTTTCAAGGTTAAATGAAAATATCTACACAATTTATTTAAATCAAAATTATTTTTTGCATTTAAAATTAAGCACTCATTTGTTATAGGCGTCATCTTTCCAATTGGTTCTGCAATGAACGAAATTTGCTAGAAACCTGTGATATAATTTGTATTGCTTTATAAAGAGAAATTACAGAAAAACCTCATTTTTGAGTGCCTATAAGCTATCACACAAGATGTCAATTTATTTGGGTGAAAGCTTTCGGTGATTTACATTCACTTCATGTTCATAAATTGTATTCTCCACTCACTCATGTTTTAATTTATTATCACTTTAACAGAAGTATTTATTTTCATTCGAAACTTGCATTCGCTACAAAAATAATTTATTTACCACACACCTGGTAATTTCATAATCACCTCAAATTATCAATTTATTGCAATGATTTCAAGCCGTTACGCTAACCATGGCAAAATTGCAAAGTATTTAGGTTTATGGTTTATGCAAGATTAAAAATTCTTCATGGTGCTTGCTCAGCGGTGGTTTATGCTCGGCTCAAATTAAGCCGGTCACGGACACGCTCGCAATATTTTGTCTCCAAGGGGTGGTGATCAATCTTGCTGCCGCGCCGAGGTTTGCGGCCGGGTCATTTAATAGCGCCACGCAATTAGGCGCCAGTTTACCTGCTCATATCGCAGTGATAGTCTGAAGAATGGCGCTTAAATTCCAGTCACTTGCATGCAATCACCCCTTAGTGAATGGGCATAATAAGTGAAACTTTTACTTATTATATTAGGTGTAGATTATTATTATTTACTTATTATATTAAAAATAATCTAAACTTTTCTCAGCGATAAACTTTTTGGGGAATGCAAAAATAGTTAGAATTTACAATTTTTGCTATAGAAATTATAAACACCTTGCCCTGAGATTAACTTTTTTAGGGATTGGGTACAATAGGTAAAGCTTTAGGTGCTTGGTTTAGAGGAATTACCTACACCTTATACAGAGACGACCTTTCAGTGAATGAGTTCAATTGGAATAGTACTTTTTCTTGGAATACAGGAATAATGCAGTACTTGCCTAGCACCGACTTTTTAGAGAATTGAACAATATAGAAACTACTCATAATAATAATAATATAATGTATGGGTAGCCAGGCAGTGACTTGGAAATGTGTACAATTGGTAGAACTCTTAAATAAAATACTGGAATTATATACAGCTGTAAGGCATCAGTGGGTTTAGCAAAATTTTACTCATAAAAACTAATTAATAAAAATTTGTAAGTAATATTCAGAAGTTCATTTATGACCAACTTACGTTTTGATGCGATGGTTTAATACAGTATTGGGCGAATATTTATTGATGTTCTAGTTTGTATCTTCATTTAATCATTCTTCATTTAATTAAATTTGACTAATCAAATACTAAGATACTAATTAAATTTAATTAGTATCTTCATTTAACTAAATTTGACTAATTAACTGCAGCTGTTTTAAATTTCTTATAAAGATCACTTGATTGCTTAAATCGTAAATTTATAAATTTAAAAGCAAAGAAAACAGCAAAAAAATTCACCATTTCTTGTGAGAGAAAATGTTTCGGTGTCCTGCTCCATCGTTAGTTTAAAACCCTAAACGCCCTGAAACACAGGTACAAGCTAAAATTCACATTGCAAACATTGAACATAAATCTTCAAATGAAAAAAAATTAATAGAATTTCTGGTTTGCTTCAAAATGTATCGTAAAAATTGTGCTCAACTATTTTTAGGGTATTAGACTCGTCTAATTTGATAATAAGATTTTTTTATTATCAAGATACTCATTTTAGTAATAGCTTTCCCGCAGTAACGAAGCAGTTCTGCTTCACTGCCAATCTAACAGACACAAGAGTTTTTCGAAAAATTTTTTAAGTATTAAAGAGTTTGAAATAGAGATACATTTACAGTGAGATTTTTGGAATTTTTAAGTTATAAATAGTCCGGGATAAAGATACATGAATGTGTACACAACACACATGTGCACACATGTGGGTTGTGTGAAATACTAAGATACATATGATTTCATGTATTTTTGTATTTTTTTCTAACAAAAACTCCAAACATTTTGACAATCATTTCCACAGAATTTTCGCTCATTACCTTGCACAGCCGAAAAATATCCTGAGCCCAAAGAACTGAAATCACTGAGGAAGTCATTAAGGTGTAGAATTTCTATCTACTTCTTATGAAAATGAGAACAACAATTGTGCTTAGCTTCTCTCATTTCGTATGAAAGCCTTTTTGAATGAGAAAGAGCGAGTTCTATAGCAGTGGAGCCAGCAGAAATTAATTTTTTAGGAGCGATGTTTTCGCACTCAGCAGCCTGGATGAGAGCAAGAAGTAATTGTACTTTAATGGAGGACTGCGTTGCCTCGAACGGTGTCTGTTTAAAAAATGAATTTGAAATATGCAAACCTTTTCACGTTTTGTACTGTAATTAATGTGGGAATTACTTGAGAGATATGAAAGAATGAGCGTAATGAAGGTTAAAAGTTCCATTGTTAATTATTACATGTTTTTCCTATTTAAAGCAAGAACCTCGAAAAAAACACATTTCATTAAGGTCACTTTAGCGTCCGAATCAGTCCATTGATGTATGTTAAGGACGAATAAAAAATGAAAATTTATGATATATTCAAACCTATACCAGATTTAGATAATTTAATATTTATTAATATTTTAATAGATTCAATGTCTATGAGCAACATTTCATATGAGTTGTAGAATTTATTTATTATTTTCATTCTTCACAGAAAACCGATTTAATTTCTGCATACAAATTTTCGAAGGAATTACTTCTCCACAATTTCGGGGCGTACATATCTATATGACAAACCATCGAATTCCGTAAAGCTTGAAGTGCAATAAATTTACCGAGCATACCTAAAAACCTCAAAGTATTCAAATACTCCCGCCGGTCCCTAGAAATAAAAGAAGAATTTCGCGAAGTTAAGCCAGGTCCGACGATCTACAATAAAATCTCAAAAACGACTGAACATTTTCGGAGGGAAGCTTCGTTCCAGGAGGCTCTAGATTCCCTACCGCTAATTCCTCCTTAATTTTCAGCTCAAGGAATGACGAGAAGTTTTAATGGGAATAAGTGATATCATTAGCCAAAGCTCTCGTACTAGTACATTCCAGGAGTCGGTGGAAGCTAAAGACAATGTCTTCGTCCAATGCATGAGAAATGTGATAGAGTTTCAAGCAGACGTTCAAGTCAAAAAATCTCTACACTTTTTGTTCATGGAGGCTGCGTTGCCTAAGGAACATCCTCTTTGAAACTAGTAAATGAAACCTGATGTTCATATATAACCGCGAAGTTAATGTGAAACTGTGAGGTTCAAATGAAGCCCGTTCAATGAATTCTTGAGATCTGTCTATTTACAAAAAAAAAATACCTTCGGGGAGGCTGTTTCAGACGGTCGAATAATATTTTATTATTTTCATGCAGTTATTCATTATACAATTCTGCTATTTTCAAAAATGTATTTGCAATTTTTAGCTTTTTTCAACAATTCTAATCTGGATGTTACCATAAGTTTTGGTGGTAATGAAGTTATCCGAACTCAACTTCAGCACTATCATAAATTTTTGGTCTACTCGTATGATTAAATACAACTTGAAAGTTGAAATGTTTCATATCCTGAGCATTCCGGATTTTTGTTTTTATCCACAGATTCAGTAATAATTCGCAAACTTAAATTGAGTAGATGGAAACTTTATCAAATTACCAGCTTATGGACTTTTGGACTTCGTATTATTCAGCATATTTATTTGCAAGGAACTATTCTGATGACTGGCAATCAAACTTTACTTGTAAAACTTCCTCTTGTGCAAAAGTTGTGTAATGTTCTTTGAGCGCGTTTTGAATAGCCGTAGTTAAGTGCTGCTACTTTATGAACTCTTTAAAGAATTCTTTGGAACATCCACTCGAACTCATCTCCATGATATCAAATAGAGACTTGTCTGCATAACTTTAATCAGGTCAAGGATGCAGGCTATGTATACTTAGATTGTTCATTCAAAGACCGGTATTTTATTCATTCAAAGTCCGATATGTCTAAAGCAGTCGAATCGAATTGTAAATCAACACCTCGCTAAAGAAAATAAATGTTGCTCTAAAATAAACTATGATAGCCACCTTATTATATAGTTCCCATATCTAAGTCAAATATTTTAAACGGCCTCGTCGTTACATTTGCATGTATGAATTCAGTCTAAATCATTTAAGTTACAACGCATTATTATAATGTGTTTTATAGTACACTGTATGCAGTTTTATTTAATTGAAACTTCAACTTGAGTTTCTGTTGACTTGAGGAAGAAAAGTCAACGCGAAAAACAGCCAAACAAAACGACTTCAATATTCACTGATCAAACATGTGGTTTATTAAGGAATGATTTCTGGCTGCAATAAAATTTGCTCATGCGAAATTTATTTCTTGAACCGGAGCTGAAACCCGCGAGAGATTAATTAAAAATAACCAAATCAACATATTCGTCCTTTAATTTTTTTCTGAAACTGTGACAGACATTCAATGGAATTACCAAACAATTTCCGTCATAATTTCATAATCACCCTCAACTTTCTGTAGGAGGCATCATCCATGCATTTTCATGTTCACCCCGGCTGCCTTCATGCCTACTTAAGAATCAGTTTTAAAAATCATCCAGATAATTCCCCACACAGTCATGCATGCACAATAGCTGTGAATTGCGCATTCGATTTACTTAATTTTTTCTAAGGCCGTCGTAGACATTATTTGATCCAAACCCCAAGCACGTAATACATCCTAAAGCTAATAGGAACTTGCGTGAAGAGATCCTAATCGAAGTTCATTTCTTCCAAGAAAAGCTTACTCGTCACGCTTTCGAAGTTGAAAGACAATTTGAAGAGTTACATTGAAAAACTAGAAGCTAAAATGCGAGTAACTCCATCAATCCCATGAGAGATTTTCAGAGATAACTTCTGACCAAAGATCCAAGTAGTTTTCCCAAATCAGTTTTTTGGGTTGTATCTCAAGCTTGCGAAAAAAGTATTCCGTAGTAATTAAGACGATCTTCAATTTTTACACAAGATCTCCAGCCTTAAAATGAAATTACTAGAAGTCATTCGATCACTTCATTATGTTGGCTGCAAAATAACAACAATTTCCAATATTTTCTCCATGTATATTGAATATATCAATAATAACAGCCTCAATTTTTTATTTCACTAGTACAATGCGGTGAAAATTTTCTTCACATTGCATTTGTTTCATCAAAAAGAATTCCTCTCATACGCGTTCACATCAGGTAACATGGTCAATACCCTTGTACGTCAAATCTAAAATTCCCTGAAAATTCGCAACCAAAACCGCCATTGACTCGTTGGTAGCATTTTCCCACAGAAACATTTAACTTCCGATCCTAAAAACACTGAGCAGTGAACCCTTCAAACGCAAAGAATGGGTGTTAGTAGAGATTATTCATTGTACTATTGGGTGCGAAGTGCTGCTTTTCCTCTACTATAACCGTATTTACGTAGAAGTGGGACTAACTTAAAGATATGTTAAACTTCACCATAGCTGATAATAATGGATCTGGAACGGATTTTTTTTTAATTCAGTTTCAAAATTTGTTGAAATAATTTGTATAAAGTTTCGGTGAGCTGGTAAAAAATTCAGGATAACGGAACGAAATTATTTCCAACAACCGATATTCGCCATCTAATTGCGTTAGCCTTTATTGTGTCGCTTCATAAACTTTTGAATAATTATAGAATTGAACTACGATTCTAATAGCACGGCTTGGAACGGTTATGCCAAGATTACCGGGGAAAAACCCAATCAGTGTTTTTTCACCTATTTCACCATAATTTGCACTATTATAGGTATTCCTTGAATGATAATGATTTATTCATTGAATTATTTCATATAAAAATAGTTATTTACATTTCATCAAATAAAGTTACTTCGTGTTAAAATCGAAATCTGAAATGTGTTACGTTCTCATTCCATTTGCCCCGATCTCATCAAACACGCGCATTGAGATAATTAAGATAAAGACATAATATTCGCAAGCAATAAATTTCATGAAGGATCGATGATCAAAAGTTGCAAATTTTGTATCAGAAAAGAACAACTGACATAAAATAATTCCAAAAGAGATAAAATTTGAGATGTATATACTATATATAACAATTCACGGTCTCAATGACTGTATCTTCTTGTAAAGCCACGTGTGCAGCTTGGAAGACGGCGACAGCAGCAGCCAAGGTCTGATTTTCTGTATCTTCTTGTAAAATTGAGGTACAAAAAATTGAGGTATCAAAAATAAAAGGTAAAATTTTTTTCTGTATCTTCTTGTAAAATTGAGGTATACAAAATTGAGGTATAAAAAAAAGGTAAATTTTTTTTCTGTATCTTCTTGTAAAGCTACATGTGCAGCTTGGAAGACGGCGACAGCAGCAGCCACGGTCTGATTTTCTCGTCTAGAAAAACAAGCAGCCCTCATTTCGTCGCCCTGAAGTATCAGTAAGAGCCCTCAGGCTCCCTACGAGAAGAGCAGCGACTCAACGGCTCTCTTGAGTGCAGATGTTCCTAAACAAGGAAAACATCGCGACAAATTGTGTACAGCTCGTCACCTGTGTTTACATTTTTCCTCAGGTGAGCGTGTCCAGGAATGCTGAGGGCATGTTGGTGTTGGCATGTTGTTGACATGTCCTGGCACGTTGTAGATATTTTAGTGCAGGCATTTTATTGACATATTCTGGCATGCTGTTGACATGTTCTGGCACGTTGTAGATATTTTGGTGCAGGCATTTTATTGACATGTTCTGGCATGCTATTGACATGCTCTGGCATATAATGGACATGTTCTAGCTGGAATGTTGAGGATATTTGGTGCCGGCATTTTGTTGACTTGTTCTGCCATGTTGTGGGCATTTTCTGGAATAATGTGGACATTTTTCTGGCGTGTTGATGACATGTCCTTGCATGTTGGTACAGGCATATTGTCGACATGTTCTGGCTCGTTGGTGCTGGTTTGTTGGTGCAGGCATGTTTAGGACATTCTGTGGCATGCCAAAGACATGTTCTAGCATGCCTATGCAGGCATTTTGAGGACTTGTTTTGGCAATTTGTGGACATGTTTTCGCATTATTTGTAAATGTTGATGCAGATATGTGATGGACATGTTTATGTAGGCATGTTGTGGACGTGTTGGTGTAGGCATGGCGAGAGCATGTTGGCACAGGAGTAGTTTGGAGATGTTCTGGCATGTTGTGGCCATGTCAGTGCAGGCATGTTATGAATATGTTGGTTGAAACATGTTGTGTTCATTTTGGTGCATGAAAATAACAATGAAAGCCTAGCTCGTGATATCTGTAGATTGAAACAAAGTTCTTTAACATAAAAGCAAATCTTTCTTATATTACTCGACGCTGTTGTTCTAATGATGGTTAATTTGAGGTTCAATCATTTAGTGAAAGAAAAGCTTTATTTGAGGAGGGTTTTCAAGATTCCTCTCACCTGTGTAGTAAAATAAGAACAAAATCACTGATAAATAAAAAACAGCTGGTGAAGCATAAAGCACTCTTTTTCGTAAAAAAAATTGTGCAACTTGTTCCCTAATACAATCAAAATCAACAAACGGTAAAAAAATAAATTCATAAAGATCATGCATGTAATTGACTTTAACTTGTGCTCTCCTAAATGTAGCGACTAGTTAGTTGTGAACTAAATTACATCAAAATATATTGATATGAACATAAACTGAAATATTATATAAAATCAAATTAATTCACAGATACACCGAACAGCCAAGTCCACATGTCGATGATGCCTTGTGTGAGGTTGGAGAAGTACGAGAGCCGAATTGTAAACGGAGTTACGAAACACTCCTAAGTGTCCAGGGGCCGTACTTTCAAAAAGAGTTAAGAGATCGAAAGTTCATCAGCCAATCATTGACGGCCTTTCAAGCAAAATCCACCAATCACAGACAAGAAGATAGAGCGTAAGTACATACTTTTCACTTAGCGAGTTTTGAAAGTATGGCCCCAGAGCTATTGAGAGCCGAGAGCAACAGAGTGTCCCGAGTTGCAGAATGGTCTAACACACAGTTTCCAGTGGCACAGAGTGTCCCAGAACTAAAGTGTCTAAACCTGCAGAGTTTCCAGAGCTAAAGAGAGTCCCAGAGCTATAGAGTGTACAGAGCTACAGAATTTCCACAGCTACAGAGTGTCCCAGAGTTACAGAGTGTTCAGAGATAAAGAGTTTCCAGAGCTACAGAGTGTCCCAGAGCTATATAGTGTCCAGAGCTACAGAGTGTCCCAGAGCTATATAGTGTTCTGGGCTACAGAGTTTCCAGAACTACAGAGTGTCCCAGAGCTACAGAGTGTCCCAGAGCTATAGAGTGTCCAGAGCTACAGAGTTTCCACAGCTACAGAGTATCCCAGAGTTACAGAGTTTTAAGAGCTAAAGAGTGTCTAGGAGCTACAGAGATTCAAGAGCCTCTCACTTTTGGAAATTGTATCGACATCGGGATCTATTTTTGCGAGGGAGAAAAATTTTATTACGCGTGTGTGTGACGATGCTCTAAGTATTCTCGAGGTATCAATTCGACTTCCATGATTGGAATAAAATTTGATGAGAAGTAATCCTGTAATGAAGGTAATATCTGATTTAATCACATTATGTTTTGTACAAATTTTCTTCTCTACGGTAATGTTTGACATCAAACTTTCAAATAATTATAACATCAAATGAGAAAAAATATAACTCAGTACTCACTGCAGTGAGTGACAGAGAGCGCATTTTCTCGTCGACGAAAACTTGAGGTCACGGACGGACGGACAGACAGATAGACAGACAGACAGACAGACGGACATGGCGAGCACAATAGTGCATTTTTTCCATAAATGAGAAAATGCGCTAAAAAGTAATTAAATTTATTAAGCATTTATTAATGCTAAAATTTAAATTATATGAACCTAATTGATACCGACCACAATAACGAGATCGATCATTGGTGCCTTTAACATACATTTATTCGAAAATTAATGTCATTGAATATATCATTAATTACAATATTATGCATTATTGTATTATGACATTTTTACTGCCTCATTTTCCTCCAGTAGGCGACGAGCAAACATCAATCCCAACCCAATCAACACAGTCCACTCGCTTAATTTTTTGAAGTTCTTCAAAAACCAACTGAGTCGCAGGCTACACAAAAGAGAACAAAGCCAACATTTCACAGAGGGGAGATATGAAGCCATGTCTGCATTCTTTTATTCGTGAAGCCCTCACAGGAATTTTTGTGTTTCTTCATCACGTCCGTACTGACAATGCAAGTATTTGCCCAGTAAACACCTCCGAATGAACCTTATTGCAACAATAGCCGCTCGTATGATGAAGAAGTAATTTAACTTACAGCTCGACTTCTCAACTTTATGAGTGAAAACTATTTTTTAACTAAACTTTTTTTAACGTTTTTTGTCATAGGTGAATCACTAAAAGAAGTAGGCCAACTAATATTACTAATGTCATTATTATTTACAAAGATTAACAATCGCACTATTTCTAATTAGAAAAAGTTTTATAATGCATGATGTAATGTCTGGGAGTTGCTCAAATTATGACCAGTTGATTTCTTTTGAATTCTCATCAAAAATAATCCCACAATCATAAGGAAGACAGACCTTAAAATAAATATTACAATAATTTTCATTCTCGTAATCATCAGCCCAAATCGTGTTAATATTGCCCACATTTCTTAGGCGTTATTATTTTATGTCAACAGCAGTTATTCGTCAAGTTTAGTTGAATTTGGCTATAAAACTGCGAAACTGTACTGCATGTTAATCAAGGATTATACTAAACGTCTCATTTCAATATTTAACAATTAAAATAAAAAAATTATTCACATTTATTTTGGAAAACAATCAATCAGTAAACAGCGTATTTCCCGAAATCCAAAAGAATCAAGATTTCTATGAGTGGTGTGTGAATCATCGTAACAAGATGTATAGTTCGTTTATGTTGGGATAAAGCAGTGAAATGTAGTAACTTCTGGCCATTCATTTTTTATCTGAGCTATAACCCGCCTTACGATCTTGAGGCTTTAGTGTTGAACTCTACGTAGAAACAGGTTTAGCGAAGTTACCAATCGTAATTGAAGTGAGTGCCTCTTATGCACTGTTTAGTAGACTTCGTCGGTGATAGGAAGTGAGATGGTTACAGCATCTTAATAAATTGCCGGCCATAATATAGGTGAAAAATATTTTCTTGAACAAAAGTTTAAAGAAACACCCATTTACATGATTTCCTGTGAAACTCTGACAGCAATCTCTAAATCAATTAAAGACACAGTGAAATTTTATGTAAAACCGAAGGCAGAAATCAATTTTGATCAGCCTAAAAATCAAAATTCTTGTGGTCCCAGATTGAACTCTGCAAAAAAAGGCATAGTTTTCTGGTTCAGATCGTTTTTTTCCAGACTTCGTTCGTTTATGCGGATAATTTTCTCCCTAAAAGTGTCGAGCTCAGAAACTTTCTTGCCAAACCACCGCTGCAACGACCGGGCAATGTGGAGGGGACACGGCAAAAAAACTGTAAAATTTTATTTTAGTTTGCTTCAACATTGAACAAGAACAAAATTTGGAATTACCTTGTATAACAGACCTTCAATACAAACCTTCAATAATTTCATTCAAACGTTTCTGGTAAAGCGATATGACATTTTATTTACGTTACTCTGCTGAATGACTGAAAACAATAACTACTGTGAAATCTCTTTGAAATTTTCGTCATAAAATGCATCTTGAGATGAAATCTGTAATATCATATTATGATCACACTCTCATTTTTCGACAAGGGTGACAATCCAGTTACTTAAGGTATTCTGACGTCACATTTCGTACGTGACGGAAATCAATGACGTGGGCAAAATAACCTACTTGTAGCTCGTACGACTTCTGTCAACTTATTCTTCCTACGCTGCATTTGTTGCTGCGTCTGATGCATGGCGAACACAGAGGATTCTGTCGCCAGCGCAGCATTCCGTTGTCGTGGTGACAGTGGCGATCTCCACGAATTATGTCACCAGCGCTGCATTCTGTTGCCGTAGTGACTGTGGCGATCTCCACGAATTATGTCACCAGCGCTGCATTCTGTTGCCGTGGCGACAGTGGCGATCTCCACGAATTATGTCACCAGCGCTGCAATCTTTGCCGTGGTGACTGTGGCGATCTCCACGAATTATGTCATCAGCGCTGCATTTTGTTGCCGTGGTGACTGTGGCGATCTCCACGAATTATGTCGCTAGCGCCTCCTTCTGTTGTCGTGGTGACTGTGGCAATCTCCACGTATTATGTCACCAGCGCCGCCGCATTCTGTTGTCGTGGTGACTGTGGCGATCTCCACGAATTATATCACCAGCGCTGCATTCTGTTGCCACAGACTGTTGCCACAGACACCATTTCTGGTGACTGTGGCGATCTCCACGAATTATGTCACCAGCGCTGCATTCTGTTGCCGGGTGACTGTGGCGAACACTGAGAATTCCCGCTGGCCGCATGTAAGCATCGCTAAAGCCAGCAAGGCTGTCTGCATCTTCGTTTTGTTTTGCCTACAGTTGCAAGATGATGATCTATCATATTGTCTTTATTACTTTTAAGCAAACAAATACTTCTTCATTGTTTAAAAGCTTGCTCAATAAAGTCTTTTGTAACTTTTATTGATTTGCCCTCATGTTTGTATATTTTCCTCAGAATAAATCTTATAAACAGTGAGAGCCAATAAGATGAGTGTTGGTTCATGTTAAGGTTGTATCATTTCCCTGAGCTCTTTCGCAACAACGTTGAACGCCGATGAGAAATTAATTCATTTGACCTCACACTCAAGTGCAGCTACCAGCATTTGTGGCGAGGTCTCGTTTTCAAGTATATATCAGCTACATTTGAACCTGAATTTCCTGAGACTCGAGAAGGTGAATAGTGACGACGGCCATTTGAATAATCCTTCCGTTTAAAAGACCGACACACGATCCAAAGAAATGCTGAAGCCCGTTCTGCAGGAAGCTTCTTCACTGATTTAAAAGCAGTTCAGGTCGTTGTTTACTGAAGGTATCTGCTCAGCATTTGGTAGTGGGACTCAGAAACCCAAAGAAGCTTCCTCACTAACAGTATACAATATTTGAAATTCATGGGTATCTGTTGGTTTATTTACATCGATTAGTTTTTTTACTGTCAAAAAAGAAAACAGATAAAAAATGTATTGATGAGTAAGCAAATTTATGAATCGTTCAGTCCATAATGACTAGTGAATGATCAAACAAACAAAATAGAGGAATATTTCGTGATTCATTAGGTTTAATCCTAAGGATTATCGCTTAAGATTTTTTTGCACTCTTCAACAAGAAAAAATTTCTTTCACGTCGTAGACCTACTTCGAATTGCCAAAAAAAGGAACAATAAAGTAATAAATAACTTAATATTTTATTCAAGAATCAATATTGATCGATGTTCGTTGTGACCAACAACGATTAACAAATTTACCCATACTATTATAGTTAGTTAGCTTTTAATATACATCAATAGTTGGGTTATTATAAAAAAAAGACCTTGCTCTAACTATTTCTTTTAATATTCCAATGTTTCGACTCAGAATGGGTGTGCAAAACAATTTTCACTAAAGTTCAAATTGTTTCAAGCCTGGTGGGAAAACGGTATATATTCAGTCAGGTTCGCTACATCTGCGGTCACAGAATTTAAATTCGAATGAGCTCACTTCACTTTTTCTTATGAAAGCTTTTATCCTCACATGATGTTAAACTTTCATATACAATTAGAATACTAAGTATATTTTAGTCCGCAAAGAATATTGTTGCTAAGACGTGCATTAATTATCCGACCAATTAATATTATTTCCCCGAGCAGTAAAGAATGTCCAGATTTGCTTGTTGAATTTGTTAATGAGCTCCAACTCATTAGGGACCTAAATTGCACCGAATTTTCAATACAATATCTTATTGAAGCATAACTTATGTTATGATTTAACAACGAATTGTTGAGTTCAATTTGCTGTTAAATCGCAGCCCGAATGATTATACATCCGATTTATTTATTATTTTTTTTATACGTTGAAAACCGAAAAATTCTAAAATACAGTTGTAAATTTGTAATGATTATTGAACAGATTGAATTATTTTATACATATTATTGAACTTCTTCGTAATAAATTTTCAGTTGTGGATTTTATTCATAAAAAAAGTCTTCATTTAAGATTTATAAGTAAATTATCCGTTAAATATTTACGTTAGAATCAGTACACCATGCATAGATGTTTTTTCGAGCCTACTTATATAGTTCGTCAAAATTGCTAATTGCAGAGATTAATAAGGCACAAAATTCCCTAATTCTAGTGAATTTCTGGTAGGTAAAGTAGTTTTGGCTGAATTAACCCATCGAAATACAGTTAAGATCAGTAAAAGTTATGAAACGTCAAATGATTACTCGTATACTGTATTTTCATTTCAAGTCACAATTAAGGGGATTAACGTTGTTATCGCGTATACGTTCAAATACAACAATTTGTATGGAAGTATTTCTTGTCGTATCCTGCTGTATTTGATGATCAGATAAATTCACTTTACCCCTCCTAAAGCTTATGAGAAAAATATTCCTGCCATTCCGAGAAGTGAGTGGTAGGAATGATTTGAAAATTGGTTATACTGTACAATTAAATAGTAACACACTTTTCCAAATAAATAGTGACGCAGAGAACGGACGTTGCATCGAAATACCTTTTGCAACTGGGTCAAGACCAGACAAGTGCTCAAACTGCATCATTATTTTGAAAAAGTCTTGCTCATATCTTTTGGTATAAACGCGAAAATATCAATAATAAACTTGACTAACTACTACCTGGAAGCTAACTGCGCTACTAAATGACAGTCAAAGTCATGCATAACAAAGTGGTTGGTAAACGCAGTCTCGACTTTCAACAAAAATCGCACCTAATCGCTGCAAATTAGCTATATACGAAAACACGGGAAATTTTTTCAAGAGCGATTTACTTGCAGGAAGTTTTTAACACAATTCTGTATGGGCGCTTGAAAAGATCCTAAATGAGGAGACGTTGAGAAGAAGGTCGTGGCTGTTGTGAAGCTGAGGCTGTGGATACAAGACTAACGATGCCACGAAGCTTGTGTAAACATTAGCATGAGCGGCCATTAATGCCTTGCTTTATTAATGGCGCATATCAGTCACGCCAAGTCATCAAAATGCCTTCAAGAATGAAAATTCAGGGAAATTTTAGGTGAAAACTTGTCAATCTAGCGAATAAATATCAAGCCGAAGAAATCTGATGAGTTGTTGCGAATAGATTCTGTTTTGGTACGATAATTCTTGCATCATGGAAGCGAGATTTTTAGTAGCTTGAATTTCCTCAAGGCGGAATTTCCGTAAAATGAGCCAACATGGAAGACGTGAAAGATGAACCGTGAATTTAAAGCGAATTCGAGTTGTTGTTTTCAAGGAATCCGTATGCGATGAACTCATCGACAGAAATTCAGAAATTCTTGAATTTCAGCGCTAAAAATAATAATATGTTAAATTATAAAGAATTAGTTACTCTTCTAGTGAAATTATTCATTTGTTCATGGCCTATAAAAATGTTTTTTTCTGCGACCAATATCCCAGGATTTTAAATTTCTCCGCAAGCATTAAATGCATAAACTCAAACTTTTCCAGTTTCACTCTTAACTGCCGGTAGAACTGTGGTTTTGACTATTCCGTATCTCAGCTTTTGACAGATACAATGATAATGCGACGAGTCGAAACGCCAGCAAACCGCTTCAGTTCCGCAGTAACATTTGTGACCACTATAGGAACTGCGCCCAACAAATCCCGTTTTATGCTGTCAATTCCATACGAGGAAATACACAAGCTTCCAACTGAACATAAAATCCAATATAACAGTAACATTTGTGACCACTATAGGAACTGCGACCAACAAATCCCGTTTTGTGCTGTCAATTCCATACCGCAGGAAATACACAAGCTTCCAACTGAACATAAAATCCAATAAAACTCAGCTCGCGAAACAAGTGTATTGTTCTGAGTTTCGAACGTTTTTGGATTGTTGTCTCAATAGACTTTATCGTAGTTTTCCCGGCTCGAATGAGCTACAACATGCTTTTTCGTAAATCCAATTGTACGTATTTTAATAAAATTGCAGTAACTTTTGTGTAAAACTTTTGTAAATAATCGAAATCCTTTTTCATCAATCCAAAAGAATTGATGAAATATGTAATACGTGAATTTGGTAGGAATAAATATCATGAAAAAGTTGTCCAGTGTATGCATGATTTGAATTTGTTCCTATCTATGTCTCAACTCCCCTTCGACCCGACCTCGTAGTTAATTTTTATCAAGAATAAATAACGAGATCGCGATAAACTGCGGTAGAAAAAAGTCGTCCAAGTGGGGGGATCACAGTTAAATTTGAATCAATTTTATTTAGTCCTGATATTTATAACATGAGATTTTAGATGATTTAATATTTAAGTCTTTGGCGCCGACCATTTACAATTACATGCTGAATAATTCTTAGGGAATATGTTTATACAAACGATAACTCATATTAGTGAAGAAATAGTAAAAACACTGCATTTTTCTTCTATCCATCATTCCATTTACAAAATGTCCACCTGAACAGTTTACGGCAATTAATAATCATTATATCCTTGATCCCCATATTTTTATGCGTGTTTTATCATTAGAGTTGAGAAATGGTTTTAGCAACGCGAATATCATTGAAAATTAACTCACACAAAAGGATAACTAAACAAATTTTGATCTAATAGTGGTTGAAGAAACGTGAATTTAGCTCGCTTTTGGTAACTGCAATACGAGACCAAGGCTATTTTATAGGACCGCTTTCAATGGGTGTAAGAAAACATGCGGCGATTTATCTTAAAATTTATGCTGGAAATTACGGACTAATAAATTCTACACACAAAAATTGTTTCTCTTGTTTTGTGCATGAGTTTTGAGCGGGAAAATTGGCCATGAGATTTTCAATAAAGTGATTCAAAGGATGGTAATTAGAATAGCACTCCTTGCGCCCATAGAAACCTCGGGAAAATTGATGCAATACGACAATGGCCATAATGAACGCTGGTCCAATGAAAGCTACTGTACAGGAAAAATTAATGTAAATAATAATTACGTTTGGAAGCAATTAATTATTCTTCCCTGCTTGTTATTAAACGAGAGGAGCGAAGGGGCTAATTAAGCAGTTTTTTAACACACTATTATGGACGCACAATTATTGGTACCACCAGAAACGTGAACTTTTTTCAAAATATTATTTGTGTATATTTTTATTCATTTTAATGCGCAGAGTAACTGGGGTGAAATTTTTTATGGTTAATATTCGTATTGCTTCAGGCATCCCATTGATTTGATTTTCAGAGCACATTGTATATGAACAAAAGCATTAACTTTTAACCTTCTTAAATTTAAAGTTTATTAAAATACAATTTCAACCATTTTTCGTTTCCTTTGTCGTACTCGATAAAATGCCGCATTCATTTGGCCCGGTATAGAAACTCGGTACAATTTCTGCAATATTTGAAATATTTCAAATATTTCTGCAGTATTTGAAAATGAAAATGTTCATCACGTTGTAATTACAAACTGAAATGAATTTTGCGAGTAGAACTCTCAGAGTTTTAATCAAAGAGAACTTACCATTCAGAAACAAGGCCACATAATTTCAATATGAAACAATCATATGTAAATATTTTTTACATGCGATATGCCATGTGCATTAAGACGAATAGCTAACAGCTAGGAAGAGGATTATTGTATATATTTACAGTGTATTTATGTGATAATCCTACAGTGTGTAGGATTATTGTATGTTTACGCAAGCCAGTTCTGATGGTGTAGGATAAGCACTAGTCGAATTGAAATATTTAAAAGGACTTCTGTACGAAAAAATGCATATAATGAATATTTATAGGAATTTAGAACAAAATTTATTGAATTAAAAGAGGATACCATAGAAATAAGCCCAACAATATTATTATATATACATAGAAAGATTGTGAAACTGAAAATAGTTTGATTTTTAACAACGGCGGACAGCCCCATGGTATTATTATATATACATCGAAAGATTGTGAAACTGAAAATATTTTGATTTTTAACAACGGAGGAAGATATTTCCTTTAATTATCATTCTATCTCTTTGTTTGATAATGCCGAGTAGCCATCAACGTCAGTCGACCATCGACTTAAACCCTGGGGATTCCGACCCTTCTACGAGGGAGCGTTGTTAAAAGACGTTATTGGAAAACAATAATAACTCTCTTAAGCTGCTGCTTCAACGTCTTCATCCCCACACTTGTTCTCTTGACGCTCACAATGGCAGACAAGTGAAGTTACGTAAAATTAATGCTGACCACGGTCAAAATTATGGTGTTTTTGGCGCATTTTCTCATTTATGAAAAATGCACTATTGTGCTCGCCATGTCCGTCTGTCCGTCCGTCTGTCCGTCCGTCTGTCCGTACGTCTGTCCGTCCGTCTGTCCGTCCGTCTGTCCGTCCCTCTGTCCGTCCGTCTGTCCGTCCGTATGTCCGTCCGTCTGTCCGTCCGTCTGTCCGTCTGTCTGTCCGTCCGTGACTTTATGTTTTCGTCGATAAGAAAATGCGCTCTCTATCACTCACTGCAGTGTGTACTGAGTTATATTTTTTATATTTATTTTAAATAAATGATACGGTAATCTCTATAAATTTGGATGAACTTGTCGCTTAAATTGAAATGGGACTTACAATTTACCATCAAAGAAACCTCCAAGAAAATTTATCGGTAAATGAGATTGGTTTGGAGATTCGGGTTTGGGGATTCGATAATACGGGTGTAATCAATTATAACGACTACATGAGTGATTTGAATTCGGATTCAATTGTACACATTAAAATTTTTAGCTGAAAATTTTTTCGGCATAATGTTGCTAAAAGAAATTTCTCTTAATTAACGCTGAAAAGCTGTAGTTTACAAATTTACTAAATATATACATAAATGTAAATCCTCATATGGTATCCTAAATCCTCGCTAAGGTCTCATTTAGTAGTATAAAAGTTGGTAGTTAAAAATAAAATTAGTTTCCGGACACGAATGTTTAGCACGGTACGGCGATGTCGCGAAGTGACACACTGAGAAAAATCAATGTCACGAAATGACACACAGAGCAAAGACGCCCACGTGAATGGGGTGGGTATACAAGCAGATTTCTAGTACTGTAACTCCTGCCGCGGTTTTCGGCCAGACTATACGCGTAAACCAAAGTTAACAGGGTATCGGAAGTGTAATAATAACTCTATACTCTGAGTTGGAATCTCTCTAGAATTATAGACACGTTGTAAATGAAGGTTAACATTCGGAAAGTATTTCGTATATAGATTTTCGATATTTTAGCCTTGCTGTCAGAAGAAAAGCCATAACATAGTAATAAGTTCGATGAATAATTTTTCTACTATCAACTTACTTCAGACTGTCGCATTGACAACTCCTGCATTTAACTAATTATTAGTTTTCATTTAAACTAATTATAAAAAATTTAAAAAATGTAAAGTATGAAAGGTAAGGTATAACTGTATAAATAATAATAGAGTATAACTGTATCAATAATATCCAACTTGAAACGCAATGAACGAACGATACTTAAGTTCGTGCTTAAGAAGCTCTATTTTTGGGAAACAAAAGTCAGGAAATAAATGCTAGATTCAGTTACTTTGTTACGTTAATGACAAACCATACATACAGAAAACTTGAAATTCAAGTTTTTCAGCCGCAATTTAGCAAGTTGGACAGTCGCCCTGCAGTCAGTGGGAGGGAAACCATTTAACCCGACAGTTTCCTGCGGTATCACACGCCACTGGTTAAGAATACTCGAACTCAGATTACCTCTGCGAATTTAATCAAAAGTCGTTCAACGAAGATTGGGTGACTGAGCCTGGATTCTCGATTCGTTGATCTCGGACATACTACGCCATGAAACGCTCGTCTTTGCAGCCTCGCGCCGCTCGCGAAACGCATTGTCGGAAAATTTCTGCGTCTCTTTAGCGTAAAAAGCGGCTCAAACAATGCGAGAAACTCTCATAAAGAGGCTGAACAATGAGCTTATTACTTCAGAATATTTCCCTATAAACTTACTCGATTGCCAAGAGATCGAACGGAGTGAGGATTGCGAGAACAATTTATTCGACAGCCACGTGGAACTTTGCGCTTGGGTCTGAATTGAATTGGTCGATAGGCGCCGTACACAACGCGGAATGCGACAAGCCTGCAGACAGATTCTGCTATTACCAAGCAAAGGTAATGAGAGGAGAGGTTACCATGGTGAGAGGTAATAATGACCTGAATAACTTCAGAGCAAAGCACATTGCACCAAATCTCACATTTTTCTCAAATAGCAGTGGATTTGTGATCCTTGTGTTTCATTCGGCAGGTCATCGAAAACACGCAACAACCACTGTAAGAATTTTAATCTACAATCTCACACTACGAAACTTTTTGTATTCTGTTAACTCGACACGTTAAAAATACTCAACGAACACTAAATTTTATTTACTTAACCTTGCAAATAAGATGAAAATCAGATTTTACTTTTTCTTGTTCTTGAGTTACGTAGGCCAAAAATATATTGGGGGAGCTATAGGGATATAAATGTATAAATATCTTATATCCACGTACTCCTGAAACTGAAAATTGTGACTGATTGAGACAACAATTTGAATTCAACACTGCCGAAATATATTAGGGGAGCTATAGGGATATAAATGTATAAATATCTTATATCCACGTACTCCTAAAACTGAAAATTGTGACTGATTGAGATAACAATTTGAACTCAACACTGCGGAAATATCCGCTGAAGAAACCGTGACGTGGCTTGCTGTGCGTAGAAGGGTCACCTAAAGCAAGATTAAACGACTCGCTCAGGTAGTAAGGCTCGTTAAAAGAGAACGATAGCGACCCTTTATAGGAACCTAGCTTTAATAAACGGGATAACTTTGCTCGCAATGGGAAGAGGATGGGTAAAAAATTACCCGCGCCAAAATTAGTGGGATTATTATCGCGGGAAATATGCCGAGCGGGTCCGTGCTCGAAAAATATGGTGTCGTCTTGGCAGCGGCAATACGCGCTAAACTTTTCCTCAAGGAAATGTATGGTAGACATAAACCTCATCACCGTGCCTCAGGTGCGTTAAAATAAATCCAGGAATTTATCACTTAAGGTTCAACATCAAAACATTCATGCGTCTTGATGGAATAAATTTAATTTTAAGTTACTAACGAAACTTCGTTCATTTTAATCACGATCATAAAATTGCAATATGTTATTACAAGACATCACTGATTTAAATTAAAATTCTGGACCATAATACAATAAATTCAGTTGATGCGTGGTAAGGCCTATCGTCTACGCGTAGAACGACTTATTTCTTCTCTATACTACCAGTAGATGCTTAAAATACAGCGCTGAACGTCGGAAATCCTTGCCATTTAGCATGAAGACCATTTATCCAGTCGCCACCTCTCAATGGAACCATCTTAACGACTTTAATCTGTTGAATAATTGGAATTTAATGGTTCAGCCTTCTGTTCGTTAAGGTCATATCAGTCACAGTCATTGCCTGTGATGGAAATCCTCTCTTGGCCAATGTTGCAACGCGCTTCACTTACTTCAGTCTGCCCTCAACTCGAGACCGGTTACTGTTTGATTAAGGGTCTTCCAACGGCTATCCCTCTCGCCATGTTCAGAATTGGAGGCTCAACAGCTAACCCTGTCTCTTCATCTGCCTTCCGAGGAAATATTTTACCCCGTACGGAACCATGTTGTCCAATGGCCTCAAGTTGTTTTCAGATATATTTAACATAGAAGTTTTTGGTTAAAGAATTGCTAGGTTATTCACTGCATGAGCAAAGAATCAGCGATTTAAATTGCTTCTCTTTTGAGCAATGATCAAATTTTTTCATCAAACGTCATTATTTACTCAATTCAAAGCCTAATTGCTAGGCACACCATTTAAAAAACGAAAAAAATTGCTTCCCATGCCGATTTGTGGGTGAAAAAGAAATTAAATCACTTGGTAAAGTTATTACACTTTACTTGCAAAATTTAGAACATATTTTACTACGTCGTGCAAAGTTCGAACAAATGTAAAATTGTTTCATGCAAGTTCTTCAGCGTTCTTCGATGTCTTTCTAAATATTTGTTCTACATTTATTTTCTATCTTCCAATGAATTTCAATCTAAATTCTTCAAGAGAATGAACGAAATTTACACCCTTCGTTTTCTCGATAACTAGAAGAGATTAATGAGCTTGTTTTGCTGATAAGCTATGAAATAAATGAAATTTTTTAGTTATTTACCCGTTAAAAATTAGAAGATTAATTCGGAAATAGGAAACAATAATTCTAAGCTGGATCATGCAAATAATAAATTTTTAAATGAATAAATGTTTCTACACCGGAATGCTTAAGAATCAGTGCCTTGAGTAATTAGAGTTTTACTTGTCAGAGAGGAGAGAGGGGCAAGTTATGATCTGTTTCTTATCTCAGACATTAATTAACTGCGTTCATTTATCATAGTCGAAATGAGCTCAATTATTTTGGCAAACTACAATTTGTTCGCGAAAAATTCTTCGTAAACTGAAATCCTCAAACTAATGCAGCGACCCTTGACTCATTTAGAAGCAATGCGTATACTTAGTTTTCATTTTACCGAGATTATTAATTATTACGGTAATTTATTACCTATAAATCAGTCTGACAAAAATTTTTTTTAGTAGAATTCTAAGGAAATCAAGCTTATCACTTCTCAAATTATTCAGTTTTGGGCATTTCGGATCGCAAAATTTTAATGACCAACTATGAACTTGGAGGTAAATCAAATTCGTGGAAGAAGTCAAATCAAAGTGCCCGAAAATTAATATATCGGGAAAAATTACTCAGCCGCAACGAATACCATGAATTTGCTACCAATCGGGACTTCCAATACAACCAGTATTTAAATCGTGAACCACAGGGGTAATAAAAACTTTACTTCAAACCGATTAAATTGGCTTTTGATGAAGAAGTTCAAAGTTAAATTCAATCTTATATTTATAACTCTGCAATGGTCAAACATATACTACCAATTTATCCTTGAAATGAATTGAATAGATATTTTCAGAATATAAAGTCAGCTTTTCATCAAGAACTACGGATAATTGGGGTGCGAGCTCGCGAAAGATAAAATACAATTCAAGGAAATGTCGTTAGAATTCGTCGCTCGAGCGTAAACTGAGTCACGTGGAAATGGTGAAAATCAATCAACTTTGGTCGGTTTGCGAACTCCAAAGTGTATTTATTCACTATTCAGCATTGAATAGAACTGGACATCGCTAATCGCCGATATATCGCTCAGAGATATTTGAATTCAATCAAGAATCTAAATATTACGTGAAGATATACAGCTTCCTTTAGTGAACAAAAAAAACTCTTTTGATTTTCACGCAAGAAATATATTTTTTTCTCTCATGTGTGTTTCCGAGGAAATTTAAATCACAGTATTTTGCGCTCTTCAAGGATATTAATTAAATCTAGGATGGCAAATAAATCAGCTCCAATTATTCAAGAAATGGAAATACGGAATTTAGACTTTTTGGTTAGAATCAAAGACCGTATAAAATTTAAAAATTGTAAGCGCATTAAACTCAATTTTAGATCAGAATAAAATGACGCTTTAGGCAGAAATTTAAATACGATTAGAGCTTTCCATAGTAAATATTTCCATCTCACCACTTCATGTTCTGATACATCGTAGTTAAACTTGTCTATTTTCAACTCTAATGAACAAGGTTATTCTGAGCGAGAATAATAATTCTGGGTAAAACAAATAGTAACATTAGGTAATCACTGCTCTCAACTCCAACGCTAGTAATATCGTTTATTTTCGCAGAGACATTTTAAATAAACACAAAATTTACGATCTGCCAATTTGAAATGTAGTGTTCAGGAGTTCTATGTTTCGTAATCTTTATGAACGAATTAAGGTAAAACATAAAGCAAACTTGTCAGTTTCGAGCGATTATAGCTTAATGCTGATTGATGACCGCAATTCTTTTGCCATTTGCAAACATCGTCATTATTTTTTTATCTATAATCGATTTGTTTTATTTGGCTCCTCATAATTGGCTGCCAGTGCACTCGCCGTTGGGAAAAATATTTAATATAGAGCTTCATTTGATCTCCTGTGGGTGTACAAAAGTTTAGGACACCACTGCCGTAGGCTATGGCTCGATAGCCTCAATTTAAAAGTCAACGATGGGAGAATATTGCCCCCGGAGAAAGAGAGATTAATGGATCTGGGTAGGCACTCACTGCTGCAAGCCAAAGCTTTGTACCACTGCATCGTATCAATAATTCTCGAAGAAATCTTCTCAATCGAGTTTCTTAACGACCTGCTCTATTTTCAGTCAATTTGGCTAGCTCTATTTCCTGTGCTTTTTTTCGTACTCGCGCACGCATGGTTTGAGTACAGGGAATAGTTCTTTGGAAGAACGGAAGAGAGTTTTATGCATGCAGACAGGAAATTGATTCCTTTCATTCGGACACATCAGAATTAAATTTGACGTAACCATTTAATTACACTCGTGCTGGTTGGCGAGGTTTATGGAGTTTAATTCATCTATGAATTTTGAACAGTAAATTCAAATTAATCAATATTGGTGCATGAAACAAATTGAACAGAAAAAAATTCAAGAAGGAACAATTACACAATTTGACCTAAGTATCCTAACACATATGCTTCCGTAAAGAAGTATCCTATCTGGATCTTATCAAATTGCATCACTCTTGTTAATACAACCCTCCTAATTTCAATTTGCAAGTTTCAAAATCTAGGCAAATTTGATTGCCTAACGCAATGTTGCCCGATTTCAATTTTCAATGCAAGCATATGCACAAAATCAGCCGCATTCATACACTTATCATGTATAATTACCATCTCTGATGTTTTCTTCATCTGCGTTCATGTAATTTTCTGGTAATTTCCAAGACGTAAAAGACGCAGAATCAGATCGACAAACTGAGCAAAGTTATCATGTATAATTATCACTTTATAATTATCAATTATCATGTATAAATACCATCTCTGATGTTTTCTTCATTCTGCGCTCATGTAATTTTCTGGTAATTTCCAAGACGTAAAAGACGCAGAATCAGATCGACAAACTGAGCAAAGTGATCGACGATGGCAACAACTTTGCCTTGATGCTGCCTAACTCGGTTATCCTTGGGAAAGTTTCTTAACTTCTAGAAAGCATTAGATTGGCAAATGAAATTTCCAGCATTCCCTAATGGACCTGTACAATAATTATCTATATATTCGAATAATAATTAATCAAACAAAATTGAAGGTTATCTATCATACCTAATGTTAGCAGGTATCAAAGTCAGTTGATAGGATAAATTTAAAATATCATGAAAACTCCAAGAAAATGTCCAAAAAATCAATCAACTTCCAATAAACAAATGTTCAACTATCTTTACATTATCTCTCTTGCTAAATCCTTATATATAAACAGGAGTTACAATTTATTTCATAAAACATTTGTATTCTATGATTAATGATGAGAAATTTGAAAAGTTTTTCAAATATTTCACGTTATGTGTCAATTAATCATTGTGTCATTAATCATTATGTGTCATTAATCTTCGTCAATTAATGTGATAAGTATATGACCGTTTGAACCTGAATTCTTCTTCATTAAACTATAATCACATATGAGAACTCTCAATGATGAAAGTAGATTCAGTTACTGGTGAATTTTTTTTCAAAAATCATCAGAGCTTTAATAACGGCAAACTGGTCATCTCTCGCTTACGATTTATTTATCAGAAACGACTCAGGAAAATCATTCGAGATGCATAGGGAAAATGCTGACCTTTTCACCTGGCTAATACGTGCTTCACTCGAAGTCTGTCTCGGATTTGTCAAATCGGAGACAATATTTTAAACGTTTATCTTCATTGTAGGTATATACTAGTTAACTTCACGAGCAATAGCAAAGAGGAAAACTTAGGTTTTTTGGATGAAAATGATATTTCGTTTTAACTTTTTCATCAAAAAGCAGAAATAAAGATAGATGTTATTCAAAAAAATCAGAGAAATTAGGTAATGATACATGCAAACCACCGACTGTGCACATGTACATTAAAAATATAGAAATTATGAAAATTTTATCCAATATCTTTCCGGTTTTGGGAAATGAAATAATGTTCTCCAGATCAATACGCACCTAACATCAAGTTGAAACCGAAGACTTATAATTATCACGAATCCAACACTTTCCATTAAACTAAGTTCAATAAAAAATCTTCAGTAAAAAGTTCAATAGAAAATCGACGCTGCCTGTGCAGTGTGCAACAGTATAAATACCAAAATTTAATATACTGAAATACCCTGCCGAGAATCGGTTGGCAGAATTCAAGTATTTCAGAGTGTCCCAATTCGCAGATGTCTGGGCACACGCTAGAACTACCCCACGCCCAATCACCCGGACTTGCTTTTGACGAAATCAACCTTTAGATATTAAATTAATTCAGAGTACAACTAAATTCACGGTAAAACACTATAGATGGAATGAAATACTGAAATTCTCTGAGGAAAAATATTTTCAAGTCTTGTTTTAACATTGTTAACACGGCTTCAAAGAACGTAAAGTTACATTTTCTATCTTGAATATCGGAAATTTATCTGTGCCTTTTTTCTGAAAATTAAAAAGAAGGAAAATTTTCTTAGCCATATACGCATGACAGTTAACCACATTTTATGAATAATTCATCCTCACAGGATCTTAACGTTGACTTTACAAATAAAACGTATCGCCACAAACAAAACATATTACATATAATCCAATAACTCGACCGAATCTCTCGAGTCTATGACCTCTTTTACACGTCGTCCATTACGAACGTGCTTGTGAACGCATTCTATGAAACCATTAGCCCATAATTCTTAATACCCGTATTAATAATAATGACATAATTTGTATTGGAATAATTTCAATTTCAATGTAAATTTTCAACTGCGAAAATTTAAAATCAGATTCTATTTGGAACTCTATCGTTGTAATAAAAAGTTCTATAATTATCGCCTCTGTGAAGTGTATAAATGATTTTTTGTATTCCCGCCCTCGGTTATAAAAATTTTAATGCAAAAGAGAAATAATTTGCAACGTTTTGCTCTTCAATTGACCTAGGTTCCTGCTCGAACTCTGATCAATGTGCATAGAATAGTTCCGTTCTTTTAAGTGCTAATTAAAATTTTGATTTATTTCATCGCTTTTGATTTTTCATAATTATCTGCAATGAAATTTATCGCCATCTCGATTCTACACGGTATTTTAATCGTAAAATAGGTATCATTTCCGAAGCTACCTATCATTAAATAATGAAAATCAACTCTTAAATGAAGCGTTTTGACAAACTTTTAACCTACGGATATCACTAAATTTACGAATAAATCCGAACACGTCAGTGCCAACACATGCCATCTCTTTCCTCATGTTATATCCAATGGAGTGGAATAAGATGCTTCTTGTTTGCACATACAGCGCAAGGCGAGCGAGCATCTGTCGTGTGATCCAATCAAGCATTCGATGATAATTGGATCGCTTCACTGTATTGCAACGTCTCCTATTAACGCACGATCTTCAGAGCTGAGAAATGTTCCAGATCTCTGTTTTGCTGGCAAATTTTGCTGTAGGGATTTCATGTCTGCAGAGATCTGATCAAGTTTTTGAATAATTTACGTTTGCATGTTATGTTGTTGCATGAGATGTTTGAATAGTTTGGCTCCAGGTTCATCCAATATTCATATCTAGCGCTTAAATTCCTGCATTCCATTACTAAATGGATATTGTGCGTTTAGATTAACGCATGATTTAATCCTTCAGTAACCGATTCTGCTTTGAAAAAATGGATCCCAATATGACAACTGATTCTTCAAATAGAAATTGTATATTTTTAACACATTTCCTCATTTATGGAAAAAATGCACTATTATGCTCGCCATGTCCGTCTGTCCGTTCGTCTGTCCGGCTGTCTGTCCGTCCGTGAATTCACGTTTTCGTCGACGAGAAAATGCACTCTCTGTCACTCACTGCAGTGAGTACTGAGTTATATATTTTCTAACATTTTTTCCTTCGTCTCATCTGCTCACTCACGAGAAGAAATCCGTACGTAAGGCAAAAGATGCTGAAGCCTATAAGGTACAATGAGCTTTATTGGTCGCAGATCAAATCCTGTCGGATAGATCTAAGCTGCATGCCTAACACGCGCCCGGCATCAATCTCTTCTAACTTTCACAGACGCATTTCCTGGGCGTCTCGAAAATTTTGTACTTCTTGCCACGTTTCGTTTGCCGCTGACGAATTTTGGCTTTTGACATTCAATATGGCACAACCGACATTTTCAATAGAGCACAACCGACAAGTGAAAGCAATTGTTTTTATATGATTCTTCTTTCATATTTTTGTTCGCAGTGTTTCGCTTATTTAAACATTATGAAATTAATTAAGAAGTTTTCAATCTGCTTCCTAAATTTCAAGTAATGAATGCAGAATAATGCGCAAATCAAAATTAAAAGCGATTTATAATGAGCCAGTTTTTCCCATGAATTAATCCAAAAATATTATAAGGATTTTTTCTTGTTTAAACCAAACTCCACATAATCTGAACTACTATGATATAGAATAGCTGCTATTAATATATAACCCATGGATCTTTGTATTATATAAAGGAATGTACCTTAGTAATACACATTAGCCAAAACTTGATTAAAGAGGAACCGAAATTCCTATCCTTGGTTCTCCATATTGGGGTCATTCCGCCGTAACAATATTATATACTTTTGATTTTCATCTCACTCATAATCCTCCTCTGCATGAAAACAGTAATTGAAAAATCACTCAAAAATAAAGGCTTAAATTATATAGCCTTCCATTATTTGTTCATTCTAACAAGAACATTATATTATTCATTTATTTGCTTTCGACATTTGAATTGCAGCCGATTATACACGTAGAAATAAAATGTCATCTACATATTTTATTCATTTGACTATTTTTCCAGTCATTACCCTAGTGATGCATTTTTCATTAAATTGATGTCCTCCGCCAAGTCATGACAGTCTTCAGAAATTCGCAGTCCATTGATGTGGAGCATCTTTCAAAGAAAAAATCTATTTTCCTATTAACTGCCGTGCCGGGCATCTCGTTGAAATATTGGCTACAGATTTTCCTCACCTAGGCGCAATTTCTTGGTCATATTTTCCTAGCTATGAGCACGCCTCTCCTGGTTCCAGTGAAGCACAGACGTATTTGCTGAAGCTCGATGTCAGCGCCCTCGAGGCGTTCTATATGCGTTTTCACTTGCGATGGACGTTGCAATTTTCTCTACCTGTTTCGAGTGCCAATATCGAGCGCAAATCGATGCTTTACCGCCACACAAACTCCTGTCTATAGCCTATCTGGCTTGGCCAGCAATGGGCCCAGGCGATGGTTGCGATTTGTAGGCTCCCAAGAAGTATTGCCCGGTGCTGTAGTGTAGTCAATTCTCGCGGTCCAGGACCATAGCTCTTCCCTACATTTGGTATGTGCACGGTCAGTGCAGGCAGGGCATAAGACTCGAGCTAATCTAGAGCATTTTCATTGCGAGACTTGAAATGAAACCACAGCTTAGGTCTCCTTTGGATAATGTCTCGAGTTTATCGATCGTACGCATTCCTATCTGCAGACTGGTGTCTAACTATCGGGAATACGTCGCTTCGAGGCAGCAAATTGACGTGTCGACGACATCGGAAGTCGAGAGTCAAAACTTAAAAATTAAACTTACGATACAAATTATTAAATATTTCATGTTGTAGCACTCAGAGATGTATCAATTTTGAATCATTTGTAATTTCTACAACATTGAGATTGAGCGAAGAATTTAGCAAATACCACGAAAATTACTTAACTGTCCTGTACAATCATCCTCTCATATCAACATTAGCAAAATTTTCCGGTAAATTTGCAAATGATATGCATGAAGTATCACAAGTGCAAGCCCGGGCAATGAATATGTTATTAATTTTATCTTAGATTCACAAAAAAAAAATAATAATACATTAACATTCGAAACCACCTGGGGCACAGTCAACTCTAATCCCTTCATCCCATGCACGCTTCCGACGTGAGACATTTATAAGCAACTGATAACAAAGCAGACAATCCCAGGACACAAACTTGAGACCCCCCTAATATATTCTGCCCTACTGTTGCTTTAGTCAGCAGGGCGGGCCATGAATGCTAAATGAAGATTGAGATCCGTCCGTTTGCAAGCTAATCAGAATAAAACAGGCATCTCATGTCCCTATGCATATTTACATCGTGACATGTTTCTATGCACACGGCACTCATGTTCCTATGCATACGGCACTCATGTTCCTATGCATACGGCACTCATGTTCCTATGCATACGGCACTCATGTTCCTATGCATACGGCACTCATGTTACTATGCATACGGCACTCATGTTCCTATGCATACGGCACTCATGTTNTTATTATTATTATTATTATTATTATTATTATTATTATTATTATTATTATTATTATTATTATTATTATTATTATTATTATTATTATTATTATTATTATTATTATTATTATTATTATTATTATTATTATTATTATTATTATTATTATTATTATTATTATTATTATTATTATTATTATTATTATTATTATTATTATTATCTATTGGCGTTTTAACTTTTTGAGAATTTTTTTGATCTATTGATCCTATTCTCAGTATAATAAGTTTCTCTAAGCAAACATTGAACGAATAATAATCAAGTGGAATAACTGCATTTTCCAATACGAAGGTGCAGACGCATGCGCTTTAGAGGCAACAAATAAAACTCTATGAATGCATGAGTCTTAAACCCCCAGCTTATAGCTTAGTTCATCAATTCAAGATTAATTCTTCTTCATAATAAATCTGCAGGGCTTATTCATGTATATTTTACTTTGCTGCTGAGTGCTTTTATTTATAAGCACGTACTGTAAATCGTAAAATGATGTGGTAGCATCACAATATTATTCGGTGAATGTCGTCTGATATTCATGCTGAAACCTTTGGCTTTTTCATAAAGTAACCAATCTGCACTTTTAAGTGATGCTCTTTGACGTTACTACGATAAGTGCAACCCTCTAGTCAAGTAATAGCTATGGAAACCTTTCAAGTAATAAATAGGTTTAATCCACGCATCTTCTAGGTGTTCATTTCGTAATAAATTACGAACCTTCTACGTGCTAATAAAATACCTTAACACTCGGAAAATTACTTAGGATTGCTATTTGTTTTTACGACTAACTTTGTGATTGCCGACGTGTCGTCACGTGGCAAAATTAATACTAGGTAAATTTATTTTAATAAAGTGAATAAATACAGCTATGTTCCTTATTCTAGATTAAAAGATTCACCCTGATTCTGAGTGCAGATTAAAATATTCAACAAGATGCTCTATAAAAGCCGATTTGCGAATTCTCCGTTAACATGCATAGGAGCTCATGGAGTTGAAAACTCAGTTTGTAAATATACATAATATTAAGATGCCAACAAGATGCTAGACTGTGTAGCTGCGAAGTCGTATGTGTTCTCTGTGTACATGCACTGTTAGAAAAATTACCGTTAACGGTATTATACCGGCGTTTCAGTGGCCGGTCGGCACGTGAAAAGAAACACCGTGTCACCGTTTTTATTCTAATTTAACACTAGAAATCCGTAAAACATCTGATAAAAACGGCGAAACAGTTTATTTTCACGGGGCGACCGGCCACTAGAATACCAGTGGGACCGTTTTTTCACCGTATTTTCTAACAGTATGCCAGTATGTATAATATATGTAATTCAATTGTTATATCGAGGTCCTTTATACTAAATAACAGCCGCTATACTGAGTGAGTTTAATGCCTACAACATTACAGTAGAACCATTTATCTACTCTATGAGCTTTCGTATCTCTAACTACTTTTATATAAATAATGACTTTTGCACTTGAATCAGGGTATAAAATTACGAATTTAGCAGTAATTCATGAAAAATAATTATTTAGAGAGTGATTTCCGATCAATGTAAGAACATAAGTGTTCTTCAGAAATATTAATTGCCGGTACGGAAATTAATTTATATATGTAAGAATAAAAATATCAGATCCTAATTTCACCTTTTATACGTAGCTAATGACATGAAATAACTTATAATGAGAACAATAATAAATGAGGGATAATAAGCTATTTAGATGCCGCATCTAAACCGTGCCATTACCATCAGGACCTCAACATGAATTTATTATCAATGCTTTCAATCATGAATTTATTATTATTGAATCATGAATTTATTATCAATGCATTTATAATCATTTATTTTATTATATTCCAATGTTATGCATCTTTTAATTATAAATAACCGACATTACGTCTATAAAACAATTACATATGTAACGGAACTTGTGTTTATCCTTAGTTCAACTACTGTAAATCGTAAAATGATGTGGTAGCATCACAATATTATTCGGTGAATGTCGTCTGATATTCATGCTGAAACCTTTGACTTTTTCATAAAGTAACCAATCTACACTGTTAAGTGCTGCTCTTTGACGTTACTACGATAAGTGCAACCCTCTAGTCAAATAATTTCTATGGAAACCTTTCAAGGATTAAATAGGTTTAATCCACGCATCTTCTAGGTGTCCACTTCGTAATAAATTACGAACCTTCTACGTGCTAATAAAATATCTAAACACTCGGAAAATACTTAAGATTGCTATCTGTTTTTAGGACTAACTTTGTGATTGCTGACGTGCCGTCACGTGGCAAAATTAATACTAGGTAAATTTATTTATTTTTATTTATTATTATTCTAGGCATTTATTCAAAGTGAATAAATGCAGCTTTGTTCCTTATTCTAGATTAAAAGATTCATCCTGATTCTGTGTGCAGAATAAAATATTCAACAAGATGCTCTATAAAAGCCGATTTACGTATTCTTCGTTAACATGCATAGGAGCTCATGGAGTTGAAAACTCAGTTTGTATATATACATAATCTTAAGGTGCCAACAAGATGCTAGACTGTGTAGCTGCGAAGCCATATGTGTTCTCTGTGTACATGCCAGTATGTATAATATCTGTAATTCCGTTGTTATATCGAGGTCCTTTAATTATACTAGACTGTGTAGCTGCGAAGNTCCTGTCTCTTATACACATCTAGATGTGTATAAGAGACAGATACTAGACTGTGTAGCTGCGAAGTCGTATGTGTTCTCTGTGTACATGCCAGTATGTATAATATCTGTAATTTCATTGTTATATCGAGGTGCTTTATACTAAATGACAGCCGCTATACTGAGTGAGTTTAATGCCTACAACATTACAGCAGAACCATTTTATCTTTTCTAGGAGCTTATGTATCTCTAACTACTTTTTATTTAAATAATTAATTTTGCACTTGAATCAGGGTATAAAATTACGAATTTAGCAGCAATTCGTGAAAAATAATTATTTAGAGAGTGATTTCCGATCAATGTAAGAACATAAGTGTTCTTCATATATATTAATTGCCAGTATAGAAATTAATTTATATATATAAGAATAAAAATATCAGATCCTAATTACACCTTTTATACGTAGCTAATGACATGAAATAACTTATAATGAGAACAATACTAAATGAGGGATAATAAGCTATTTAGATGCCACATCTAAACCGTGCCATTACCATCAGGACCTCAACATGAATTTATTATTATCAATGTTTTCAATCATGAATTTATTATTATTGAATCAGGAATTTATTATCAATGCATTTATAATCATTTATTTTATTATATTTCAATGTTATGCATCTTTTAATTATAAATAACCGACATTACGTCTATAAAACAATTACATATGTAACGGAACTTGTGTTTATCCTTAGTTCAACACCGTCGATGTAATCCAAGAAAACGAATGAACAGAATTATAATCTAAATACCAACGGATTTTCATTTATTGGAAGTAGTTCCTATATTAAACAACTACTAATTTAGTAACTTATTCGATAATTTAAAAAAGCTTGAATTTAAGTTAATGATATGAAATTACTTAATGTTTGATAAAGTTAATAAATTTTGTTGATCGGCTAAATTATTCTCACTCATTATTTTACACGTTGTGGATTCTTTTGAAAATTAATATTCGAATTGCCAATGAACAGTGAATAAATTTTCATCAAGTGCAATTAAACCCGAGAGAATGAGATTGTGCAATCTTTATACATATATGAATCTTTAGCATTAATTTATTCTCGCAATACGGATTATAGTCAAACTTAAAAATTCGTTTCCGAATGAAGATCAAGCTCAATCAGCATATTCAGAAATAACAGCCAACCAAATAAAAGTCCTTCCTTTCCGAGTTAGAGAGTGAAGAATTGGTTATTCCCAATAACTCGGATATCCAAAATTACTGAATTTTTGGGGCATCAAAAGCAGGAATTTCAAAATTAGATTTGAAAATTGCAATTGAATTTGAGTATTACTCCACGAAGTATTCATGATGAAATAATTTTATTGAAACCTAAAATTTCGCCAATACCGAAACCTATTTTTAAATTCCTTTTCTGTGACCGCATGATTTTATTTATAAAATTGTTCCTTTTACTAAATGAGAATTTTGCCTCATCTCACGAAAAAAAAAATAAAAAGTTTTTAGAATAATAATTTATAAATTATTTACTGCATGCATGTCAGTAAATTCTAGTGAAAAGTGGAAAGGAATTCACAAATAATGAATAATTTCTAGAACTGTTTTGCAATACTGATTGTGAGCGTTTCTAGGATACTTCCCTGCTAAGATAAGAGGCAACTATGCGCACACATCTAATCAACATCGATCGCAATCCTCAATACAGTTGAAATTGTTGCTACAGCATCTGAGATAGAAATCTGTATCATAGTCAGCAGTTCTCTAATATTCGACAGCTACATTTTCTTTTCATTTCCTACTGATGCCGCTATAACTCTACACTTACGGGCGAGCAATACTCGAATGCAGTGTCTGAGTCCCGCAATATTGTCGTAATTATCACTAGAACAATGCTCGTTCAATGCCGTAGCGGAAACCTAAATGCCGGTAATCCGAAAATAGGCTGCTAATAGGCTTAATGGTCGCTCAAAGTATGAACCAACATGCAGAATTTGCTCAGATAAAGTGAAAGCTCCAGCTCGTGATGGGATGTGAGCATAATAGGTGAATTTCGAATATTTACTACGAATAAAATATTTTTCCTAATGCATTACTAACACGAACAAGTTTCTAGACTTGACCAAGATCACAGTCGGATGGATATTTGATGCTGAAATATGTTGACTGGACTATTTATTTTCTTTCCCGCAATACAAAATTGCCGATTTTCCTAATTTCTCATTCCAAAACAATTTTAGTGGTAAGTATACTTAACGCTCTAAGCGTTAATGCTACGCATTAACGCTTTCAGCCTCGCCCTATAGGTGTGAAGAATCAGGCTATAAAAACCCTGATTTAAGACTTTTAAAGCCATCAACAAGAATTCTCAATACTGGTCCGCTAAAAGTTTTCCAAAGAGTTAAAATTTTCAGGCAACAGCGACTCATCACAGGCAATTCTTTAGGCGATGCATTCACTAATTAATAAATCTATAGGCTGAAAGCCGCTGCTAGATAACCCCGAGAAAAGGCCCATATTTGCTTTAATCCTATCACCGGTAAAAGCATAGAAGAGACGCATGCACGATGCTACCTGAATTCAATTATAATCCAGAAATTTCGCGCTTTTCCTAGAATTTACAAGTAAATTGTTGGCCAAGAAGAACGAATCCACGCAATTAACATTTGATCACCGCTTTTTGAAATTGGAAGTCAAAAATGAGCAGCACAATTTAAGAACTGCTAAATTCAGTGTCATATTAACTTAAGTCATGTATGTCTTTGTCTTGGTTTCAATTATCTCGTCGTGTATGAAATCTAAAGTAGAGTGTATGAACTCTAAATAAAGTTTAATTCTGTGATCTAAACCATTAAAATTCGCAAATTCTATTTGACTTATTGACAATCAATATGGCGTCGGTTATTCCAAGCTCACGCTCTAAGGAGGTATCTGTTATACCGTGGAGCATTGCAACAGTTAAAAAATCTGATAAAATTTCGTTTTTAAGCCAAAATCGATCACAAAACGAATTTAGTCTTGTTATTTGTTATATATCGATTTAAAAGAATCTTTATGCGTCCTAACTACAAGTTCAGTTTCAGGGATTTAATATGATAGTAAGCAGGAAAATTTGTCGCTCACAGAGGACCAAATCGATAACAGATTCGTCTCTAGATCAGATTGTTAATATACAAGGGATATTGAGAGTATATCCGCAATACCTATTGTTTTATTTTAAAATCGCTATGTTAAAGTGGTGGTATTTGATGGAAACTAATTAATTAAATAAGTTTTATGATACGTCTATTTATATATAATCAGGGATTATAATCAATACAGTGTATCTTCCTGATAATGAGAGTGACACGCAAATTGGGAGAAAAATTATTCTACTGATAAAAATTGACCAAATTTAACTTTTATTTTAACGGTACTTCTCAAAGTGTATGCGTTACACATCATCAAAATCACGAGTTTGCATTTTTTTTTTGTTCGCCGTGGATATGTTTTTAATTTGATCCGATGTTTTTACACTTGCTTATGTTTGCGCTTGAGTTTTCTGAAGCCAGCAACTCTTGAATTTAATTAATTGAGAAACCTCTTCAAATATTTTAATTAAGTTAAGAAAATGCTCTTCTGATATTACTTCCACATGCAATAATGTTGCTGCATTTTTATACTTCTTTGGTTCTTTAGACAAACGGGACTTCGACGTCAGATGAAAAATCGGATAGTGTTTGCTGCGCGTTTGGTAAAGTTTGCCTGAGCGTATCTTTTTAAATATCTTGCCTGATTCATGCCAGTTGAAAATTTAGCGGTAGAATTTTCAAAAGTATATTTCAAAAACGAAAATTTCTTACATCTTTTCAACTAGCAAGGAACTTCGTTGAAGAGCTTTTAATTATGCAATTGCGGGAAATAAAAAATCATTATTAAATCATTGTGTATTTCGGCTTTACACGTTTCTATTCAAATGGCCTTTTTAGCGCATTTTCTCATTTATGGAAAAAATGCACTATTGTGCTCGCCATGTCCGTCTGTCTGTCTGTCTGTCTGACTGTCATTCTGTCCGTCCGTCCGTGACCTAGAGACGAGAAAATGCGCTCTCTGTCACTCACTGCAGTGAGTACTGAGTTATATTTTTTATTATTCTAGTTTAAAGAAATTGTGTTTCCAACACATTTCAAAAGCCGACTGCGTCTAAATAGTAAACATGTAGGTTTCCCCTATGATGCAGTCATCCGCAAACGACTAGTTCTGAAAAGTTGGTATCGAGGCAGTTGTCATCATTCGATTTCCGATCCGGTGTGATGCGTCAGGTCTTTCACATTTCTGGAAATAAGACTGCCATTCAGACGAACTCGATTCACCGATAGAGACGAATGCCTTCACCAATAAAAAGCAACTTCGTTCCCACGACAAACACGTCGCTCAAAGAGCATCGCATGAGCTGATGTTGTGAGTAGATGTGTTAAAAAGTTTGAGCGGTTTTCACGGAAGCATTCATGCATGAATGATGATAACGGCATTTCTTCCATGTCATAATAAGCCTCAAGATCAATCTCGATTTCAGACATGTTGATTTGAAATCTTCAAAGCCCTACACATCAAAGTAGATAGTAATAAGCATTTTGGATCATGAAATTTCGTTTCCGAAATATACATTGGCAATCGAACGGTGAAATTTCCTAATCAAAGTCTCGAATCAGCATTGAAATGATCGAGAAATTATTCTAGTAAACCTATGTCCATCATAAAAGGCGGGGATACGGTTCAAATTAGGAAACCATTGTACTTCTTATCAAATTAAATAATTCTTTCAAACAATAACACAGCCTTTACTACGGAAAGAAAATTGAATTTCAGATCCAGGAAAAATACCGCCTTGTATTCCATAACTGAAAATAGGCACGCTATAGCCGACACTTTTGCACAGCTGCATTGCAAACCTTAAACCGCTTTGTGATTTGATCCTTAGGCGAGTCTTTTCCGTGAACTTTTTACCATGTGCAGCGTAAGTTTGCAAGCTTCCATCGGCGCAGGTCGGACTCTGCTCGACAGCTGGCAAGATTTATCGGCACTCGAGTTCCCTTCGGCGCTTTGCCGAGGCCGGCGGAAATTGACTGTTCAAAAGTACGAATTTCGCTAGCCAAGAAATTGCTGCATAATTTCATATCCCATAAACGTGTTCATATACAAAGTTGGGCTCGGCAAACCACTTGATGATGATGGTCGGTTGATGTTCACGGTAACAAGAAGCTCATGAAAAGATGGTCATTTAGTTTCACTTTTCTTATATACAGATGAACTCGGAAGTCGATCGCATCTGAAGTTGAAGCAAAATTTTTGCTGAAACCGTGTCACTAAAATCGACGAAAATTAAGAATTCGACGAGACCACGTGACTTCTTTGAACAAACATCCCATTAATTGTTTCGCTCGTCCACCGCTAGTTAGCGTTAGTCTCATTATGATGATCATGCAATATAATAATTACTTGTTTACTTGAATTCGTATTTTTTATTTGCTCACCTGAACTCTTCTTAGCTAATCTTTTATTTTCTTAAATTTGAAATTATCATGCACTCATGTTCCTATGCATACGGCACTCATGTTCCTATGCATACAGCACTCATGTTCCTATGCATACGGCACTCATGTTCCTATGCATACGGCACTCATGTTACTATATATGCTTTCATCGTCTCATGTTCCTATGTTTGCGGTCATATTATGTGCGTATTTATGCATTTTTCGTCATTAAAAAAACTACTTCTGACACTAATTACAGGAATTAAAAATGGAACAGTGAAAACGATCAACAGTAACTATTGAGGATTTTATATTGTTTCAAATTAGGATTCATCGTAAATAAATTTGTCTATTTTTTGTGTTTGAAGCCTGGCGCTGAAAATGAACATTAGCTGTTCGGGTGCGTATAAACGACATCAAAATTACTTCAATATTACTTGTGAACTTTTATTATTACTTGGAATATTATTTTTATTTTTTTATTACTTGGAATTCGTTTACATTGAAAAATCTGTGTAAAATTATATTTAACTGCGATTTTGATTTAGGAAATTTATGAAGGTGAGTTTGGAAATGGTACAGCGGTTTTTTAATTTATTAGCTATTAAAAATTTTGATCATCTTTTAAATTTCAAAACAGGACTTTAATGAGATTTCGATCCGTGTTAAATGTGGGTTTGAAGGGATCTTTCTTCAATTACTGTAGTTTATTTTATAAGTTAACAAATAAGCGAATTCGAGATGGCAGAAATAAAACTCGTAGACGATGGTCTTATTAGTAAAAAAAATTCATCTTCCTGTGTTATTGATTACATATTGTGAACCAATTAGAAAACATCGGCTTTAGTTACGATTGTTTCGTTGAGGCACAGAACGGAATATCAGTTCATCTATCACATTCTACCTTTGCACTCATAGCATAACGCATTCAACTGCACTATCTTACACTCGTGTAAGCACCCTATACTGTACTAACACTGCGACATTCGCATTCCACCGTTTCTTTTGAGGTTAATACTGTGAAACCGGCATTTTAAGAGTGTTAATCAGCATAAATCATGCAATTAAGAAACGATTAAATGGTATTTAAAATATATGCTTTTGCCACACGTCATACCATCAAAAGTATTATCATAGCATCATCATAACGTCTAAAAGTGCCGTTATCGAAGTGGCGTCAGATTTCTGTATCCGCTCCCTAATAAAGTTAAATGACCATATGGGAAATGGTATAGTGCAATTTTTCTGAAAAATAGCACTTCATTGTAAGAATTTCGACGATGCAATAATCCGAGAAAATTGCTTGCTAATTTTCGTCGAAATTGGTTCCGAATTGCAGGAGTTATGAATGGATGTTTTGACTGTTGTAAGTGTTAAGAAGAACATAAATCGTTCCACGGTCGCAGCATTATTGTCTAAATAAAAACATTATGGTCTAAATGGATTCAGTATAATAATTTGTGATTAGTTCGATGAGATTTAACTGATAGTGGGCTTATCAATATTTGATGATATTTTCTTGTATAATTAGTAGAACCCAGAAAATTCAGTAGAACTTTACTGCACGAGTGTGTTTCACATCCAGATATGTGTTTAGCTCCTATTTAAAACAAAATATTTGTACAAACCAATTTTTTTACCGTGAAAAGTTTAAGCGGTTAGATTAATGCAGAAATAGTTGAGAGTATATCTCGTAACCATGACGGCGTGAAAAACCGCAACTGCCGATCAGCAAAATTTTTGTTGGCAAACCAAAGTCGCAAATATTAATGTTTTGCTAGTAAATATCTACATACGTTAGGAAATAGTTTGATATATTATTATTATATGCAGTCATCCGCAAACGACTAGTTCTGAAAAGTTGGTATCGAGGCAGTTGTCATCATTCGATTTCCGATCCGGTGTGATGCGTCAGGTCTTTCACATTTCTGGAAATAAGACTGCCATTCAGACGAACTCGATTCACCGATAGAGACGAATGCCTTCACCAATAAAAAGCAACTTCGTTCCCACGACAAACACGTCGCTCAAAGAGCATCGCATGAGCTGATGTTGTGAGTAGATGTGTTAAAAAGTTTGAGCGGTTTTCACGGAAGCATTCATGCATGAATGATGATAACGGCATTTCTTCCATGTCATAATAAGCCTCAAGATCAATCCCGATTTCAGACATGTTGATTTGAAATCTTCAAAGCCCTACGCATCAAAGTAGATAGCAGTAAGCATTTCGGATCATGAAATTTCGTTTCCGAAATATACATTGGCAATCGAACGGTGGAATTTCCTAATCAAAGTCTCGAATTAGCATTGAAATGATCGGGAAATTATTCTTGTAAAACTATATCCATCATAAAAGGCGGGGATACGGTTCAAATTAGGAAACCATTGTACTTTTTATCAAATTAAATAATTCTTTCAAACAATAACACAGCCTTTATTACGGAAAGAAAATTGAATTTCAGATCCAGGAAAAATACCGCCTTGTATTCCATAACTGAAAATAGGCGCGCTATAGCCGACACTTTTGCACAGCTGCATTGCAAACCTTAAACCGCTTTGTGATTTGATCCTTAGGCGAGTCTTTTCCGTGGACTTTTTACCATGTGCAGCGTAAGTTTGCAAGCTTCCATCGGCGCAGGTCGGACTCTGCTCGACAGCTGGCAAGATTTATCGGCACTCGAGTTCCCTTCGGCGCTTTGCCGAGGCCGGGCAGAATTTGACTGTTCAAAAGTACGAATTTCGCTAGCCTAAGAAATTGCTGCATAATTTCATATCCCATAAACGTGTTCATATACAAAGTTGGGCTCGGCAAACCACTTGATGATGATGGTCGGTTGATGTTCACGGTAACAAGAAGCTCATGAAAAGATTGTTATTTAGTTCCACTTATACAGATGAACTTCTACAGATGAACTCGGAAGGCGATCGAATCTAAAGTTCAAGCAAAATTTTTGCTGAAATCGTGACACAAAAATCGACAAAAATTAAGTGTTCGACGAGACCACGTGACTTCTTTGAACAAACCTCCCATTAATTGTTTCGCTCGTCCACCGCTAGCTAGCGTTAGTCTCATTATGATCATCATGCAATATAATAATTACTTGTTTACTTGGATCCGTATTTTTTATTTGTTCACCTGGGACCATACTTTAAAAAAAAAGTTAAGAGATATCAAGTTCGTCAGCCAATCATTGACGGCCTTTCAATCAAAATCCACCAATCATAGACAAGAAAATAGAGCGTAAGTACTTACGTTCACTTAGCGAGTTTTGAAATTATGGCCCCTGAACTCTTTTTAGCTAATCTTTAATTTTCTTAAATTTGCAATTATTCTTCTTTTCTTTCTTTTCTTCTGTTTGAAATTATTTTTTCATTTAATTAATACTCATACTTATAAATTTAGCAAATATTTCTGGCTAAAAATACGTTTCGTTGGGCAGCATATATTGCATACGACAATTAGTCAAGTAGGTCAGTCCAGTGTAGATGGTCACATGTGTGAGTTTAATGCACACTGTCACATGAGTACGTCGAGTGAAGAAAATCTAATTTACGTTGTCCCACGTTTAAGCCGTTCAAGTTTACGGCTACCAATCGCTTGTGACATGTTTTTATCCTCCAAGAGACGGGCACTACCAACATTTTTCGATCACAATCGACTTTAGTGATGAGGTTGCCACATGAGAACAGCGGCAGTGTGTGCGCCATGACAGTCAGCAGCGGTATTGAGTTGGTAAAAAACTAATTTAGCCTCTGCTAATTTTTAGCGCATTTTCTCATTTATGATAAAAATGCACTATTGTGCTCGCCATGTCCGTCTGTCCGTCCGTCCATCCGTCCGTCTGTCTGTCCGTCTGTCTGTCCGTCTGTCTGTCCGTCCGTGACTTCACGTTTTCGTCGACGAGAAAATGCGCACTCTGTCGCTCACTGCAGTGAGTACTGAGTTATATATTTTGTGTATATTTGAGTACCTTGAAAGAACTGCGTATTGTTTAAACTTGGCACGTTTTGAAACAATTAGATTCGAAAGTCCACCGTATAGTAATCGATGGTCTCCCATGAACGAATTAACGTCGACTTCATGGGTATCATTTTGTTTGAATTCCTTTCCATACTAATTAAATTCAATGAATACAGCAAACAATAAATTTACTAATGTATTCATCATACACAATAAATATATAAATGCCTTTTCTAATAAATACATAAATGATGTAAGGTGTAGTAAATCGGCATAAAGTTTTTACACTACCGTGGTTATTCTATAAGATGAACCCAATTTAATAATTTTTTATATATATTATTTTAAAATTATTCATTTTATTTTATTTTATTTTATTTTATACTCTGGAAGATCTGAAGAACCGTATCACTGCTACGGTACACTCAGTAATAGAAGATATGCTTTCTTGTGTATGGGACGTGTTTGGCTACCATTAATTTAGATGTTCGCCGTGCGGCACAAAATGCATGAACATTTGTAAATAAGCAAAACAAAACTTTGAATCTTTTTCTTTCCATTGATGAATGAATTTCTCATTTTGATTTTCAACTTGGATAAATACGAATTTGTGAAATTGGGTCCATCATTTAGAAAAGCCCCGATTAATGGAAAAGTAATACACGTCAAATTTTCTTATTACGGGTACAACAATCAATAAATAGCTTGTAAAATTTGTGCAGTCGCAAATTTTTCAAGTAATTTAACATTGAAATAGAGAATTTGTTGGATACAATCTCCGATTGTTCACAATTTAAATTCCTGGAAAGCAAATAGACTAAGGAAGTTCTAAGCCGATATCAAGTCTCTCGAACTTGTAGTGTCGAATTTCGTTCCACTTCACCGTACCCAATTTAATAAATTTATTAAGATCATTATTATAATTTAAGATTATCGTTAGAGTCACAGAGTTCTGGCATACATTACATACCACACGAACTTCTCATCAAATTCATGACTCGGGGACTGTGGAGTTTTTTATATGATATTTTATATTGTATTATTTGTTATAGTGTAAATGACGAACGCTAAACCGCCGCCGGCTGCTGTCAACGTCGCTCATGCAGGTCGCGTTCATTAAACTTTGGTGCGCGGATGCCACGTCGAACGTTCCGGAGTTCCAGCAGCGTAACTAAAACTCGTGTTGCATTGTGTGACAGCGCCAAAAGTTACATTCTATTTCAAACTCTACTTTGTTTAGAAGTTGAATGAAGCTGAATTTGGATTTCTCGAAGGTTTTACTAACTGAAGATACATCTATTGAAAATTCAGCATGTGAATTATTAAATAAAATGAAAATGCATGTATTTTGTGATTTATTCTGTGATTTTCTGTCAAATGAAATTTTCTAATAATGTCCGTCCTCCCGGGATTTTTACCTCCATCAGCAGCCTTCATTTCAATTCCGAGCTTTTGATCTGGCGCGATGGAAAAACAGCCTTCGCGAGATTATGATTCATAATGCCTGATCTCGAGGGTCACACCAGAGGAAATCTCTTCGTGTTTCTCAATAAAAATTAAACCAATGCGAAAAACGATAAATTTAAATGAAAATTAATGTGTTGAACAAATAATTTTTGAGGCAGAAAATGACCTGCAAATTTGTTTCTTTAACATTCCGGCAGTGATATGTGGATAATATTTTGTGTTACTGTCATAATTGGGATCAATTTTCCGAGGAAATGAACCTAGTTTCCGTGTAATAAATCCTTGTATTTTGGTATAACCAAAAAATTAATGATCTTGCTGAAAAACAGACAGCCAAATGAACAATAACTTCCCTCATTTATTGCAACAACAATACCCAAAGTTAATTAAATTAACTCCTCCAATATATTTAAGCAAACCATTTATTCAAAGCTACGAGCCGCTCAAACGCGGGTATCAGAAAAAGTTTTTTGATAAATCACTTGTTCATTTAGAAATCTCGTCAGATTTACAGGGAGAATCCTATCCACTTAGATTTTATTAGAGAATATTTCCTGCACAGAAAACAGTATATATAAACACAGTGAACAACTTCGTTATATCCTTAACTTGTGATCAAGTAAAAATTATGTATATTTTCCCTTTTAACCACTGAAATGAATAGGCATTTCAAACATTTTAATTGGATAATAATATAATATAGTGTTGTATAGTGTATTATTGTTTATTATTGAAATTATTATAATATAATATATAGTAATTCGTTAAGAAGTAATTCGTTAAGAAGTAATTCGTTAAGAAGTAATGCGTTAAGAAGTAATTCGTTAAGAAGTAATTCGTTAAGAAGTAACTAGTTAAGAAGTAATTCATTAAGAAGTAATCGGGATTACCGCAAGGCTCCTGATGCAGCACTCACTGGAGGCGTCTCCACCCACGAGTTCTTCCATAGTGGAGACAATGTCATGGCCAACGACGGCTGGATATGTTATTTGATGCTGCATTTTTGGACGATTGAGCTAAAATAGGTGCTTTAAAACTAAGAATAAGTCTGTAGAAATCCATTAAATTTCTCTGAATGGACAAAAGGACAATTGTGTCACTAATATTACCTTAGTTTAGGTGTAAAGCTCTCAACGATTCAAGATATATCACTTGAGTAGCATTAATAACGATTGGAGTGCACATGATTCAATTCTTGATGCCATTAACCCAGTAAATCCCGTTATGGTAGTCCTGATAAGCCATTTTTAGCGCATTTTCTCATTTATGGAAAAAATGCACTATTATGCTTGCCATGTCCGTCCGTCTGTCTGTCCGTCTGTCCGTCTGTCTGTCTGTCCGTCTGTCCGTCTGTCCGTCTGTCCGTCTGTCCGTCTGTCCGTCTGTCCGTCTGTCCGTCTGTCCGTCTGTCTGTCCGTCCGTGACTTCACGTTTTCGTTGACGAGAAAATGCGCTCTCTGTCACTCACTGCAGTGAGTACTGAGTTATTTTTTTCTGTTATCATCAGAATATCAGAAAAAAATACGCGACCAAATCCGTTAATTATCTTGTTATTGCTTCTATTACCAACTCAAGATGCTATTCACTTTCGAATAATGCATTATGTGTATTAATGAAGCATAGTTTCGAACGAATGGTAATGTGAGTAACAAATAAAAACCCTTATTTAAGTAGAAATTGCATTAGATCTATAATTGATAACATTTTTTTACGCGTTCAACTCTAAATCAACTTCTTTTTACCCTACGAAAAATTTTTATCGTCTCCATAGGTGCGTATTAATTCAGTGAAATATCACAAAAAAAAGTTTTGTTACTGGCATCATTTTATTATGAATTCATCATAATCATCTCCTTATTGCTCCCATAATCGATTCTCTCTTCGCGAAATAAGCGTATTAATGCAGTGAAAGTTCACACAAATATACATTAGACAACAAATAATGACATTTATTTATAGTTATGTATTGCGTAGGGTCATATTGGCTAAGTTTATTATGCATTCAGTAAAACCACCTCCATATTGCTTCCATAATCAATTCTCTCTTCTCGAAATAAGCGTAAGTGAAAGTTCACACAAATATACAGTACATTAGACAACAATTAATAACATTTATTTAGTTATGTATTGCATAGGATCATATTGGCTAAGTTTATTATGCATTCAGTAAAACCACCTTCTTATTGCTTCCATTAGCGAATTCTAGTTTTTTAACTACGCGTATTAAGACGGTGAAATTTCACAGGAATAAAATGCGTGCAACTAATAACTATTATCGCGGTAGGAATTTTGCTTCCATCAGCGAATTCTAGTTTTTTAACTAAGCGTATTCAGACAGTGAAATTTGACACAAATAAAATGCGTGCAACTAATAACTGTTATCGCGGTAGGAATTTGGCTTCCATCAGCGAATTCTAGTTTTTTAACTACGCGCATTAAGACAATGAAATTTTACACAAATTAAATGCGTGCAACTAATAACTATTATCATGGTAGGAATTGCGTAGGATCATATTGACTAAGTTTGTTATGCTTTCAGTAAAACATTCAGAATGCATTCAGCATTCTTATTGCTTTCATTAGCGAATTCCATTTTTTTAAATACGCGTATTCAGACAGTGAAATTTCACACAAATAAAATGCGTGCAACTAATAACTATTATCGCGGTAGGAATAGCGTAGGATGTTGTTGACTGCATTTTTTGCGCTTTCAGCCCACGTCTGCCATGCCTGGGCCGCATTCACCTTGGCCGTCAAGACCCGGAAGAGAGCGAGTCTAGTGAGAGTGAGGTTTATAATCCCGTTTGTGTGAAGTTTGCTTCTTGATTTTACTCAAATATTGATATAAATTCAATTTAATTAGGTTGATTTTCATTCAAATTGAAACGCTTTATTGATGTTAGGAAGATTCGGGCCCAGTGGCAACTCATGAAATAAATATAGCAGTTTGACTCAGCGTTGAGAAGTCAAGGATTAGTGGTTAATTTAGTAAATAATATTAATTAATTAAAAAATACTGAGAGTATACATAATATTAAAGTATATAAGTTTCCAAAATATTTTGCGGTCATGGGCCGGTGATTAGCAAGCTTGCCCATTGCGTAAAGAAAGCAAGCAAAATTAACCCACAGTGCCAGGCATATCGCTCGGTATAAGAAACTTCAGGAGTCAAAGTCTAGGTCATTCGGGGTCTAGTCATTTCCAGGTGCGTGGTGCACGTGTTGTCGTTATGTCGACTTACGAATATTGTTGGTTCGTGGCTTGTATAGTCTGAACTTACAGTCAAATAATGAACTTACTCATTTACTAAACTTACAGTCTTAACAACGAATACAGTCAACAGCCTACGAATATTGTTGGTTCGTGCTTGTTTAGTCGGAACTTACAGCAAATAATGAACTTGTTCATTTACTAAACTTACAGTCTTAACGTGTGCCTACGAATATTGTTGGTTCGTGCTTGTTTTGTCTGAAATTACAGTAAATAATAAACTTAATCATTTACTAAACTTACAGTCTTAACGTGTGCCTACGAATATTGTTGGTTCGTGCTTGTTTAGTCGGAACTTACAGCAAATAATGAACTTGTTCATTTACTAAACTTACAGTCTTAACTTGTGCCTACGAATATTGTTGGTTCGTGCTTGTTTTGTCTGAACTTACAGCAAATAATGAACTTACTCATTTACTAAACTTACTTTCTTAACGTGTGCCTACGAACATTGTTGGTTACTGCTTGTTTTGTTTGAACCGACATTCCTAAACTGAACTTATTTATTTGCTGAACTTGCTGTCGTGCTGCTGACTTGGAATGCTAGCTTGTGGCTAGTTTGAGTCTGAACTTACTGCAGTGTCTTAAAGTATGTTAACGAATACTGGCTTCTTTAGAACTCAAATTTCTATGTTTTGCTATTCAGCAAAAATATACTTCAGTTTCAGTGGCGTCACACAACGCTCGTATTAGAATTAATTTGTTTCTGTGCGAAATTCATTAGTTTTTATTTGTTAAAGAAGCACTAGCATGAAAATTTTAGTCTTGGTTTGATAAATATTTCTTAATGATACTTCTAACTACTGCGCTTTCGTTACAAACTTTCACTCTTTTAATGTTTTAATTTTTCAGTTTTCCTACATGCGTTTTCAGGTTGTGACATGTTTATCCCAATTCAGCCGAATGTTTAGTTGAATTGCTAATTGCTGCTTGCCCTTACACTCATAATTGGATTGGAATTAAGATTAAAAATACACAATTCGATTGTTTCCTATCAACAATAAATAAGTTCCTCAATATAGCAGCATTCGGATTGTTATAGTTATTATTTTATTCTTCCATCTGAATGCATTAAATGAATCAGTGTATTACAAAAATTTAGAAAGAAACCATTCATTTGCCACCTTTGAAGCACAATCATAAAGATTCGAGCAGAATAATTACAATTTTAAAATGTGATCTCCAGCATCATTTTTCGAGTAAAAATATATTTTTTTAATTCCTTATTAAATTTACTGACCAAATAGTGACGTAAGGAACGGTTTGGACTCGCGGTTTCGTTACCAGTCCCACAACTTTTTTCTCAAAAAATAACGCCAGTAATGCCACAGCCTGAAGCTCTCTTTAATCAACAAAATTTTTTTAGGTTAAAAAACTATTCCACTCGCTGCACCCGTCTTGCCGAGCTGCTTTTTTTAATTGAACCTGATCTTGAGTTGCCACAGTCGAACACTTTCTTGATAGCAGCTCCTCTTTCCTTCACGCGATCTCCTAACAGTGGCGTTTTTCCGCAGATTCTGGAGCTCCTCAGCAAAAATGGTCGGATCATCAGTTGCTGGATTGCTCTCGAGCGTCTTCACAGGTTTTTTATTGCTTCAGCAGCTCTCGTTCGCCGCAGCCGACGGCCGCGGCACCGCAGCTACAGCGGCCGCTGTGACAGCCAGACAGCGGCCGTACTCTGGCCCTGCGTCAAGTCCTACACAGCGTTTCTTTCTTGGGCCTGTAAAAGGCATATTAGATTTCATGGACGACATCTTCGACGATGATGATTACCGCGGGCATGGTAGATATCCACCATATGGGGGATATCACGGTGGAGTTATTCCGCCTTATGCTCCCAGCTATGCTCCATATCCACCTCATGGAGGTTATCCACCCCATGTAGGGTATCCTCCTCATGGAGTATATCCACCACACGGTGGATACCCTCCTCATGGGGAATATCCACCTCACGGTGGGTACCCTCCTTATGGAGGACATCCACCTCCGGGAGCGTATCCTCCTTATGGTCCCGTTCATCCCCAGCCTATTTATCCACCTCAAATACCCTATGGCCCTTCATTCCCGCATGGTGCATATCCATCCCATCAAGCTATAGTACCAGGTGATTATGGTCCTCCTGTGGGATACCCCAACCACAACGCCATTCCAGTTCCCCCAGTTTATCCCGCGCCAGCCCCAGCGTACGGTCCTCAACCCTACAGCCACCCACCGAATTTCGGTTACGACCAACCCAAGCCAATAGCGAGCTATGGACCCCCGGTCCCTGTTAAACCCGTGGTAGATGCATACGGACCACCGATTTCTGCACCTCCAACCTATCCCCAACCTGTTGCCAGCTATGCACCTCCAGTTCCTCCAAAACCTGTGGCGATTTATGGACCACCAGCTCCTCCGAAACCAGCGGCTACGTATGGACCACCAATTCACCACAAACCCATTTCTGCTTATGAGAGTCCGAGCCACGTAAAGCCGATCGCAAGTTACGAGCATCGACCACCGCCAGTCTCCAGCTACGAACCCCCGCCACTCAAAAAGAGACCGGACTCCACTTATTTTGCTCCGCATGACGATGGAAATTCTGCAATCTTCGAAAAAATTTCTCAAATTCCTTCAGCTGATTTCGTCAGCGCCGAGCAGCACATACCTTCTAAGCCTCATAAATCCAAGAAAGAAAAATGGGTCTGGTCATAGGTCATCATGAATTCAACTCCAACATGTCAATACTATATTCAACGCCGAGACTCGAAATATTTATATTTATTCAGGGATTTACGCGAGCGTGATAGGAACTGATTTTTTATCTTCAAGACAAAATATTTTAAGGTTTATCACCAGGCTTCTCAGCCTCTAGCTTGTTCGTTGTGAACAAAAATAATATATCTACTTCTGAAAGTTTAGATTACTATATATAATTGGTTTTGAAGAAGTTTCAATAAATAGTTTCCGAACACAAATCTATATTTTGGACTTATTGCTAAAAATTATTTTGTGTGATTGTCAATCAATAAGTTTGCGATGATGATTTTTTTTATTAAAAACTATCATTTTTTATTTTTTTTCTATGCGCATCATTTAAATTCCAGGAGCACAAGGATTTTTTTAAATTACATTCCTCATCCATGTTGTAAGATTCCAAACGATCGAATTTCGATTGAACTAGTCCACGTAAGCTTTAAAATTAAGTTAATAAACTTGTCTTCACTAACATATTTATTTGTACAGCCTATATGCTATTTATTTATTCTAACTTGTCTTTCTATAGACTCTGAAACATTTCCTTCTTGAAGGTTTAATTTCATACTAAATAAATTCTGATGTTTCTCTTTCCTTTTCTGAATCATTCGTCCGGCGAGGTTTCAATTTGTTATCGGAAAAAAGTGTACATTTAAATGAATTTAATTAAGAGTCAGTCGTCCCCTAACGGAACGGCTGCTGTGCTCTGTTGTAGAAGCATTTAATTGCTTAAAAATATACCTCTGCCGTGCGGCAAAAAATTCTACAAGAGCAACCCAGGAGCCATACTTTCAAAACTCGCTAAGTGAACTTAAGTACTTACGCTCTATTTTCTTATCTATGATTGGTGGATTTTGCTTGAAAGGCCGTCAATTATTGGCTGATGACCTTACGATCTCTTAACTTTTTTTGAAAGTATAGGCCCAGGCAAGGAAAATTTAAGAGTAACAACCAGGCAGATCTGTAATCAGCGTCAATTATTATCATATGATGTAACCGCATTATATTAGGACAGCAATTTTTTTACTCACAAAAAAAAAATTTCGGTACATAGTAGAAAGGTATTCTTGGCGAGTTGATGATATGATCTCACATTATTGATGAAGGTTAAAGTTTACTTAGGTTATAGCCTACTTAATTAATGTAGGGTATAGCCTACTTAAGAAAATAATTTTAAAACCTACTTAATTAGTACTGCAGATTATTGCCCACTTGCAAATGGAGGTTAAAACCTACATAATTAATGAAGGTTATAGTCTGCTTAAAAATGCAAATTGAAGCCTATACTCATTTACTGCAGAATATTGCCTACTTATAAACGGATGCGATAGCCTTCATAATTAATGCAGATTATTGCACTGTTAGAAAAAAACGGTGAAAAAACAGTCCCACTGGCGTTCTAGTGGCCGGTCGCCCCGTGAAAATAAACTGTTTCGCCGTTTTTAACAGATGTTTTACGGATTTTTAGTGTTAAATTAGAATAAAAACGGCGACACGGTGTTTCTTTTCACGTGCCGACCGGCCACTGAAACGCAGGTAATACCGTTAACGGTAATTTTTCTAACAGTGTGGCTACTTATGAATGGATATTAGAGCTTACTGAATTAATGTTGACTACAGAATACATTAATCAGACCTCTGTTTTGTTTTGCGGAGACAACGGCATGAGCTTTGAAAATGCGCTAGTAGGTCAAACAAACACATGCCGTCTAAACGACATATTCAATTAACGCCAATAGATAGAGGTATAAAATTCTTGCAGGTATAAAAGTTTTGTGATGAGTGCAGTTGTGACAAATGCAATACATTAAAATTATGGAACTCATAAAGAATGCTTACATTAGACTCAATTATAATTTATTTATAACTTTTGCTTGTGATTGTAAACGTTTAGAATAATACAAGATTTTAAAATTGTGAATCATTTTACTTTGTACAGAAGAAATCTCCTCACGCGTATCTCTTGATTTATATAGAGTTCATAAATTCTGGTGCTGATTCAACATTGATTACTGTTTATTCGTCAAATATAAATAATTTGAAACATTATTTTGGTTCAGTTTCAAATTAAGAATGATTTTAAGTAAATTAAAAGTTAAATCAAAGTTCAAATTGAAGTTTATGTGAATTTAATTGCAATTTTCTTTGCGTTCAAATTCTTATTTTCACATCCGGTATTTTCAAAATTGAAATGATTCAGTGTCTGTAGCATTCAGTGTCGTCAGAATCAGTTGAAAGATCCTTCCACTTCGGTGGAAGAATATCTCACTGTGATTTCATCTAATTGACAAATAAGTTGATCAAAAATGGAACGAGTAGTTCATTAGAGTTCAGTAGTAAGGAAATTGATTAATGCAATACAGGTTAATTTTACATTAGTACTCGAATCACTACGATCGCAAGGAAATGCTTACGTCGAACTAAAATAACCATGATTATTCATGATGATAATTGTTATCTACTTTTTCGTTGCTAGTATTGCAATGCAGCGCAGAATAAGTGATGTCAAGATCCTGGCTACCTCACCAAGACAGTCGCTCTTGTTTAGGAACAAACATGATCACTTAGCCAGCGATCTAAAGGCCGATAGCAAAGTTCATTAGACGGGACTTTAGTCACTTATAGTCTTAAGCCCAATCCTTAATCGTGGATTCTTAATCTTACTTAATTATTTTAATCTTAAGCCCATTCTTAATCGTGAATTCTTACCCTTTATAGTTTATTCTAATTTTTGGCATACTAATCTTCTTTTTGAAGTACAGTAAACACTGCAATGTGTCCTAATATTTTTTCAGAATTTTTGTAATGGTTAGTAATTGCACTCTGTTTGGTCTGTAGAAATAAATATTCCATTATGAACGAGGCGTGACTCCATGGCAACAAGCAAGCCTTATCAGGAATTTTTATAATAATTGAAAATAATGAAGCTGATAAGACATAACACAAGAAGAAAACTGATATCTCATAAGACAATAATCAAGCTGATAACGTATGAGGCAATAATGAAACTGATTACACCCGTATTAATATTGGAACTGATAACACACTAGACAAAAACGGAACTGATAGGGTGATAGCACATGTGATAATATTGGAAATGGTAGCACATAAAGCATGGATGAAACTGAAAACACCCATGATATGTATAGTCTGCATCATTAATAAATCTAGGCCTACACCCGATTGAAAGACTTGAGTAAAACTTAAAATAAGAATAGAACGTTAAAATTCACTGGTATTTACGTGGTACAGAAATGGAACAAGTCTCTAAAGCAACGCTGAAAACCCGGGACTCATGCAAATCATGAATGCAAATTGAGTTGAAAATCTGTAACATGACCTAAGTCATCATTCGTGCTGTTCAATATTGTAATGTTCTAGCTGACGATACACCAATTTTCCAAATTTTTTATGCCTTTCAATGCCATAAAAATGCGCTTAAGTTTTCCCATCCGTTCAACCTTTAAAACCAGCGACATCCAATTTATTAAAAAATATAACTCAGTACTCACTGCAGTGAGTGACAGAGAGCGCATTTCTCGTCAACGAAAACGTGAAGTCACGGACAGACAGACAGACGGACATGGCGAGCACAATATTGCATTTTTTCCATACATAAGAATGTGCACTAAAAATGAACGAAAAGATAGTTATTACTCAATGGATTCAAGGTTAGTAGGAGCATATTAGTCATGCTTTCAGGCTCCGTGCCTGATGAGATCTCCGAGAACTTGTGACGCCGACACGGAAGGAAGACGTGTTTCAACGTCATGCCTACACTCAAATTAATTGATACTCTATCCAATTAAATATGTTAAAATAACGATGCGCTTCTTGTCTCTGCACTTAATCAGAATAGCTATGAGCCCAATTTTGCAAGGCAATTGTACGCATCAGTGTTACATACAAAAAATAGATACATACCTGGGGCCATACTTTCAAAACTCGCTAAGTAAATGTAAGTACTTACGCTCTATTTTCTTGTCCATGATTGGTGGATTTTGCTTGAAAGGCCGTCAATGATTGGCTGATGAACTTACGATCTCTTAACTTTTTTTGAAAGTATGGGCCCAGTGCCACTAAATGGACAATATGATCCATGCATTTCTCAGAGTGTACGGCCTTGATTTATTATACGCTATAGCGTCACAAGCTGGACAAACTAATAATAGTGAAGGGATTCACACGCAGATCGCTGAACATTACGCCATTTTTCATTTATATCAAAAGTGTTTAGAATTTTAATGCAATTGAAAATCCGAAACAGGTAAATGACGAATGTTACAGAAAGTTTAGAAAGTTTTCGATAAATTTCATTCAACTTTGAGTAAAGTTCGAATCTAACTTTTTTTAACAAAAATTTTTTATAATCTCTTGAGTTCAATGCATGAAGCCATTACCGATGCACGTGTGAGCCATATTTATTTATTAACCTTCATATACGAAAACCTGAATCCTACGAGTTTATGAACCCTAACTTGCTAAAAAAATTATTCAACGTGTGAAGTAATCGCGTAATGACTCACGCGAAAACTCCTTTACATTATTGATTTCAATCGGAATTTTAAAACCAAGAACCGAGACAAATATTTAGAAACTGATTTTACCGACTCACGGGCCTGACTTTGGTTTTCATCATATATCATTATGCGAAGATACATGACTAGCACCGAGAAAAGCATCGCAACGGCTGGATCATTATTTTTAAGAAGGTCTAAACTTCGTTGGTGCTAAGACTAAGGAAAAAACTTTAACCTCAGATCCTCGGGAGATGCGAAAGTTTTTGGTGTTAGGGCCCTCGCTTCCTCCTTGCTAGCTGCATTGCTACAGCCTTCTAAGGAACGATAACCTTCCTGACACCTACGCGGCTATACGCAGACCCTCATCTTTATTGTCTTGATGTGAAATGTAAATATAATGTAAAATATATACAAGTAGCGGTAGTGATTGTCTTAATGAATAAAGTGTGTCTAGACTTAGTCACAACTAACCTCTGAATAAAGTGTGTCAAGACTGTCACAATTAATGTGAAATGTAAATATAATGTAAAATATCTACAAGTTGCGGTACTGATAACTTTAATAAATTGCCGTCTATGAGTTTTATAAACTTTTAAAAGATCATAGCATAGATTTAGTTAATTTTTGATTACTTGTTCCCTTTTTTACGTGATTGAAAACTGCGTGTAATGGTTCGCGCATTGTTTATTAATTTTCCGGCGAATATTACCTGCGAATAATGTTCTTTAACAGTCATTGCGTGGATTTTTGTTTTACGTTTTTATTTCAATTAATGAAATGATCCGTAAAAAATTATTGCTGCAGTTACCTAGCTCATAATACACTGCCCACCAATTTGGAAGAATGATTGAAGGTTAATGATTTCATAATTGAACTACATTGAATGGCCCTGTTAGCCAGGAAACCGTATTGCACTCCTTTTAGTTAAATATTATTTTTTGAAAATTTATAATCTGAAAATTTCTAATATATATTTATATATTATATTATTTTTTTATATCACCAATATCACCTGAAATTTCAGGAATATCTTTCTATGCTGCCATCACAACCCTCACTTTAGCCAATTATAAACATATTAAGCAATCAAGGTGTGTTTTAATCCCACGCGACTCGTGCCTCACAGCTTCCGGCCTGATGCAACATTTCAAGCAGGAATTCTGTATATAAAAACCATACAAATTTTTGCGCATGTGTGCCAGAAGGTTAATGGTTAATTTCCTCGATCAAACACCCCAGCGGCTTGACTTTCTTGCGTGTCCTACAGCATCCTGCGTGGGAGTCTTAATTTCTTCCGGTCCATTTGAGGAGATGGGCAACTCCGGAACAGAGTTCGCAGCTTCGATTTACTCAGGCGTATTTAAGAGAAGCTGTGCAGGTGAAGCTGCACAAGCTTGTCGCAAGTGAGACCTGAAGCATACAGTGGTGCAGTGACCACCAAAAACGGTAATACTTCTTTTCGGGCGCTAGAATACTCGATTATGCAACATATAATTTTTCAAAATAAATTTTATAATGTAGTACGAACCTGTAACGCGCAATGCATGATCATTTCTCATTTGTTCGAAATCACTCTATGTCTTAAAGTGCATCGTTAATAAAATATTTGTAAACCTAGATTCACTGAAATAATATCATCATAAATATCATTGATTAAAACGACGACAGTTATATATCATAAAAATTACCTCTTACGTTACCTGATTGGCTTATATTCCAGTTGTTGTCTCAGAATTTTTCTTCAATATGCCTTACCAATTCCTCACATTTGCCATTAGTTTTGCTGATCTCCAATGTTAACTGAAACAGTTTCTCGCTGATGAATAGGTCAGCTAACCAACAGTTTTCGTTTGAATCGTCATACACGCATCATAAGTCTTCATGAAGCATACATTCATAATTGAACCCAAGTCTATCGTGCAACTTTAAGAAATCCTTCTCAAATCTTCGCTTAAAACCCTTTCGTGTAACACTGTTTCTGAATCCTTAGTGGCAACATCGTCTATGAATATTTCGTGCAATGTCGTTTTGATCGAATAATTCGTGCAACCTCGTATCAGAATCGTTTGTGCAACATCGTATTTGAATGATTCTTGCAACATCGTTTCGTAACTCTTAATACAAAATTGTTTATTAATTCTTCGTGCTACATCGCTAACTAATATTTCATTCAACATCGTTCCATTCGCTCACAAGTGCACAGCCGACATAATCTGCAATAGGCTTTAGTAGCCCAATTATCCAGCCAGAGAGAACAAATTTCCGGAGCAATTACTATTAATCCGCCCCAACGTGATGCTCATAAATGCGAAAGATCTTACGAAATGCAATACGAGAAGTTATTCGCAAGTCAATACGAAAAATGTCATTACTGTAAATACAATACGAAAATGTACGATGTAAATGCAATACGAAAAGTCATTACTGTAAGAAAGATCGTACAAAATACCGTGCATAAATAAAATAGTGTGCATAAATGTGCATAAAAATACCGTGCATAAATAAATAGACGGCACAAAATACAGGACGAAAGTAAGCGCAAATAAATGAGCACCGTGGACAAAAAGCATGGAACATCTGAAATACAGAATGTTGCATGCTGGAATGCCAACAATAAAGTCATATTTTGTTGAAGGAACTGACAGTCGTTTTTCAAATTGTCTCTATAGCATTCACATTCTTTGAGTGTTTTTTCGATAGTTTTTTTTATAAAATACGCAGTCAAAATCAATACTTGAGCTTGTTCAAAAATGTGACGATGAAATAAATACGATGACTACTTCTATTAAGTTACAAGTGATGCATTTAATTGTTTGCTCATAATTTTTTTTATTGAAATAGCTTCCAACCTATGAGAAATTTGCCTAATATTACGTTTAGCTCGTAATTTCTATCAAAAAGTATATTTTTTCTACAAAGAACACAAAATCTATAGCTTGTAATTTATAAGTGAAACCGTCGAGCAGTAGGGTAACATGGGGCAGCGAGCCCACTGCGGGTCACGGGCCCATAGCGGGTTTCTCGCTAAGTATGGCAGATATTGATCCGTGTTCTCTACCGCCGGTCGACAGTTTCACTGGGATGAAGTGTACGGATTTACGTTTTGCTAAGTGTTTGCGTTATTAAGTTTAAAAATTGAATAACTCTATAGGCGCCTAATTCACATCATACATTCCTCATTAGTTGCACCTTTAAACAAAACAAAGAACCACCTCGTATCAATTAAAACTTCGTCAAAATTTTAGTTTAAAAAAAGTGGGGGGCGCGCTGCCCCACGTTACCCTACCAGTATTGCATCCTCCACGCAAAGAGAGATTATATTCAAATAGATTTATATCGTATGCATTATGAATTTTTTTAGATAATTTAAACTCCTTTTAATCAAACAAAGAAATTTCGCTTCAATCAAATTAGCCGTTTTTGTTTGTACTTAAAGATTACATCGTGAGTCCTGCGATAAACTATTAATCATTTATGACGCTTTATTCATCAACATCAAAATTTCCCCTCATGTTCATTTTATGCATCTATTTATAATTGCAAGGCAATACCAATTCATAACACAAAATTTATTTTTGCAGGATCTTGACCATGACAACGAATAGAATAGTCATCGGTCTGGCAGTTCTTGTCTGCCACGGAGGTGTGCAGTTGTCGCACGCAGATCGTGTGAGCTCGTACGCCCCACCACCAGCGAGGGATTACTACAATAATTATTATGATGCCTACGGAAATGCCGCTCCCAACCAGCGATTCTTTCTAGGTCCAGTAAAAGGACTCTTGGATAAATTCGACATCTTTGGCTTAGGGAAAGGTAATTCTTTGATTCCTCCTTTTGGATGTCCTCCTTATGGAGGAGGTGGATACTACCAACCACCAGCTTCATCAAAGGGATATCCTCCTTACCCTCCTCCTTCCGGTCCTTATCCATCACGGCCTGACAACTATGGACCTCCGGCAAAACCTCCCGGTTATGCGCCACCAGGTCCTCCAGCTTATGATGATCACTATAACCATCACAGACCAAGTGACGATCCAAAAACTCACTACCGACCAAGTCATTCAACTTCTCGACCTGTTCAAGACGACAAGCAGATGCTCAACACCCGACCTCATCCACTCTACGGTTGATGGCTGAGTTAAACCATAGTGCTGATGGCTGAGCTAAGCCATAGTGCTGATGGCTGAGCTAAGCCATAGTGCTAATGGCTGAGCTAAGCAATAGTGCTGATGGCTGAGCTAAGCCATAGTGCTGATGGCTGAGCTAAGCCATAGTGCTGATGGCTGAGCTAAAGCCACAGCAAATGAATGTGCTAAAGCCATCGTACTATGGCTGAGATAGAGGCAGCTTACTACATCTGAATGTTGTCATTTCTCTTTTGGCAGAGATGGATTATTTATTTTATGATCTCGGAATAATTGTAAAGAATATCAAATTGAAACGTAGTAATTATAGTGCAAAGTAACGGTACGCTTTGATAACTGTACAAAAAATGTTTACCTTTTTATTAGCTCGAATTTAGCATGAGTTAAGTGCTTTTATAGGAAATATTCTAATATTTCTAATGTGTTTCGAATAAATTGAGAAAAGGCTACCTACCGTTACACTTACTTAACAGCGAAGAAACATTTTGAATACTAATGCTTATTTTCTGTCACTATTAACATTATCAGCCAGCTTCTGAAGAAAATTTCCAGTTTACAAGTAGAAATAGATGATCATTATTTCTTGACTGAAGTTCCGTCATACAATATAAAAGTTGTTGGCGTCGTGATATTGTGAGTCCAAAGATTAACTTCCTCAAGGGTAATTATAAAGACTCTATTTATTATTTATTTCATAAATATTGGTAAGAAATAGGCTTATAAAGTAAGAAATTGCTTTGGCTTTCTACGTTTCAAATTATTTATAGTTCACAAATGCCTTATACTAACATAGTTGAAAATACCAATGCAATTCAACATGTAATTCGGCCGTAACTTTTATCAGTAAAATTCTAAATGAGGTCGCAGAATTTATTACGCGATCTGAAGTCAACATTGACACTTCAGCAAAATTAAATAAGGTATTTCGGTTAAAATTTCTAATTATGGAACTCAATATTTATAATTCATTTGTAAATTTACTTGTTAAGTACCTGATGTTTCGTATATCTAACATTATTTAGTCAATTGCCTAATGCAAAATAAATACTTATTTTATCTACTGATTTTTATTACTGTTCTGCACGAAGCCCATGCAATTTATCCAAAGTAAGGTCCACCATATCCAAATCCCCCATGACCAAAACCACCATGGCCAAAACCACCGTGGCCAAATCCCCCTTGTCCATAAAGTCCATGACCAAACCCTCCGTGTCCGAAACCACCATGATGCCCATAACCAAGATGATGACCGTGATGATGTCCATGATGATGTCCAAATCCACCGTATGGTTTAATGAAGCCACCGTGACCATTATGTCCTCCATGGCCATAATGTCCTCCGTGTCCTCCGTGTCCGAAGAGGAGGCCACTGACGGCCGCCCCAATGTGATGGGGAGACAGGAAACGAGCTGTGGCTCCTCCGCTCCCGCCGCCATGATGGTGGTCTTCAGCTCCCACCAACACGGCCGCTAAGAACAGCAGCACCAACAGGGAGCGGTTGATCGAGTATTGCATCTGTAGAAGGATAATTGTTAACAAGGAATTTAAAAGCAAAGAAAACGCCAATAAAATTCACGAAAACGATATTGATACGTTTTCAATATCGATATGGTGAATGTTCTTGGCGTTTTCTTTGCTTTTAAATTCCTTGTGAACTTGCGATATAAGCAGACTGATAATATAAGTACTAGGATAATTCTAGCAATTTTGGTAGCAAATTATGCGTAGAAAGTTTCATTACATTTCCAAGTTTATTCATGTCGTACACCAAAGTGGGTTTAAATGCAGAGTGCTGAAGATTTTTTAGTATCATTTAATTATTTTGAGGTCATTAGTAATACGTTTACTTGATGTTTAGATTTATAGACACATACGCAGCGCTGAAATTTTTTACATTGCCCAAATGTAAAATTTAAAATACTCATTGAAATTGAATTGAAATCCGTCTATTGAAAATACTCATTGTTGCACAATAGTTGTTGTTTTCGTGATAAAATCATCACAACGCAGAAGCAGCAGTGCTCGAACTGCAGATAGTTTATTTCCGAATCCAATCCTCCTCCGTGTAAGCGAGGTGCTACATGTGGTCACGTAACGATTAGGGCCCACAGATCTAGAAGCTCCCGAACTTTGAAAATATTCATATAGTGATTATATTTCGTATTAATAACCCTGATTTAATTGACGTTTGTTCCCAGTAGCACATTCTGTATAACTTTATTTACTATTGCAATGATAGAAACTCAAAATATTCTCTGAAACGAAAGGAAATTTGTGGATTAATCGCTAATAAAAACCCTAGATCAACCCACCATATGTTGCTTCGTGAGGACCCGAACGTGAAGGCGAGGTAAGTGAAGTGTCAGGCGTCGATTCTCTCTTTTATAAGGCAGGCTTTCGTAGCCACCTTTTTTCTCGTAGGAAATACAGAGCGGAATTTCCGGTGCTCGGAACGAGTACCTTGAACGAACGAAGTATATAGGAAGTCAATCAGTTATTCTATAGGTTGTTGCTTCTCGCAACAAGGATGTGCAATTTACTGGCAGTGAAGTGTGAATATAAATGCTTTACAAGGTAAATTCAGGCATAAATAATCAGGTTATGACAAGTTCTTTGGCTGCCACAGGCTGCGATAACAATTTTAGAAATTTTTTAAATAAATTTTGTGCGATCCATTACATATGCATGCAGTGTATTGTAGCGTTTGCTAATTGCACTATTATTTCGCTAGAAAATTCAATCATAGTCTTTCGATTTCAACGATTATTTTTATATTTCAGTTAGTCTTTCAATACATTTGCATGCAATACCGCGATTATTTTCTTCTATTAATTTGCTCGCTAAAGCGTTCAGCCAACAATTCACTCGCCCATGTTGCAATGATTATTGAATTGAATTCATTGCTTTCATCTTGATTTACAGATCAAATGCCTCTCAATTCTGTTCCAAAATTGAGCATGAAATGTAATTAACGCCCGTACGATAAATTGGATCACGTTGGGCTCGTTCGACTACATTATTTTATATATTTTATTATTTGGAAATTCACACACGACTGAGACATTTTACTCAACTACTAGACTCAAATTTGAGGCCAGATTGAGTGAGATTGAGACTCAAGTGGGCACAATGACCAGGAATTATTAATAGGCGTCATTATTTATAATTTTAAAAATTTCAAAATGCAACGTTATTTATAAAAAATCATGAAGATATTGCCGTTCTTAATTTTTTTATTGAGTGGTAATATGAACCGATTAAACGTTTTTTATGCTAGTATCTGCTGCTGCCGCTACTTCAATTCTATAGCTACGACACAAATTCTTTGAAGCTTAACACTAGTCGGATTGCATAGGTACAATTGCATGTAAACTCGGTCGTCCGATTGCAACATTGTATAATTATAGTCTGACAAGGGTTAATCTTCTATTCAGAAGATATTTTTGTATTGGCAACTCGTTCCCCGCAATCAACGCATTGCATTTTTGATCAGACGTGAAAGTTATCTTGGAAAGTCCCAGAATCAAGTCTTGTGGCATTGGCAATGAAGGGTCGACAATGTCGAGGGATTCCCGCTGAAAGTCGCATCGAGTTGCCCTCAGGCGCTCTAAAGCGGAAGAGAACTTGGTAGCTGCCAACAAAAAACGGAAGCGCAGGGAAAGCCAAAAGATGGAATACAACAGAGGAACCCAAAACTCCTAGGCAGATTAGGAGAGAATATTGCATACAAAAATTTATATTGCATATTGCATTTACTGAAGAAATTTATAGGTATTTTAAATAGATTTGGAATAGAGTGGATCCTTTTCAGTTGATTTTGAATGACTACTGACTGAATTTTGAAGCTGAATTTGTTCTTGAGACAATAGTGAATCGCACTCTTAATGCTGCGGAAGTAACTCAACGTGTAATGTAAGTTAAGCTTCTTCGTAACAAACTCAACTTAACTTAAAATCGAGTTTGCAATTTTGCACCCTCTGAATTTTTTCTCCTCTGAGTTTTTTACTAAATGACTGAAGTTTATTTAAAAACTATGTTAATAGTATGCTTATGAATAATATCAGCTAATGCAAGCTGGTGTAGAGTATTAGAAAGCTGAGAATCTATGTCTTTATTTATTTCTTTTTTGGCGTGGGGTTTTATATGTGGCTAAAAATGATTTTATGCAATTTCTATGTTTGAGACCATAATTTAAAAAATTCCCAGTAAGTAACCTGACTTGAAGCTTCCTTGGCTTCAATATTAATTTTTTTCTACTTCACTGACACTAAGCAATAATAATTATTCAAAGATGGACACCGTCTTATGATTTTGTTTTGCAGCTTTCCTAATTAAGGAGCATCGAGCAACCCTGTACGTATACCCACATAATGTACCTGCTGTATGTCGCTTCTGATTGAAGCTAATCTCAGGTTGGAAGATATTTCCCAGCTGTTTTTCTTGATAATCTTGCATCTTGGGCGTCTCTGTATAATTAGTCCCCGGCTCATGAACGCCGCGTCTGTTCAACAGAGAAGAGCTTCTGTATAAGGAGAAGCAATTAGGCGTGATATTCTCTCCCGAGTTTGCCAAGGATGACTCGAACTGAAATCTGGTGTAGAATTTCCTTTTCCTTTCCTTGATCTGGAGTAGAATTTCCATAAAACTTTTAGAAGTCGTACGCCTGAATGGAGCAGTGAAACCCTGAAATTATGCCACTGTCACTATTACGAAGCTGACAGTTTGCCAGGCGTTCGTTTTCAAAAAATATATTGCTTTTCCTTTGATGCCTTGCTATTAAGCCAGATTTATTTAGTTCTTTATAAAGTTAAATAAAAAAAATTATCATGCTGAGAATGACGAACTTCGAAGTTTTAAATTAAATGTTCTCATTTAATTTCCAGCTATGGAAAGCGTTGAAAAACGTTGAAGCTACGTCTTAATGAATGAAGGCATCGTCGAATTAAAAAATGGTTAAGTTTTCTGAAAAATGAAACACTTTCTTAATCACAAAACAAGCAGAGTGCACTGATATGCCCTATATTTTCGGGCCAAACTTGGTAAGGATGATCCATACAAGGATAGAAAGTATAGCAAAGTACATCGCTATTTGGACATCATATTTCCCAGAGTGACTTAAGTTATTACTGCCATGCGATATAGAAAGTACATCGCTATTTTGACAATGTAACCCTTCATATTTCCCAGAGTGACATAAGTTGTTACTGCCATGCAATACACATGAGATCGACTACCCCAGTTGAGGATCACTGTTGTCAAATTCTCAATATCTGATCCATACAAGAATAGAAAGTACATCGCTCATTTGGACAATGTTCCCTTCATATTTCCCAGAATGACTTAAGTTATTACTGCGATACGATACTCATGAGATCGACTACCCCATTTGAGGATTACTGTTGTCAAATTCTCAATATCTGAACCTCAAAGAACATTAACAAAATGATCACAACGAGCACCTAAGATCGAACTGATCGAACGCAATAAAACACTCGCGTCGGCTCCCCATCGACAGTTTGATGAACCGTAAAGCAGTTCGAATAGCCTGCCTAATAGTCTTTGGGATTTGCACACAGCAATCTTCATTCAATTCAAACAATTAACACGAGAACAAGGGCAGGTTGTTTGTACAGAGGATGCTAATGGATTGAGAGTAATTGTAAAAATTCCGCATTGTGAACGGCATTTATCTTTACCGTTTATCGTGATAGTATACGCGTAACCTTAGTCAATTAAATTATTAAATAATTGAATGAAGTCATTGTTGTTCACCGTTCTAGTCCGTTACTGCAATTTACTTCTGATGTGTTAGGCATTTTCTGTATGATGAAATTACCTATTATGCACAGAATTAACTGCAGATTATCAAAAGGATACACCAAATATATTTTATTCTTTGGTATTAAATAGTTTGTACATCTTCGTACAAGCATTCAAGATTTTCAGGAAGATAACTGTGTGATATCTATTGAACTCAGTGCCCATTCCGATAAGATATGAGGAAAAATGCTAAAAATAATTTTTATTAAATTGATCAAGTAATGTTTCCGTTAAAATGATCATCTCTCTGTAGTAAATCATTCTGGTGAAAACATTTGAGACCTAGATGCAATATTCAGGTTCGAAACAGTTAATGTTATTAAATGGCTATATTATTTGTTAAATATTATAAAAACAAATTAAACTATTAAGTATTATTAAATAATTCTATATCATAATCCCCTGTGTTACGAAATCCTTCCCTGATTTATCGACATTCTACAATTTCTAGAACCAACACATTGAAACTATGTTCATAATCGCGAGTATTCCCGCAAATCATATCGAAAGAACAGCCCTCATAAAATCTTTCTTTTTGACTCATGCGATAATCGTTAAGATGTCTTATCGTTAAGATGTCTTATCGTTAAGATATCTTATCGTTAAGATATCTTATCGTTAAGATATCTTATCGTTAAGATATCTTATCGTTAAGATATCTTGTCGTTAAGATATCTTATCATTAAGATATCTTATCATTAAGATATCTTATCGCTAAGATATCTTATCGTTAAGATATCTTATCATTAAGATATCTTACCATTAAGATATCTTATCGTAAAGATATCTTAAAGATATCTTGATATCTACCATCACTCTACGTGAGTGAGATTCATCGATCAAGTGGCCCATCGCAAAAGTGGCCCAGCCATCGCTTGCGGCAGTTGCTTTGCCCTCTTGTCTGGCCTTTGATATCCGCATAAACCTGCGGCAAAAATAGCAAATTAAGAAGACGTTTTTATCGTGCAGCTCCACAGATCAAATCGTTACGTCTTCGTGAAATTGTAGTTCAAAATTTTAACCTTTTCGTAAATTAATTAACCTGTTTTTCGATTATCCTATTGGCTATTTTTCGATTAAGAGGGATATATTTTCATTGGATTTGACCGAATGCACAAGAATAGTAGTTTTTTTGTTTGTAAATTCAACGCGCACTGTTTTTGCTTACTGCGCTTGCTCATGACACTTACCTAGAATATTTATATACTCGCATATATTTTTCAAGATAAATAAATTATAAAATTGTAGTTTATTTCATAAAATTAAAAAATAATTTAAAACGCGAAGTAAATCGCCATCGCTTCTGTAAAGATTGGTGAATTTACGTGTCGTATTCTTTGCTTTTAAATTCTTAACTTCTGTAATATTATTAAACACGTGACTTGAAATACTTCAAATTGCATGTACAATGATTAAAATTACTTTTCAATACGGACAGAAAACTAAAGTGCTTGAAAAGTTAACATTACGGCCTTTGCTCTCTATGAACGTTTGACTTTCATTTTTTTGAATTGCAATCAGATATTTTAGAATATTTAATAATTTGCCATCATATTTTATTTTGGAATGTTGGGATTTGTATGGAACTTGCAAGGATGAAATATGCTAATATTATAAGAGCGCGTCTTTTATTCTTAAGATGCTGCTTTGAATATGTTGAAGTCTTACTTCGAATTCCGTTTTTTATACACTAGAGGTAGAAACTGTTCGGTTAACCAGTGACTGCGTTAAACAGATTTTCTAAATCTTTACAAAGCTGGAACTCACATCTATGACCTATCACAGTGTTGCATTACTCGCATATCTATCACATCTTCTACAGCATTTTTTCCAACAAATTATCTGACATTTTTTATTCGTGATCCTAATCGAAAGTCCACAAACTTTTACCGTAATAAGTAGCCATAACTCTAATTATTGAAAGTTCGCGTACACAACTACTACGCATTAAATTGGATACTCTTATCTAATCTGCTGCGTTAGTTATACAAACTGATTTCAAATTTATAGAACATTTTAAAATATTTTTTCACATCCATTTACCAACAATTCTTACTTTCGATTGTTATGATTTGTATGAAATTTATAACGTTTCTTTTGTGTTCTGTTCATTCCTTGGCACATGCCATCGTCATGCACTTTCTTTGCTATGTGAGACAACGTAATTCCAGATTTGCATTCAAACCTTAAATAGCTGAAGTCTCATGAACGGCGATGGGTTTTTTTAAATCCTGAAATCCTTGTTGGGCCTATGGAAGTTAGGGAAATTCCCTAACCAAGATTTTATATTGTTGGTACAATGGTACTATCCTGTCCCCATAGACAAAGCTGCTTAACAGTAATCGTGCATATTTGAAACCTATACCTCACGTTGTAATAAAATATTATTTAAACTTTTATTATTAAAAATATTATTATCACATTTTAAGACCAAATTAAATATACTCCACTCCATCATGTCCTCTTAATTGTCGATAAAAAAGTTCCATTTTTTAATAGAAATTGCTTTTAATAATTAATTTAATTTTAATTATACATTATTAATCATGATAAGAACATTTGTAATTTCAAGTCATAAGTATAGCCAAAACTTCAACTTTCAGGCATAAACATAAGCAGACAAATCGGCTCAGTTGTGTTGGACTGCAGTTCAGTTGGGTTGGACTGCATGCAGTTCAGTTGTGTTGGACTGCAGTTCAGTTGTGTTGGACTGCAGTTCAGTTGTGTTGGACTGCATGCAGTTCAGTTGTGTTGGACTGCAGTTCAGTTGTGTTGGACTGCAGTTGTACGAGCCGGACAAAGCGCCGTTCCAGAGCCTCTGATGCGCATCGCGAGCGCTGCATCTTAGTCTTTATTTTTGTCGTACCTTTGACCTTGGAGACACGATCGCCCTGAGCGCGGCTCTGCAAGTCCAGCGCCGAAGCGAGCAAAACAGCACGCAGATATTTTCGTCAGTTTTCCCTAAATTTAACGAAACAATCCTTATTCACCAAAGGTTTCAGTAAAGTATATAGGGAATATTCTTAACCTAAAAGAGTTGATCACGATTCTTATTAACGGTGTACGATTAACGGTATACGATTCTTATTGAATATAGTATCTGCTAATTCCATGAAGAACTTTGTAATAACTTAAAAAATATAACTCTGTACTCACTGTAGTGAGTGACAGAGAGCGCATTTTCTCGTCAACGAAAACGTGAAGTCACGGACAGACGGACAGACAGACGGACATGACGAGCACAATAGTGCATTTTTTTCCATAATGAGAAAAGGCGCTAAAAAGCCTCAAACTTACGTTTGAGGCGCATATTAATTATCTAAAGTTCTGAAATCATTTGACGCTATCCAAACGCCTTTTCTCCAATACGCTCTTTCAAACCTGATGAGTAGCTTGATACAACAACACACATTCATCTGTCGCCTGATACTGCAAATCCGGGCCTCTATGAGATAGAGGCCCGGTCTAGCTTCTTCGTATCTTTCTATGTCCGTTATGGCGACCCAGATTTAGATAAATATGCTTGTAGGAGTCCTGATCCGATAGCAAAACCTGTCAGTTGTACGTACTGCGTGGAGAGGACGCTACAGGGGTTTGTGCTGAATTACTGATAAGTAACTTTATTTTGATGTAATTGATCCTGTTCCGTAGGCACGAAGAACCAAATATCGCTCATAATTTTGAATAATTCTCGAAGTTATTTCTATCATTGATGAACGAAGAAAATCAATCTTCGTTACAGGACAAGTTCGTGTTTACAATAGAAATTGTTTTGGAATAGAAAGAAATAGGATGAAAATGTTTAAAAGACATTAAAAAAATCTTTTTATAATCATTTCAATTACATATATATGACAAACGAACTATGCATAGGTGTCTCTTATTAATCCCTTGTACGTATAAGTGTTCCGTAACGAGAACGTTTCTATATATATACATATATATATATATATATATATATATGCTATTCCAATCACAACTCAAGTTTTCAAACAAATTGGGTGTGCGCAGAAATGAAATCGGAATTCATTTCCTGATGAATTACTTTTTTCCCTCAAATGAAAATATTTCCTTTGTTGTACTATTAATAACCTCTACCACTATTACCTGGTAAACACGAATTGTACACAATCCCGACATACCTCGACTACGAAACTGAACCGACCTGACCTAACAATAAAATACAAATAAATGGAAAGAAGACAGTGGAAAAAAATGACTTCAAAATAAAAAAATTTCGAGATAATTTATTGTACTGCTTGTAAAGCTGTTCATTAAATGCCCTCTCACTTTTACAGAAAATTTTCGAGCACCTATCAAGAATTTACGTCAAGTTATCAATGAGTGGAAAAATCTTTTGAATTAAGAAGATTTGGATCTGACATTTTAATTAATAATAATCGCTATGAAACTCATTGAGGCTGCACAACCTAGATGTACATTTCCTCATCAAGGTACTCTATGGATGTCATTTGAAGTCTCGAATTGAAGCTTTTTGGTGAAAAAATCTGCCCCGGGATTTTTCCAGACAATTTTCTTGTGGCCTCGAGGGAGTGAAGTAAAGCCGCATTATAGAATACCACGATCGACATCAGCTATACCGTATAGCATGGCACTCATAAGCTTCTTTACATAGCGTCACATCCATGTTTCAAATTCAAATTCAGTTTTAATTGTTCAGCTGTGAAAAGTTAATGTATAATAATATATAGATTTCTTCTATCCATCTCAGTTGCAATAGAATTATTTACGTTTTCTTTACTTCTTGCTGAAAAAATTTTGTTCCCTGGAGTCATTAGAGGAATAGATAATCCAGTTGAAACTCATTAAAGCCTATTCATAACATCACATATACTAATATACTATTTTCTGATAATATAATAATAGAGATAGAATATTAACATACTGTTAATATAATCGCTTAGCTCCACGCACATTTTGACACCTTAAGAAGACGCTGAGAAATTCACTCACCTATTACAATTAAGAGACTTTTCTCCAGGTTTTTAAACGAAACAAGAAACATGCCTTGAAGACAAACTCTAATTATTCGTTATCGTCAATTTAAATTCGAAAGTCGTCAAATATTTATGAATCGGGGCAGCCTTCTTCCAGCAGCCAAATCTTCTGTACTCGTTTTTCTTTATTTGTCTCTTTTTTCCATTTTTCTTATTTTTCTAGAACGAGTTTATACTATCCGGTGACGATACAAAATGCCAAAGGGTTCGACGTTGGTTTCTTTGTTTAACGAAAAAACTGGCCAACTATCCACTTCTGAGCACTTATCAGAACTGGAAATTTCTAGATAAAAATATGCTAAAACAACACCTTATGTTCTTTTGACAGCATTCTATGGAATATTGTTGAAGTAATGCATAAAATTTTTGTTTCATTATTATAGTCTTACGTAATTTGATGGCGATTGTATTTGTCAAATAACTTTCAGGTTTTAGACAGAGTGTTTGATAATTCTAAAAAAAATAAATGTTATGTAAGCACTAGCTTATTCTTCATATATATGAATTAGTTCGTAATGATCTAGTTATCGTCATTATGTTCCTGTATTGAATATCAACATTCACTTGTTCATTGAGTGTTTGTTAATGATCGATTTTACTCAAGCTATATATAGACGTTTTTCGTCCTAGTGGGTGAAATTTAAAACTTTTATTGGTTGTCTGTCAGATAACATTATTGGCAGACTGTTCTTAATTTGGCAGCGAATTGTTTTGTTTTGTTTGTTGAATGAGAGGATTTTTATTTCAATTCGCAGTTTTATTCATTTTATTGGGATTTATTTCAGTGCAAAATCTCAGTGCGAAGGTTCACTTGTTGATCATTCCTAATTTATTTATTGTTGCTTGATTCGAAGCGATAGTTTTCATTGATAGAACCAATGATTTTGTTTCCTATTTTCCAACACCCAGATCTGCATTAACATGATCGTTTATTTTTCAATAGAACTCGTCAATTAATAGATATGACTCTATTGGTCAAATGAAAATATGCTTCGTTACCACGAAACGTCAGAGCTCACCACAATATTTTAGCAGCACGCGAATTAAAGTAATACAGTCAGGTTTTCAATTAATGTGCGCTATTCCATACCATCAAAAACTAAAAACGAATCATTAATAAAACAATAATTTTCTTATTGGAACTTCACAGGTAATAGTTTTTTTTGTAACTTCCAAATCTTTTCCAAATTATGGGATTTCACACTAAAATTCAACATTATATAAGGGCTGGAATAATACAAATTGACTTTTATAAGATATTGTCATGCAGAGAATAAATACGTAAAAAGACATACATGTACTCATAATTGAGATGAATTTTCTTCTCGACATTCAAAATACTTAAATTTTCTGCATAATGAAGAAATGGTAACAATAACATTGCATCTTGGGGACATTATAGGACGGCTAACAATTTTATTGTTATTCTTTCATCAAGGTCGCAACAAGCGTGAAAATTTTCCAACAGTTTTGCTTGAAGAGGTAAGAATTTCAAAATTGTTATAATGATAATGCCTCAAACATGGCACCCGAATTCGAAGTGCTATTAATTAATTATTCAAAAAATTTATTCACTTTTTCCCATCCAATTGCTGATCGGAATATCTTCATGTTGTGTACTTATTGGTACACCGGCGGCTTGCACACGTGTTCACCGAGGCACCTGTCGAAGCAACACCTGTCCGCGTTGAAACAATCGCCGTGTTTGGAGCACGGTTGTGGCGGCCCGAAGTTGGACCGAAGAGGACAGACAGCGCGCACTGGCGGGCAGAGGCCAGGCTTGTCGACGATGGCAGCCACGGGATGGGAAGGAGGCTGGTTCGCGGACTCGCAGCAGTACGCTTGTCCTTCAGGAGTTTTGCACCAGTAACGACATCCACTACTTCCGAGTCCTATTGAAGGTCCTCCCACTGATCCTCCAGGAAACCCGGTCGGTTGAACGAAACCTCCTGGGCCTCCTGGAAATCCACCACCGATACCTGCTCCAGGGAATCCACCACCTGGGAATACTCCACCGCCACCGAATCCTCCGCCGAATCCACCACCTCCAAAGTTTCCACGAGTCTGAGTCTTTTTGGCCTCTTGTTGGCCCTGGGCGCTCACCACCAGCACGCACGCCACAAACAAAGCCTGCGCGGAAATGAAATTTTTAGGTGACTTTAAATGAGTTATAAGCGAGTACGGTACCCAACACTATATAGGGGTCCTTATTCTAAATACTGCAGCTGGATTATGGTTTAGCTACGTATTGTAAAACAAAGAAAATTCGACTAAATGTCATTACTTCTTCATCGAACTATATCCAGTATCTGCTAATTCCATGAATTTCCTCTATAATGTTTAAGGTATAATGATTCGAAAAGTGCTCAATTTGGCTGAAAATCTCAAGACAACCTTGTAAATATTACGTTACGCGGTGAATAACAACTATAGTCAACACTTATATAGTCTCGAAATCCATCCCAACACCTGAGATCAATGTAATATATTATAAGTTTTTCGAAAATGATTGGTTGGAGAAAATAAATCAATAAATCCGCATAAGGACCGAGATTTGGCAGAAGCCACTCATTAAAATCGTTAGAATAGCCTTCGCTATGGTACTTTCTGACGAAAAACTCTAAATATAATATTTATTCATATCAACAACTCTTGGGTACTTATAATGCTTCATATCTTGTAATTTTGTTTTCAGATCTTAGCGCATATCGAAATAATTAACATTTTATGCACAACTTACCTTGAAAGCCGCCATCCTTGCTCACGTCGGGATCTCGATTGACTAGATCCTTGAGGCTCCTAGCCTTTTATTATCTCAAGCAGAACCTTTTTTTCACGGCTTTTTGTTCTCATATTCTTACTTATTTTGTAGCCCAACAAAGCGGAGCGGGACCAAGAGACCGAGCCTCAGGCTATACCTTCGTCGCTCCTTCCAACCCCCTGGATGGAGTAGCTGAAGAACAGGTCCTGGTGTGGGTTCTCGGTATCAGCTCTCGATGAAGCGAACTATGCATTTTTTGTTTTGCAAATTGCCTGTATTCTTAAGTAGTTGGTTCCATGAATTAAATAAAATTATACGTTCTCGATAAAGTTGCTGAAACCTTGTAGAGTTTTCTCGCGGTTCCAAAAATGATATCCAGTTACTTGTGACGAACATTTCATTCAATCAATAATTTTATATTTCTTAAAAAATCAATTTAAACAACGGAAAAAAGTTTGTGTTCGTTAGGTTTTTCACTTGGGGCATTATCTCTATTGTCTCCCAATACCTGTTCCTGGGCTTCGAAATAAACTGTTTTGTTTCCATTTCATTACTATTGATTTACAGGCTCCCAATATTGCACTAGTAGGGCGTAAATAGATGTTAATGAATGTAAAGTAATAAAATTGAAGCAATTTTTCCATAGAATATCCATTTAAAAATAAACTCCACAACGGAGCTTTGTATAAAAGTTTAACTAATGATAATTGTGATACACAGGAATGGTGACATTTAGTTACGCCTCGAAGAATCACCAACAGGTTTGTCCTATACAGCCTTGTATTAGTTGAACGCTGCTCTGTTTCGTCGGCTGCTAGAACGTGATAAGAATTATATATAAAAAATAAAGATAATGGTGGTTTTTCAAAGCTTCTCAAAACGTTTAATTAAATTATGGCAAAAACTTCAGAACAATCGTTTGTTGATTGTTTGTCAAAATGTTCATTTGGAATGACGAATGTTTCATTGATCGAAAATCTGTGGAAAATTCAGTTGAATTTTCCGTACAGAGGGCTGTCTTCGAAATAAATGTAATAATGGGAATGGCATCTCACCTCCAGATATCAAATATAAGTTAATTCAGTTTTTGATCCTATGGATGGTAATTTAGTTATAAAGAGAATCTGTTCTTTTCAATCACAAATTAGTGTATTAATTAATAGGTGAAATTATTTAAACAAGTCTTTCACAATACTTGACTTGAGGGTTATCTCAGCATGCATACAATAACTGTTAGGTTTATATATGAGATCTATGAAATAATAGATCGAGCAGGACGTGTTCCTTGAGCTCTAAAATTAGGCACAAAATAGTACAAAAATACATTAAGCCGATTGTCAATCCGAAAAATTTCAGCGAATTTTTAATTGTGAACTAATATCAAATTCAGCCAATTTTTTATTTTTTCGATCTCGTGCCTAATATTTCAGTAAAATTTTATATCCGCCTGTGCGTTTTTTTCTAGGTCACACTATCCATAAATCGTTCAAAACCGCAACAAAAACACTAAGAAGACAGGACGCCCGTCGACCAGCGTGTACGTGTTTGAAATGTGAAGCGGCCGCACTGGTGGAAGATTGTCTGGTTAACATTTACTCCATATTTACTCATAGAAACAAATGGACTTAGGCTTTACAGAACTACTGTTCCATTTGCTTCGCAAGGACTCATAGAAGCAACTCACCTTAGTGTTTACGATGAAATTTTGCTCGATGTTTTGGTTGTAAATCGAGTATGTAAGAAATGGACTTAGGCTTTACACAACTGTTCCATTTGCTTCGCAAGGACTCATAGAAGCAACTCACCTTAGTGTTTACGATGAAATTTTGCTCGATGTTTTGGTTGTAAATCGAGTATGTAAGAAATGGACTTAGGCTTTACACAACTGTTCCATTTGCTTCGCAAGGACTCATAGAAGCAACTCACCTTAGTGTTTACGATGAAATTTTGCTCGATGTTTTGGTTGTAAATCGAGTATGTAAGAAATGGATTTAGGCTTTACAGAACTGTTCCATTTGTTTCAAGGACTCACAGGAGCAACTCAACTTAATGTTTAGTGTGGAATTTTGCTCGAAGTCTTGGTTGTAAATAGAGTCCCATTATGCAACGAAGTTTTTTGTGTAGCCTTGAATGATCTGAGTTTTAGATATCATATCATCATAAGAATTAATCTTTCACGATCGTTTGATGTTTGATTCTGATGATTACAGTCATTTAAAACTTCTAATATGAATTCGCCATTTTTGGATGAATTTCTTAATTAGTGTTTTGGTGTTCAACTGCTAGTTATCAGTTGTACAATAAATCATTTCATTATAAGAAGATAGCAGCTGGCAAATAACAAAAAACTACTTAATTTAGAGCTACGCTTTCTTCATCCTTTGACCTTCTCGCAGATATTGCACAACCTTATTTTTAAAACACGCTAGCGAACTTGCAGAGTCAGTCTCTACCAGTTCGTATTATAGATCACCTGATAGGGACAGTGTAGCCAAACTTCCAAACCGGATTCGCGAAAACCGCACGCAACGACCAGGCGAATCAGAGCTAAAAAATCCCACTGATAGTGCTTGCCATTGTCTCTCTTGGTCTCAGCTCAGACCAAGATGATGGAAGAAAGTTGGCTGGAATATTACATCGATTATAAAATAAAGTGAAGTTAATTCAGGTCCAGTCGTCTTCAAACAGGGAGAAAAATAAATGCATCAGAATTAACGCTATACTTCGTTTCTAAATTTAAGGGCAAAAGTTTTTTCTTCATACGAAGACAAGTGTCCCCAGATATTGATGCAGAATTTCTTCGAACATGCTACATCTCCTCCAAAAAACGTTAATTTTATCGAAAATATCTTTATCGAAAATATCTTTCTTAATAACAGTGTAAAAATTATATATAAAATTTCTGGTGCGGGCCCGATTTTAGCGGGCATTAATTTTAAAAGCAATCACACGTATTGCATTAACGATACAGATGAGTCATTGTAATTTTGGTTGTTCAAAACACGCTTTCGACTCGTCACAATTTGTAACGAATAATTATCCTCTTTCCCTCCATTATTTACTTTGGATTGATTGAAGACGAATTAATATAAAGCGTTAATTCAATTAAAGAGTTGATTCAGGTAAGCAAAGTGAGGAATCGATGAAAAAGTGTCGGCAAAGTTAAAGAATAATTAGCTCAAGCCAAAAATGCCATTAATTGTACATTTCCGAAAAGAGATAAAAAGGTGAAATAATGATTTACTTGTATATTTTTTCTCGAATTATTTATTCATTTCTTACAAGCGGCAAATCATACAGGATCAATCATGACCAGCATTAAAAACCAAGATCATAAATACGAGAAACCGAGTTAGTTTGGTTTTCACATTTAGAATGTTATCAATGAGCAAAAAAAAATCTGAAATTGAATGATTATTTGTTCCCGAGTTCTTACTCGAATACAAAAAGTACATGATTAAGAATGGTTATCATGATCAGATTTTTAAATTTCAGCGTACATTTCAGAATCTCAATCAAAAGTTATCAGGTACGGAGCTGCCTAGAAACTTCGTAATATTTCATTAAAATAAGAAATTAGGCAAATGTGATTCCTAAGCCTTCAATATTGAAACTCTATTTTCATTTCAATAGTACAAATACTTGCTTAAACTCGGCTGTTCAGAGAATATTCTTTGATCAACATTTCTTTTGATAGCAAGAGAACTTAAATCGTGTCGAAGGCATGCTAAACTTTACTGTTCAACACGAGCAAGCTACCAGATAAAACTAACTATCAAAAACCTTCATTAAAATATTAAGAAAAAGTCTTCTCAAAGACAAGTGCTATTCAAAAACTGTTTCTAATAAAAACGAGGTCCTATAGGAGGTTTGCAAACATGTCTTCCAATACAAATATCTAAACAGCATTTTTCATCCGCGGGGCACGAAAAATCGCTGGAACATGTACGAGGACTCCTTCTTCTGCCGTGGGCTTCAGGACACACGCTTCTAACAGTCGGACAGTGACCGGTCTTGACACCGACTCTGGTGCTGATGGGATCTTTGGTTGATTCACAACAGTAAGGTTCACCGTGAGGACCCAAACACCAGTAGCGACATTTAACTGTCTCAGGGTACACGTAGTGATTGTTCCCGTTGAAATCGAACCCACTTGCATCAGAATAACTTTGGAAGCGGTTTCCTGGCGCGTTGAAGTTAGAGAAATCCTCCGTATTGTAAGGGTTGTATAATCCCTGAATGGGATCTGTGTAGTCTGAAAGATAATCTCTTCGGACTCGAGTGTGGTCAAAGTCTCCAGCGTTAACAGGGAACCAAATCGGGGCTTCTGATGTGAACTTGGATCTCATGAGCACTGGTTTGAACGTCGTTGACACTGCAACCTGTCCATCGTCATCAACTTCTGAAGTTAAAAATGTTATTGACTCTTCCAGGGTGGTAGGTAAGTGTTCAAAATGCTGGCCTTCATGGAGATCGTCTTCAGCTTTGGCATCCATTAGCTCATGAAATTTCTTGCCATTGATTACGTTTGCCAAGAATGATTCATAATCAATATTGTACTCTGTCTGGGCTGCTCCAGGATTGTAGGCTAAAACAACCGAGCACAAAAGTGTAAATAACACCGCTCTGCTGAAAATCTGTAAGTAGAAAAAATTTTGCGATAAAAACTGCCGAATATTGTGCGAGCAAACTGTTAAGAGTGTTCACAATTGATCAACATAATAGAATAAAAATAAAGATTGTTGAAATGCCAAACACATGACTATTCTGAGAATAAAATATTTCCTCGAACGGTAATATATTGACGAATTTGATACCTACGCTGAGGCAGAACGGGCATAATTACAAGCGGTTACAAATGTCACTTTTATTAGTCACCATTCCACGTACGAGTAAAAGGAATTGTTGTGCTTATTCAATTACTGACAAAATTTATCAGGCAAAATGAAAATGGTGATTAGGGAGAATGACTGAATATAATCTTACTGGTATATATAGGGAAGGTATAATGAATAAACCCGTAGCCAATCAGGCTAAATCACATAACAGTGAACCGAGCTTGCTCTGTTAAACAGGTTGTAATATATAAGAATAAATACGAATATGGTAAAATATAAAAATAAATATACTACATAAGAAATATTTGTTATCTATTTTCGTTGAAAATGGAGAAGACAGAAGGCAACACGCAGCGACAACTCCGTTAACAACCAATGCTCTGCCTGCTCCCAAAATGTCGTTCCTATGTTGGTTTATTTGACGACATTCACTAGTTCCCTCATGAACACTTCTTTCGGAAGAAAAACTGACGAAGGTGGTGCCATGTTTTCAGATTTGAGTCCATCGAAGGTGTTTCTGAAATCCACCACACAGGTTTCCACACCATACCGTCACTCCGTCATGCATATCAAGCCTGCTTAATTCTCTATAACCAACCAACCTCGTCTCTAAATCTTGGTTCGAGTGATTAGTTTTAAGAAGATGAGCGATGCTCTTAAAATTTCCTATTAGAACAATGTTGGAATAAAAATTTTCACACCACTCACCATGTCGACGACAGCTGCTGCTGGACTTCACTGTAAATCACAACTGACGAAATCGACAGCGCCTGTACTTTATATACTCCTATTGCCCATCCGACCTATCTTTAAAAGGCGGATCGTATCGAATTGCTTTGTGGTTATTACGTCCCAAGAAAGTACCTGCTTTTCAGGCCAGCTTTATCCGAAAATTGTGTACCCTGTTGTTTCTCTTAATCTGTATGGGCCATATTAAACCTAGAAATTTGATAAAGAAATCTGTTTAGATCTCCGTACCCAAACAAGATACCTCATCTCTTTTATATTGTGCAAGGTAATCTATGTCCGCTTCAGAGATTAGAAGAACATTTTACTCGCCCTGTGATGTGAATCTGAGATAAATTATTCGTTGAGCGCCGGCAAGCGCTGAATGATTGATATCTACAAGATCAATAAATCTCTACTTCCCCATATAAAATTTTTCAGTCGAGGTCGATAAGTGCATGCGTAATTGTATGTTGGAAAACACAATCAGGGGCCATACTTTCAAAACTCGCTAAGTGAACGTAAGTACTTACGCTCTATTTTCTTGTCTATGATTGGTGAATTTTGCTTGAAAGGCCGTCAATGATTGGCTGATGAACTTACGATGTCTTAACTTTTTTTGAAAGTATAGGGCCAGAACTTCATCTTATGGTCTGCACATGTGAATTCTTAACGCAACCGAAATTATAATGTAACAATGTCCATTATTTAATCAATTGGAAAACATTTTTAAATTTGTCCTAACAATTACATTCACAATATGAAATCTTTCCTTCAAATTGGAATAAAGAAGAAACAATAATCTATAATAGCTTTATGTAAAACTGTTGGAAGTATTAATTGGATCGCTCACGTCAAGCAGTCCCATATATGGAACTTTTTTTTATCTATGAAGACTTGAATAAAATCATAAATTCCTCCATCAGTGGAAAATGAGAAATTTTCGTTTATCCCTGATTTTAGAAATAGCCTAAATCAATTAATTTTTTCAGGTCTATTTGAATTCTAGGCGATTGTATTTGCCCATTGGATGCTCAAATGATTTACTCTAATTTTTTTTCGATCGCGGTCGCAACCGCAAAGGAATCCGGTAGATGATTTTCCATTAAAACATCGAATGAGCCATTTAATTGCGAAATAATTAACATGAAACGAAATGAATTTCTTCTGTTACCTTGTGAGATTATAAAGTAATTCGAAAGATCCAGGGAACATGGGAGGGAAAGCACACTCTCCTAGCTTTTTCACTTCACACAGAAGCAAAAAAGAAAGAATCAGACACAAAACGATTTAACCTTTGAATAAAGATTTATGGATTCAAAATTCAATATGTTGAGCGATGGTAAGAGGAAAAAATTGCCCGCTCTATATGTTCATTTGGAATAGTAGCAAATGAAACTGAATTTGTTTGCCTGTTCTTTAAATGACTCGAAATTTTTCATTCAGCATGCAACGAAATTGTAGAATTTAGATTAGTTGTATTGTTTCTTTGCTTTTAAAGATGCACTCAGCTTTTATTGTTCACCTTTTTGACAGCGAATTGCTACTTTACTTATCTTAATTGAAACTACCTTACTTTTAATGGACGATTTGCGAGTAAGTCCAGGTAGCTGCGGTAAGGTATTTTTTCTGTGCACCGTATCGAGAAATTTAGATATACGTATCTGTTATGGTAATTCCGGTACCTCGATCTTCACATGAGTTAAGCCCGGCCAATATTATAGCTGACTTATACCATAGGTAAATTGCCTGGAAATTTTTTCTTCCATAAACAAATCAGTGCATGGATCAGCGGCAATCTTGTAGAAACATGAGTGGCATGAGTTTACACTCACTTACCGTTTCAATTATGTTCACATTAAATCTCTATCTCCAAACTTCATACAATTGAATTTTGGCCAAGTTGAATGGATCAACATTTCAGTGGAGACAATGCGTAGTTACTTTGTTGGAGTGGTTCTTGCATACTCGAAGCAACTGCATGAAAAGATTTTTAATTTTCTAGTAAAGCATTACCGTTAAATACAAAGGTAACTCTAATGTCATCAGATACTCATCTGATAAGCCAGAATCAGCCTTTGGAAGCAGTCTAATATTTGGCTTCAACCGAAATGAATCGAAAACCTTTATCGTTTTTTTTTTCGTCTTTTCAATCGGATGAGGCACGATATCAGAGTCTCTCCTAACAAAAACATGTCAGCAAACAATTTCCAGGCAATTTATCTATGCTACCAGTCAGCTATAATTGGCAGGGCTTCCCGCATGTAACGACCGAGATACCGGATTTACAATAACAGAGATATCAAAATTTTACGATATGATGCCAGGGAAAGATACCGTACCGCAGCCGGTAAATGTTACCTGGCCTCACTCACTAATCATCTATTGTAAAAAAATAAGTTAAGTAAGATTTAAGGAGCGTAAATAATGTAAACAAATAAGTTAGGTAAGATTTAAGAAGCGTAAATAATCGTTTTAGTGTAGAAAGCGAACAAGGAAAGGTAAATGAACCTTCAAAAAGCAAAGAAACGAAGAATGAAAACTAAATTCTACATTCTCGATAACTGTTGACAGAGAATTTTCGAGTCGTTTCAAGTACGTTTAAACGAGCTCGTTCCCATCTACTACTTTTCTCATTAACGTTGTTAAACAGGTCATTTTCATTCTTTAACGATTGTCCAACAGTTGAATTTTGAATCCATAATAATTGTTAACACTAAAATTAACTAGAATTGCGCCTTTTTTCTCGCTGTTTCCGTATGAAGTAATAATTCTAGAAGCGTGTTCTTCCCGTAACTGTCACCTGGAGCTTCCGAATGGCATTACAATGTAAGAAGGTAACAAAAATGCGTACACTGACGCAACGCTACATGCTAATTTATTAACGATTATATAATTCATGTATTGTTCAGTTGGAAACCAATCTTCTGGAAACCTTCGTTGTTAATTGTTACCACGACCGCCAGATTTAGGGGTATCATTTAATTAAGCATTCAACGGACACGTAAAAGCGTCTAGAACTTATATAGACGTGACAAAATTATTGATTTAGGCTATCTCTAACAACAGCGTTAATACGACTATTTCTCGTTCGGCTTTGGTGGTCTAACTCTAATTTATGATTTTACTTCAAGTTTTGACGGATCTAAACATAGTTAATTAAGCCATAGGATCGATTCACGTGAAAAATCTAATATTCCCAGCCCCTCAACGTTGATCTACTTTAGATATTTATTTCTTATTAATTCTACTTTGAACAAGAGAATTCATCTTGAGATCATAATTGTTAAAACGACTCTACAAACTGTGTTCCATTCATTAAAGGAAGGTAATTGAATCCTGAGAGGTAATTCCATTTAAAACTACCAACTTTCAATTACGTATTTATGTACCGACCTTCAGTGGCCGATAAATTTCGATTTTCCACCCGCGTTCTGCACCGTACAATTCAAGAAGTAGCATCTTCTTTTAGGAAGGTATCACTGTTCAAGAGATCGTTGGCACGTCACGCGTTTGCTTAGATTCTTCAATATATTTTGCAGAAATACCGCTACCAAATTACTCCGACAGATTACTTTTACTTCAATATTTCATAAATAAAATAAATTACTCCAACAAGAATCCAATAACTGATTGCACGATGGCGTTTTTACACATAGGTAAACTTCTCACATCAGAGACATGACTATCCTTATGCTAGGAATAAATGGAAACCAATTGCCGTATTATGAAATTTTATTTAAAATCAAATTGATATAGATTACCAGCAGAGCCAAACCCTATAGGCTACCAAAGCCACAAACAAAAATTATACCTGACCTGATGTAATGTTGCTTGACTGGTTGCCGTCTGCCTTTTTATTTTACAAAGCAACCTCGTCAACAACATAAGGAGATAATCCTAAGAATTTGTAAGTTTGTGTGAAACCAGGAACTGATTTGAATTAGGATAATGACGTAGGTATGACGTAACATCTACACAAACAAAACATGCTACAACAGACATAGGTACCATAACGTCGAGTACGAAGAAACTAAATTGTGATGGCAGGCTTGCAAGTTTTATGCCCAAGGCAATTGTCAAAGCAGCATTTCAACTTGCCATCGCACTGGACGTCGTTGACACAGGGGTTAGGTGCAGCAACTGCGTCGTACACTGGACACACAGTCCTCACAGGGGGGCACACGCCAGGCTTCTGCGCGGGTGGATTATCGCAACAAAAATATTCAATGCGTCCGTTGTTGTCCTTCTTGCACCAGTTCGAGCATGCCTTCGGGGTGGTTGGCTTTGGTGTTGTCGTCGTGGGTGTAGGGAAAACTGGTCGTCCAAGGCCGGAGACGGTGTTAGCACCTCCAGGGAAAACTGGTCGTCCGAGGCCGGAGACGGTGTTAGCACCCCCAGGAGAAGGACCGGGAGGTAGATATAGGAAAGGAGGACGGTGAGGAGAATGAGGTTGAGGCAGGAGAGGTCGAGGCGGAGGATGGTCCACCGGACTCTGAGCTACTGCGAGGCACAGGATGCCCAACAAAAGGGACATGGAGGCGAACAATCCTGCCTGTTGAGTGATAAGGGGAAATTAGCTCATTTGAAAGAAAAATTATTTATGCATTTTCACGAATAAATAAATGAAGTGAAGAGTTATGATTACCAAATTGGCAGCTGACATTGGCTGTTCACACGATTATTCGACTAGATTTGAACTGATGTTACCATTTCGTGAGAAGATTAAGAAGTGAGCTCAAGACGAAGTCTGGTTTTCAAATGGTAGATTAGGACTCTCAACGACCTCTTTATATACATTAGGACTCTCAACAACTTCTTTATAACAACTTCATTTTGGATTCAGCATCACACGTTTTCTTCTACTTCTAAGCTGATTCGTAAAAATTGTAGACAATCAATTTAATCAGCAAGTCAAAGAAGGAGGAGATGCTTATAAAAAAATTTCACGTAGCAATGGTTTGTCTTTGTTTTCATGCATTAGCCCGAACAGGCATTTGTATTTTACTTCCAGCTGGAGCAAGTATCTTAATTTGTTTCTCTTGATGTGATATATAGACATTAATTAGAGCATTAGCTCGACGTTATTGCACGAGCACGTAGCTGTACCACACCATAATGATTACTGAGCGAGGCTTGGTATTTTTGCTGAAATTTCACATTTTCATTTTGGCGTTTTCTAAGCGTACGGTATTGGGTATATTAAATATATATACATTTGTCAAAGTTTGTTAGAGTTTTAGGCTGAAGCCCAGTACCAGAAAATAGAAGAGTTATTCTGGTACGTATCCACAATACAAAACTTGTCGTGACATTTTCTGGAGTTAAAATATTAATTAGTTTTACTGGTGAAATCGAGAAGCATTGCAGAAAGTGGAGAGGATTAATGGTTGAGGCTTAGACTTGAAATTGAGGGATAAAATTTCCGTCGTTTTTAATTGAATGTTTTAAGTAATTGGAAGAAAAGTGCTGTGACAATTTTCAATTAATCTAATAAATTTTCTATCGAATGCTTTGATAAATTGTTAGCAAATTCAGGTGTTCGAATTAAAAGAAATTCGGTTCTTTCCAAAATTCACTGCTGTATAATACCGAAAAGAGGATTAATTTAGAAAGTTAGTAAGCAACTATAAGGCCACTTCAAGATCATATTGTTTTAGTTTGAAAATCTAAATTAAGAGTGTCTAAAATTTTTGTTTATAAAGCAATAATTCTTTATGAGTGAGGCCATTTCTTGTAGTTTTATATAAGTTAGATTTAATTGCATAGATTCATTGACGGTATACGTAAATATCTGTTGAATGATATACAAATCAGAGCTTTTCTTATTTTATTGATGCGAAATTCACTAAAAGTTCGAATTAAACTTTTGCCTATTTACGATAATTTTCGTTACCCGGGGCCATACTTTCAAAATTCGTTAAGTGAACGTAAGTACTTACGCTCTATTTACTTGTCTATGATTGGTGGATTTTGCTTGAAAAGCCGTCAATGATTGGCTGATGAACTTACGATCTCTTAACTTTTTTTGAAAGTATAGTCCCAGACATTCAGGGTATGAATAGCATCGGCAGGCGTGAATGTCTCTGCAGACTAAGGGGCTAAGCCAGTCACAGTTGTTATTGGCTTATTATGGGTTTTAATGATAATAGGATTCCCTTAATTAAGGATATCCCTGACTACCCTAAGTGTGACAAATAAACAACTGTTTTAAGGTCTTTAGTATGTTAAGGGTATTTGTTAACTTAAGGTATTTATTTGTTCGAGACTGGAAATTAAAGGAAATTCCTCTCAATTTAATTTTTTAGATTGTTTTAATTTATTAATGGGTACACTAAATTAAGCAATAATTCACTGGAATAATAGTAGATTAAGAATTTATTACTCAATTTAGTTACAGTTGTTAAAATAAAAGCACGTGTTACATTTAATTAAGAAAACTTGCCGTACATTGTAATATTTTCTAGTCATGAACAGATAATTAGGCCTTAATTACAGTTCATGCCAGTTTCTTTGTCTAACTTATTAAAGAATTTGATCCCAGTAATGGGATTTCCTTTAGGGATAATCCAATAATAAGCCAATAACAATCGATACTGGCTTAGCATCTTAATTTGTCTTCAAAATGCTATTCGTACCGTAATGTCTGGTAATGAAAATTACAGTAAGCAGGTAAAAGGTTCATTCAACCTTTTTGTTAATTTTGCAATCGTAAAACAAGAAAAAGCTCTCATTTTTACATCATTGAACATTTACAAATATAATCGGCGAATTTTTTAAAGTAAATCTAATTTGTAAAAAACTACAAAAATGGCCTCGTCCATAAAAAAGTTATGGTTGCGAAAACTAAAATATTAGACACTCCTAAGTTAAATTTTCAATATCGATCAATTTGATTTTAAGCGGCCATTTATTGCTTAAATAGCTATTAACTTCAGGAAATAATCCCATTTCAGATATTACACAACACTAAATTTTGAAGAAAACTGAAGTACTTTTCTAATTCGAATATCTGCATTTTCCAACTATGTATCAAAGCATTCGATATGAAATATATCACATTAAGGGGAGCGTCTAGGGTAAAATTTATCTCGGCTATTTACAGACGGATAACTCTGAAACTTGGTACACATATGTAAAATAGAAATCTAAGACTTTTTTGTTCATGTAAATTTTTCGAAAACAATGAAAGAAAACGTGAAAATCTTAGAAAACTGCCAAAAAGGGGGTACCGTAGAAATTTATCTCCTCCTAGGATTTTCAAGCTAGAATATCGAAACACATATCATTCGATGCATAAAGACCATATCTAAAACTGAACACACGCGGTTTTTTGGATTTCTCATTTTTGTGGGTATGGGAGCATTTTTCGTAAATTTTTCTATTTCCCCCCCGCTACCCCCCTTTTTGTGAAATAAAATCCAAACTATAACGAAATTAGAAAAACGCCCGTGTTTAATAGTAGATAATTTTGTTGCGCATCGAATGGTATATGTCTCATTGTTGTAGCTTAAAAACTCTAGGAGGAGATAGGTTTTCCGTGACAATAAGTGTGAATGTTGAGGAGAGCTCGACAAAGTCCCGGGCGCACTGCAATAGGCACTCAATGTAGCATAGATACCAAACTAAACGTTTCTGGAGCTTGATTCCACTCAAGGATGATGGGAGCGACTACATGCACATCTCTCCGTACAACGCCCGGAGGCACACTGAGTCAGACCTCATAGAAACACTGTTTTTGTAGTGCTGGGCAGCGAATTAGCTCCTATGTACTTACTGAAAGAACTCCCCCCCCCCCGCGCCCCCTTTCAGGAAGTGTCGTGAACGTATAAATCAACGTACAGAGATGGTAATGGTACCGTTGGATAGGCCAGAATGTCAGCTTTAAGATGAGACTAAACACGTAACTGCAGCATAACTCAAGTAGACACTATATTCAAAGAGCTCAGCAGCTAATTAGTTCCAATCTAATTACTTAAAGAACTCCCCCACCCGCCCCCTTTCATGAAATGTCGTGAATTCATAAATCAACGTACAGAGATGGCAGTGGTACCGTTGATAGGGCAGAATGCCAGCTTTAAAATGAGTATAAAAACCGAAAAAGTGGAAATTTCCAATTTTAGGCTAGACGCTCCCCTTAATTGAAAATTGCTTCCACTCAATTTTTCAATATCGTTCCACTCTCCAACCCTGAAGGCTGGAATTGTCAGCCTTCAATTTTAAATCTCAGCCTCAACCCTCGATCTTCTCCTCTTTCTACAATGTCTCTTAATTCTACCACAAACCTATTATTTGAGCTCCAGGGGCCATACTTTCAAAACTCGCTAAGTTAACGTAAGTACTTACGCTCTATTTTCTTGTCTATGATTGGTGGATTTTGCTTGAAAGGCCGTCAATGATTGGCTTATGAACTTGCGATCTCTTAACTTTTTTTGAAAGTATCGGCCCAAGTAAATATCACGACGAGTTTTGTATCGTGTATACGCGCTCCAATTAATAGCCCTTCTATTATGCGGCGCCAGACTTCATACTAACTGACAGAAATAAATTTTGACAAATATAAATAAATATCCAAAATACGTTGAAAGCGCCAAATAAAGATGAAATTAAAAAATATCATTTCATTAACGCTGCTCAGCAGCGTTATAGTGCGGTACAAGCGACATATTAATCAGGAAATTGTCATGGAAATCTAGTCAATTACTACGAATTAAACAAAGAGGCTCGTTCCAACCGTAAATTAAATTCAAACTCTTTTTTGTTTCCATTAACGGTATCACGGACAAATCAATGCTACGTGAATTTATTTTATAAGCATCTTCTCTACTTCAAGGAACTGATTGAAGGAATCAGCGTAGAAATGGAAGGCCACGCACGATGCATAATCAAAATCAAAATATATAATATATTCTGTTCCTCTATTTCAGCTGGAGATATTAATCAGAAATGATGAGACTTTATGGTGTACGTTGAGGCTCCTCGATAGAGACGTGGTCTGGTACTATAGGTGAAAAGCCGAGAGTTTCTAGACTTGCGACCATTAATTATATAGTCGTAGACTAGTTACTAGGTTAGGAATGTTACTAGGTAACCTTCTGTGACAGTTTTCGGCGTTGCTCACTGCAATAACTTTTAAGAAGACTTTTCCTTTCCCCTACTAAGTTGGCGATGCTTTAACAAAATTTGTAAATCAAACGCAGCCACTAAAACTTAAACATTCTCAGTTACAATTTTGTTGCGATTACGTTTTTTTTTACAACACTTCTCTTTAACTTCACTTCTTGTCTGTCTGTCTGTCTGCTACAAATCTTGTAATCGAAACTTAATACACTTCTACTTATCCTATCGATCTGAAATTTTGCACACTTGTGTAAAGTTGGAGACAATGCATGAATCAAATGTCAAAATAAATGATTTAAAAAAGTAAAAAAAAAAATTTCAATATTAAAAAAATTGAAAAAATAATTTTGTCAGCTACAAATCTTATAACTGATATTTGACACACTTTTACCTGTCTAATTGATCTGAAATTTTGCACATTTGTGTGAAATCAGAGGCAATGAATGCATGAATCAATTAATAGAATAAATAATTTTGAAAAAAAAAAATTATATATTAAAAATTTTATATATTAAAAAATGAAGAATTAATTTTTTTAATATTCGAAAATTGAATGAGAAATTCAGTGTACATCTTTAAGATTGGAGATACTGGATTCTTTGGAAGTGTTGTCTTTAAAAATTAATTTTTAAACATATATTATTTTCATTTGCACTATCTTAATGAACGTTTCATGGACATGAATCTTTTCGTAAGATCGGAACGCGCATCAATTATTAATGTGCACGATTTTCACTACTATGAAATTCGTGTACGTTTTTTATCGCCAAAAATGTACTGAAAAATATGATACTTGATTATATTAAGACGTAAGTGCCAGTAAATTTGTTGCCAGCGATTTCAAAAGAAAATTATTTATAATATTCGAATGTAGTTGATTCGTAAGTAAATGGTTGTAGAAAAAGATATTGTGTTAAATTCCTCATTCTCCAGTATCGATTTGTTTACTAATTCTAGGTTACCTTGAGTAAATTCATTTGTCTGGTTTCATCTGAAATGATATGCGTTTAAAAATTACTTTTTAAAGATAACACTTCTAAAGAATCCAGTGTCTCCGATGTTACACATGTACAATGAATTTCAAATTTTATTATCAAATATAAACAAATAATTTTCAAATTTTATTTGTAAAATTTAAAATAGATTTAAATTTTTAAAAATTATTTATTCTGTCCATTGATTCAAGCATAGTCTCCAACTTTACGCAAGAGTGCAAATTTTCAGATCGATTGGAGAAGTAGAAGTGTGTTAAATATCGATTATAAGATTTGTAGCAGACAAACAAATAAACAAGAAGTGAAGTTAAAGAGAAATGTTCTAATAATAATAATAATAACAAACAACAAGATGTGAAGTTAAAGAGAAGTGGTGTAAAAATTAGAAGGTATTCTTAGTCGTGGGTTGCGCAGTAAGTCTCAGGGTGAGTTGCTTGTTGGTTTCCGTCAAAATCGCAGCCAGTTTAAGCCTTCGATTTCACTTATATCTCTTAACATTGTGGCAAAGTAGACATTTTTCAACTCTTCATTTTTAAATCCCATGAGGAGACCAGGGCCTATACTTTCAAAATTAGCTAAGTGAACGTAAGTACTTACGCAATATTTTCTTGTCTATGATTGGTGGATTTTGCTTGAAAGGCCGTCAATGATTGGCTGATGAACTTACGATCACTTAACTTTTTTTGAAAGTATAGGCCCAGTTAAGTATCATGGATACCATGTCATGCATTGATTTTATAAAATTCTTCGACCACATAAAGGGATTATAAATGAAGTGGTTCCTAAAAAGTTTCTCGTTTGCCGCTACGCCTGGGCAGTTTAGCCTTCAAATTAAATATGTCGAAAGAATATGTTTAGTTTTCATTGTATTTAGTTTTTATTGTACAAACAGTCTTATGAACTTTAAATCGGCGATCATCAGTGCAGCCATTGCTCAAGTATCATACGATAACCCTTTATCTCTGTAATTGCACGTATATAACATGCAGTGGGGGGAAATAAATATTCGTACACTTGAAAAATCGTATTTTAATGTATGTAAGTACACAAACTTAACAGGAAAAGTGATTTGAATTATGTATAGAGATGCATAGTATTCAAAAATACTATCAAAAGAAATTAAATCTCAATGCAACAAAAAACAATGCAACATGTTCACTTTTCGGGTGAAAAAAGTATTCGTACAAAACAATAAATCCGCATTATTTTAATTTAATACTTGGTTGAATACCCTTTATTCAGCTCAACAGATACCAGTCTATTTCTATACGTCTCGACCAATGATTTGCAGATGCTGACTGGTATTTTATACCATTATTCTTGGCACACCACCTTAAGATTCTCAATGTTTGTTGGGGACCTTTTCTTAATTTGAATCTTCAAATACCGCCACAAATTTTCAATCGGATTTAAGTCCGGCGACTGGCTTGGCCATTCCATAACGTGTACATTTCTATCAGCTCTATTGCCACTGAGAAAAATTCAATAAAATTCTAATAAATCAGTCAAATTAAGTGTTCTTCGCTCAGATAGCAGGGCACTTCACTACTGCAACTTCACGAATCATCACATATTGTATCATTCACAGTAAATATAGCTGATATTTATTACTTAAAATTAAAGGTAAAGTATACTATACCGCACATTTTATTTGTTATTATAATATTCTCTTACTATATGTTCTTAATACATTATCGAGGGAAGGAGCCAATTATGTCCGCAGAGTATCCACGGAATCGTTGTCTAAAGTGAAGCAATCTCGTTGATTCTAGAATAAAGAGGTTTGAATTATTCATAGATTAAGTGATTGCGAAACTGTTGCCAGGTATATAAAGAGGCCGTTGAGAGTCATAATTTATCATTTAGAAAACAGATTTCGTCTTGACATCACTTCTTCATCTTCTCACGAAATGGTAACATCAGTTCAAATCCAGTCATATTATCGTACTATTAACAGCCAAATTGATAAAATTTTTAGGTCATCATAACAGAGCACAAGGTTTTTCTTTGTACATGAAAATACTCAATTTCAAATTCTTTCTTTCGAGTGAGCTAATTTCCATGTGTTACTCTACAGGCAGGATTCTTCTACCTCATTTCCTTAGTGTTGGGTATCCTGAGCATCGCAGTAGCCCAAAACCCAGGGGTCAACAATCCCCTACCTCTCCCCTCCCCGCCTCTCCCTACCCCGCCTCAACGTTCTCCACTTGGAGCTCTTGGTCCTCTCCCTGGAGGCCCTCAGAGTCCTCCTATCCCATATCTACCTCCCGGTCCTTCTCCTGGGGGTGCTAACACCGTCTCCGGCCTTGGACAACCAGTTTTCCCCGGAGGTGCTAACACCGTCTCCGGTCTTGGACGGCCAGTTTTCCCTAAACCCACGACGACAACACCAAAGCCAACCACCTCGAAGGCATGCTCATCCTGGTGCAGAAGGAATAACAACGGACGCATTGAATATTTTTGTTGCAATAATCCTCCCAGGCAGAAGCCAGGCGTGTGCCCCCCAGTGAGGACTGTGTGTCCAGTGTACGACGCAGTTGCTGCACCTAACCCCTGTGTCAACGACTACCAGTGCAATAGGAAGTTGAAATGCTGCTTCGACAAATGCCTTGGGCATAAAACTTGCAAGCCTGCCATCACAATTTAGTTTCTTCAAACTCGATGGTATGGTATGTCTGTTGTAGCATGACTTGTTTGTACAGATGCTACGTCATACCTCCGTCATTACCGTAATTCTAATAGGTGCCAGGTATTCGTTAAACTTTGTAGAATATTTTTCCAAGGTTCACGACGATATCGATCGACTGTCGTATTCGTTAAATACAGTGGCAAACACCAACCACTCAAGCAGCATTACAGCGTGTTAGGAATAATTTTTGTCAGTGAACTAGGTAGCTTATATGGTTTGGCTTTTAGTGTCTCCTGTATCTATTGTGCTATTAAAAAATATACTTAAACACTGAAATTTGTTTCCATTTTAGGCTATACGTAGCATAATCCTGGCCATGTTTCATACGTGAAGCGTTTTGCGTAGTCTCAAAACGCTGTCGCTCAATCAAGTATTGGATTTTTTGAAGGTTTGATCTGTGTAATTCTGGAATAAATTCCGCGGTGACGGTGCGGTATTTTCGGCATAATCCTAATTGAACGCATGATTTATCAACGATCTCTTGAAGAGTGATTAATTACTTCGGAAGCTTTTATTTATATGATAGGGAGTAAAACGCAGTTTGGAGATGGTAATGATTACAATCTAACATAAAAGAGGAGTAATAAGAGTCAAACAATAAGCCTACTAATGTGAATCAGATATACTCTGACAAAATTATTTCCTTTTTCACAAATTATTGAACGATTTCAATAATATAATGGCGTACAAAGAAAACATTTTCTGCTCCAGTGTCAGAGCAAAAAATCAATTTATTGGGGTTTATCATGGATGGTTTTTTCAAGTTGTTTCATAGAAAACGTGCAAACTCATCAAACGATGGGTAACCTATATAAATTATCATTCATGTAAATGCACAACAGAAACCGTATGATTTTACTGCATCTAAAATCATAAGATGAATCATATGCATTTTATGTTAAACGTACGTGACCATCCGATGTCAGTTTGAGCTTAAAATTTCCATCAACTGAATATGAAGCATTTCTATCAACATGAAGCCTTTCCAGTTTCCACTTAAACGTCTTACGTCACCAAGGTCCAAGTGGAAAGGCTTCATGTTAAAATTCATTTAGCAAAGAAATTGTGGAACGTCGAACGAAGTCTAGCCATCATGTCAGGTCACTCAGTGTCGTCTAGGGAGCGCAGCCGTGCAACACCAATTTTGTACAATAAACAACTGTGGAACATTAATGCAAGCCGCTATCATCTGTGTAGATTTTTGTTCAGGAATGAAAGAAAACGTGAAATGTAAAGATAACTGGGGGATAATGGGAGCAAACAATAATTCTTGCGATCGATAATGATACTTCAACACCAGTAATAGGCGATGGGATGGGAGGACAAACAGTGCCAAGCATTTTTTTATCTGTTTCAGATATTTTTCGACCTGTTTCAGATATTTGCCTCTCCTGATCAATGAAAATTTAAATTTTGCGTAATTTAGGAATTTATCTCCTCTTTTAATTTACGAGCTACAGCATCGAGATACATATCATTCGATTCAAGTAGCAAATATTTAGCAACTACTAGAAGCATTTTTTTCTGATTTATTTTCTGATTGGATTATATATTCAAAAAATGAGTTGAGTTGAGGGGAATGGATAGAATGAAAAAATTACTCTGGGAAAGAAAAGCAAAATCAGTATAGGGGATTTATATAGTGATTATAGTCGAAATAAACTTTTATTACAAACAGAGCTGGGCAGCGCTACTTTGAAATGTAGCGACCACTACCGCTACCGCTACATGCTCTAAATGTAGCGGGTGGTAGCTACACCAACGATTGCTTAAATGTAGCGACGCTACCGCTACCGCTACTGAAAATGTAGCAGCCGCTAGTAGCGGCCGCTACATGTAGCGCGCTACTGCCAACCTCTGGTAACAACTAACATGTTGACAGTAGTAACAGGCTGAGGTTCTCAGGTTGACAACATTACACCGAAATCTTTAGTACAGTTTTATTCTGTAATTTAGATTATGTATGTATCATGCTGTTTTTTGTATAATATTTAATACTATTAAGTAAAATCTAAAGGCTTCATCTATAATTGTAGCGGTAGCGCTGTAGCGGCAAAACATCGTATCGCTACTTAAATACGTAGCGAGCGCTACCGCTCCCGCTACTGAAAATGTAGCGGCCGCTACATGTAGCGCGCTACTGTCCACCTCTGATTACAAATCGAACATTGTTTTTCTCTATGTTGTAGCTCGCTAATCAAAAGAGGAGGTAGATTCTTAAAATGACCTAAAATTGAAATTTCAATTGTTTATGAGGGGCAAATAATTGAAACAGGTCCAGAATGAAGTAAAAGATAAAAAATATATAACTCAGTACTCACTGCAGTGAGTGACAGAGAGCGCATTTTCTCGTCGACGAAAACTTGAGGTCACGGACAGACAGACAGACAGACGGACATGGCGAGCACAATAGTGCATTAATTTTTCCAAAAATGAGAAAATGCGCTAAAAATTCTTGGTAGTGCAACTCGCCCTATCTCATCGCCTATTACTCGTATGGTGTAGTAGGAGTCGTATAAAGTATGCGACGTAAGACTTATGCTTGTCCATTTTAACGCGTATAATAATCTGAAAAAATAACTCTTTAAAATAAATCTTTGTGCCAATTTTGAGACAATGTTCATTTCTTCATATTAGAAACAGCCTCACGCACAAACTATAAAGCACACTAGAACATACGGTTTGATGCGTTATAGTCGCACCTTTTCCACAAATAATACTAAATGAGATTAGAAAACTAAAAAGAAATTTCTTTCGATTTTTGGGTCAAATCCCCCTTAACTAATAACTGTTTTTAGTTATAATATTTTATCAATCTATTTTCCAGTAAGTTATCACTCATATTAGTTTGCCAGATCATAAATTAAGACCACGTGACGCATCTAATTGCGAAAAATTGCCTAAAATTGTTGCGTAATTTAGAGTCACAAATACGTACTAAATTTTTAGGACCTTAGTTAAAGTTTCTATGTCGTGTCTACTGCATTCTGTACTCAATAATGGAATTCCGTAATGAAAATTCTTTTCTTATTAAATCCCGTAATAAACCATTTACACTTGGTCCCTATAACAAAACGTACTGGCTTAGCCCCCTTATAAGCTAAGATATTTACCCCTGATATTTTATAGATATTTTATAATAAGCTAAGATATTTACCCTTGTCAATGCAATTCGTACTTGAATGCCTGGTATCGAGAATTAGTGTCAGTAAGCAAAGGGTTAATTCAAGCTTTTATTGAATTTTGAATTTATAAATCAGGAAAACATTTAATTTTTATTTCATTCATTTAACGGGTATTTGAATACTCCATGAAAGAATCTCAATAAATTAATTTAATTAAGTACAAATCAAATATAATTTGTAATTTTCACAGACCTACAAGAAATGGCCTTACCCACACAGAAGTTTTGCTGTAAATTTCAAATTTAAGACACTCCAAATTGAAGTTTTCGTACTAGAATCATATGATCTTGAAGCTGGCTTATAGTGATTATTGTTGACCGTAAATAATCCTGTTTTTAGCGCATTTTCTCATTCATGGAAAAAATGCACGATTGTGCTCGCCATGTCTGTCCGTCTGTCTGCCCGTCCGTGACTTCACGTTTTTGTCGACGAGAAAATGCGCTCCCTGTCACTTACTGCAGTGAGTATGGAGTTATATTTTTTTAATTGTTCCACACACTGAGTATGAAGTAGAACCGAAGAATATATGTATTTTTAATTCAAACACCTTATTCTCCAACTATGTTTCAATGCATTTGCTTCAAAATACAGTGATTAATTGGAAAGTAGTATAAACTCCATTGTTTAATAAAGTTCCAATATTTGTGAACGCTGGGGATTTCTAACCTTCAATTTTAAATCCAAGCATCAACCCTCGCTCTTCCCCCATTTCTACCATATCTCTTAACTAATTGCAGCACTAAAACTAAAATTACAGCTCCATGTATTTTCACGACAAGCTCTGTATCGTGGATACGCGCATAAACAACCCCTATATTTTGCTGTGTCATAATTATATTAAGCTAACTAACACACACATAAACTTTGAGAAATAGATAACAGATATCCCAGCAACACTAATAAAATGCCGAAGAACGAAGGTAATTTTTAATAAAAAAAAACATTGGTCCTCGCTCAGCACTAGTTATGCATGGTGTGATGCAAGCGACGTGCTCATCATGTAAGTGTCATGGAAATATAATAAATTACAACAGATCAGAACAAAGAGATTTGTTTCTACTATAAATTGAATTCAAACGCCTATTTGTGTCTGTGAATGGTAATAAAGACTAATCGAGCCTACGTGAATTTATTTCTAAGCATTTTCTTCTCTTTGACTGGCTTCTTTGACTGATTGGATGGGTGCTTTATGTTGTCTGCAACTGTCTCCTAATTAAACATGATAACCAATTTTATTTCAATGTAGTACAAAATTGTCTTATCCATAAACTGAAACTCATCATCAATAAACCTGATTACTATCTCAAATTATTTTAATCCAACACGGGATTCAAGGGAATCCTTTATGTCATATGTATATTACATTTAAATTAGTTCACCACTTCAATCTCTTCAATTTTGCAGTTCACTACATATACTAAGTATATACGGCACAAAATATAGTTCCGCATTACATCTTGTGAAAATTTTCGGCGTGCTCATTGCAAAAACTTATTAAAAGAATCTCCCTTTCCCTTTCTAAGTAAACCATGTATTCAATAATCACACTATAATTTTGTAAGTCAAACGCAGCCACTAAAACTGACTAGATCTCAGGCACAATTTTGTTATTATTAAATTTTCATTATTTGCAGTATCTTGATGAACGTTTTATGGACATGAATCTTTTCATAAGATCGGAACGTGTATTAATGACTAATGTGCACCATCACTAATATGAAATTCGTATAAGTTTTCACTCGCCTAAAAATCTACTTCAGAAAGAATTTTTAATTATATCAAGACGTGAGTGTCGGTAAATTTGTTGCCAAGTGAAGAGATTTCATAATAAAATTATTTATAATATTCGTATGTTGTCGAGTCTAAGTAAATGATTGTAGAAAGAGATATCTTTAGAAATTCTTCATTATCAATTTGTTACTGATTTTAGGTTACCTTGATTGAATCCATTTGTCTGATTTCATCTGAAATGATATGAGTTTAATAAAAAATAAAATAATATGAGTTTAAAAATTACTTTTTAAAGACAACACTTCTTAAGAATAGTGTCTCCGATGTTACACATCTACAATGAAGTTCAAATTTTATTTCCATATATTAAAACAATTCATTTTTAATTTTTTTAATATAATATATGAAAAAAAATAAATTTTCAAGATTATTTATTGTGTAAATTGATTCATGCATTGTCTCCGACTTTACGCAAGTGCGTAAAATTTTAGATCGATTGGACGGATATAGAAGTGTGTTGAATATCGATTATAAAATTTGTAGCAAACAAACAAACGACAAGAAGTGAAGTTAAAGATAAGTGTTGTAATTATAACAGACAACAAGAAGTGAAGTTAAAGAGACGTGTTGTAAAAATTAAGTGGTTTCTAAGAAGTCCCTCGTTTGCCGCTACGCCTGGGCAGTTTAGACTTCATATTAACGATGTCGAAAGAACATGTTTAGTTTTCGTTGTACAAACAACCTTGCGAACGTTTAATCTGCGATCCCCACTGCAGCCATTGCTCTTGTATCATACAATAGTCTTTTGTCTTTTTAGCGCATTTCCTCATTTATGGAAAAATGCACTATTGTGTTCGCCATGTCCGTCTGTCTGTCCCTGATTTCACGTTTTCGTCTACGAGAAAACGCGCTCTCTGTCACTCACTGCAGTGAGTACCGAGTTATATTTTTTGTCTAATAAGTAGACCAGCAAAATATCCTGGATACCAGCATTGTCATACATTGATTTAGAAAACAATTTTGAACCAGATCTGGGCGCTTAAATTAAATGGTTTCTGAAAAATTTTTCCTGGGGCACTACTTCTGTGAATGGTTACTGCCATTGCGCTATTAGGACATCAATTAATAAGGTAGCAAGAATAGATTTCGATGCATCGTGCAAGAGGCACTACGAATAGTTGATACAGATCATGAGTGCGGCCACTGTTCCTATATATATATATATATATATATATTAACATGGTTCGTACAATTACCGGACAAAATTAATTACAATATATATATATATATTAACATGGTTCGTACAATTACCGGACAAAATTAATTACAATTCGTAACATTACCGGACATCGGGTACAAAACCGGACAAAAATCGAGTCCGGTAATTGACGCTAGTACTTATTTATGTGTAAAAACCGGACACGAAAATAAATGAACTACATTACCGGACACCAAAAAAACGCCAACCTCGTTAGGTTAGGGTTAGAGTTAGGGTTTGAAGTGTCTAAAACCCTTCTTTAGGTTGCTAGAGACCGTTTTACTGAGGTTAGGTCCAGCCAGGTCAAGTTTTTTTTATATATTTTTTGCAATTTAGAAAAAAAATTAATTAAAGTCCGGTAAAGTGGAACTATAACTATATATATATATATATATATATATATAGTATTAATCGACAAACTAGTGCCTCTATGTCTCTGCTTGTACGAATGACTTTTGCGTTTCATTTTGTTAATTTTTATGAGAAGCTGGTTCTGGGTCATAGGAAAAATTTTAAAATTAGGTAATTGATCAAACTTAAATCCTTAAAGTTGAGTATTTTGACGTAAGTAAAATTTATTAAAATTAGAATAAATAAATCAAATAAAGTGATCTTCGCTCTTATAGCACGACAGTTCACTTATGTAACAGCACAGATCATCAAATATTGTATCATTCACCTATGATCGCGGCGTTATTAATGACTTAAATTACAGTTTACCTGGAGATTAGACATTGTGTCGCTTGAGAATTTAGTCCCTGCGTATATACTGCACATTTTAATAAATAATAATATTTTCTTACTTTATGTTCTTAATACATCATCGAGAGAAGGAGCCTATTATGTCCTCCAAGTATCCACGGAATCGTGGTCTGGTGATGCGTTCTCGTTTTTTCTAGAAGAAAGTGGTTTCAATTATTCATAGATTAAGTGATTGTGAAACTGTTGCCAGGTATATAAAGAGGCTGTTTAGTCATAATCTATCATTTAAAAACCAGACCGTCTTGAGCTCACTTCTTCGTCTTCTAGCGAAATGGTAATATCTATTCACATCCACTCATTATCCTGTGGACAGCAGCCGAAAAAATAATTAGGCATCCATTACACACCTGCATGTGGTTATTTAATTATCCGCGAAAATGCATAAATAATTTTTTCTTTCTAATGAGCTAATTTTCACGTTTTACTCAACAGGCAGGATTGTTCGCCTTTACGTCCATTTTGCTGGGCGTCCTGAGCATTGCAGGAGCCCAGAGCCCAGTTGACCATCCCCTTCCTCGCCCTCTACCGCCTCAACTTTTTCCTCCTCAACCTCTCCCGCCTCTACCTCTCCCGCCTCGACCTCTCCTGCCTCAACCTCTCCCGCATCGACCTCTCCCGCCTCACCGTCCTCCTTTCCCATATGTACCTCCCGGTCCTTCTCCTGGGGGTGCTAACACCGTCTCCGGCCTTGGACAACCAGTTTTCCCTGGAGGTGCTAACACCGTCTCCGGCCTTGGACGACCAGTTTTCCCTACACCCACGACGACAACACCAAAGCCAACCACCCCGAAGGCATGCTCGTCCTGGTGCAACACGAAAATCAACGGACGCATTGAATATTTTTGTTGCGATAATCCACCCGCGCAGAAGCCTGGCGTGTGCCCCCCTGTGAGGACTGTGTGTCCAGTGTACGACGCAGTTGCTGCACCTAACCCCTGTATCAACGACTACCAGTGCGACGACAAGTTGAAATGCTGCTTCGACAATTGCCTTGGGCATAAAACTTGCAAGCCTGCCCTCCCAATTTAGTTTCTTCGCACTCGATGTTATGGTTTGCCTGTTGTTGTGGTATGTCGGTTGCATGCTTCGCTTGTATAGATGCTACGTCATACCTACGTCATTATCAGAAATTGAAATCAGTTACTGGTTTCACACTAGCTTACAATTTCTTAGGATTATCTCCTTATATCGCTGACGAGGTTGCTTTGCTGTCGTATTTGTAAAATAAAAAGGCAGACGGCAACCAGTCAAGCGGAATTACTTCGGGTCAGGTATAATTTTTATTCGTGGCATTGCCAGCCTATAGAGTTTAGCTCTGCTTGTATGCTATATCTATTGTGATTTTAAATAAAATTTTATAAAATTAGAACTGATATCCATTTATTCCGAAGAGTTGTATTTATAAAAATGGTCAGGTTTCTGTGGTGATCTGTCATACGTAGTGTAAAAATTGATGGTTATAATTTTTGCGCTAAGCAAAACATAATTTTTGGAGGTTATATCAGAGTAATTCTCGAACAAATTCCGCAGTGATCGTATTTCCTAAGAAATTTATAAGCATACTACTTGAATGCATGACTTACCAACGATCTCTGAAACTGCGATTCATTTTTCATTTCAATTCAATTTTTTTTTTCAATTGAATTTCATTCAATTTCTATGATGCCGTGTAAAACGCGGGTTTAAGATGTTAACGATAGCAGAAAAGAGGGGTAATAAATGATGAATATCAAGCCCAATAATATAACTCAAACATACTCTGCAAAAATTATTGCTGTTTGAAAATTATTAAAGACTTTTTAAGAACATAAAGGGCGTATAGATAAAAGATTTTTAGTTCCGACGAACTCAGAACATCAGTTTTATTTAGGTTTATTCTCTCTAATTTTCTCAGAATCCGTCGTAGAAAACGATTAAACTTTTTCCCTAATGGGAAACCTAAATAAAATAATCTTGACATAAAAACGCAACAGAAACCGTCAAAGTTCGACAGCGTCTAAAAGCGAGAAATGAATCGTATTTATTTTATGTGTAATGTGCGTTATCAAAATATGTCGATTTGAAAATTAGTGTCTTTCAATCTCATGAAGTTCAATTGGGGAAGACTTCATGTTAAAATTCACTCATCAAGTCGAAAATCGAAATTGATATGTGTAGAACGTGAATCTTGTCAGCCTGTCGGGCACAAGGGGCTAATAACTTCATAGGGAGGTTAGCTCATTTTACAAGCATGACTCAAGTTCAACTTTGAGCGAAATTTGAATTTTGCCCTTCGTTGCAAAGTGTCGGCGCCCATTACTGGCCGTTAGCACTTATTTTCGTGTTCTTCGATCTAGTGGAGACGGAGAGAAAGGATGGAATTTTATTCCTAAATCATGTAGAGAGTGTCATTTTAATTATATATCAAATTTTTTTAAGTCACTTTCGATTAAAGTTTAACTATGTGTCAATACTCAATAGTACCAGGGGGCAACCGGGCAAGGAGGCCCAGTAGTCACAGTTCAGAGCATGGTTGAACTATATCTGCTAGTTCAACCATCGTTCAGAGTACCAGTTGGAGCAGAAAGTTATGGGCTTGATTTCAGCTTCCTCCACATGTTCTGGTCGAATTGGAGAGGAGGCAAGGCGGTATATGAAACACCAAAATTGGATCAATGAGTTGCGTGTTCGAGACCGCAACAAGCTGTGAATATTCTGCGATGTTAAGTATGTGCGTCATATGTAACGGCCTAGTTAACGCTGACACCGCTAAAATGTACTACTATACAACCGTTGGGACTGAAAGTAGTTAGTAGCTTCTATGGCTGAGACACCTTGGATTATTGATGATATTGCAACGAAAACTTAGCATCGTCTCTTGCAGTACATTCCCAAATTAAATGTCGGCTGAAGCTAGTGAATGCATCAAAATTCGCCTCATAACGATGGATATACATATAACAAATTTTTCCTTGCAGACATTATTGCGCGATTAACGCACTCCGTTCTCAGCCAATAAAATTCAATTGAATTCTGGTCATTATGAGCTTTTCTTCTTTCGCCGACCAGCACAAAATAGACTCTTAATACGAACCTCGAGCATGTAATAACTACAAAAATTGAAGAAAGCACTATTAAATTATAATTTATCTGGACGAGCAATGCGTGACCTCCTATAATAATAATAGCGGTTTCAGCGTTTATTGCTTATAGGCCGTAGGCCTGTCGCTGATCCTTAACATCGCAGAATATTCACAGCATTTTGAGGTCTCGAACTCGCAACTCCCTGCTACAATTCTGCTGTGCTTAACCGCCCGGCCTCCTTGCTGATTCTGACCAGAAACTGGCACACAGAGCTGGGATCGATCCCGCGCCTCTCTAGTGCGTCAATCTTGGTACTCTGAACTTTAACCATTGGGCCACCTCCTCTTTCCAAGTTCAAAAATTTTCAGTTTTCCAGCAGTCTGAACAACACTAAGCGGACCTTTGAACTTCGAACACATCACGAATTTTATTTTCAACGTCTCTCGTAAAGCAGCCATGTTCTACAAGCTTGTAAATTGCTCTCTATGTTGGCTTTTAAATGAAATTCTCATAAGCTTTGGACAATCCATTGGTGTACAAAATTTATTGATTATAGGCTTCGTACTCTATTATTATATATAAATTAGATCAGTTCGATAATACAATGAATAAAATCTGCATTCCAGGCAGTGAATACCACTTATTTTAAATAATGTTCATAGTTCGAAGCGTTCAAAAACATTTGTATGCCAATTAATAATTCATAGGCTATTTAGATTGAAAGTGACGAATAGTTAAATGTGCCAAACCCTTGAATTAAAAAAATCTCCCTTCACCAAAATCACCCCAATCACGATAAAACTACCTTGTCAAATATCGTGATTTTTTATTGTCTTTTAAAAGTTTTCAGATACTCTAGATGCCATCAATAATGTCGTACATTTCCTATGACTGCAGCAATAACAAATTACGCGAAAAATTAATGATACGTCAGTTGCTCATAAATTGAACTTTTTCGTTTGAATTTCAAATAGGCGTTCAGTTATAATCATAGTCTGTTGTATCCATGCTCTCAAATGATGATGTACATCTTTTAAGATTATTGAAGGGTCTCTTTTATATGCTCATTAAACAAAAATTAATAACATTGTCCAAACTTTGCAACGAATCGTAATTTTGAGACGAAAAATATCGAATGAAAATCAGTCTAATTAAGTTTCTCCATGAATAACTGAGATTGATCAGTGAGGTGTTATTGCACTTTAGAATAATCTGGCGCTTTTCATGAAAATGTGATAACTTTTCTTAGCAATTAATTGCTTCCAAAATCAGTATTTGTAGTTTGAAAAATTTTTTCCTATCATTGCTTCCAATAACACCTGCTTTGACTGAGTAGTAGTCATCTCGGTTGCGTCTTCTCGTGCAAATAAATCATCAAGAGAGAAATTACTGGCAATCCTAGGTGCACGTAAATCCATTTCTTATGTATTCTTGCTACGTCTTCGACAAGCTGTTATTTATAATCAACAACCAAAATTTGGTGGCAATTGAAGCTAAAATTTTGTTTGAAGTCCCAATAACCATTTTTTACCATTAACCCACAGAAAAGCAGATTTGGTGATTTAAGACAATTTTACGGCCAAAGAAACAATCATGAATGATTTATTCAAATTTTACATAGCTTGCTATATCTTTAATTGTTTAATTATTTGCGTCTTATTCAAGCAACTTGAGAAATTTACTTCCGTCTGTGGCTAATTTGTTTGAAAGTTCGACATAAGGTTGGCTACGCAATACTGCACTATACTTGAAAAAGCAAAAAAATGTGAAGCTGTTCTGTGTGATATTATGATCGCATAACTAATAAAAATGTATGAACTTGCCATCAGTATTATCTTATGGCAGCGAAGCATGTAAGCGCAAATATTTATGAGTCCGCGGCGCACGATGTGAAAGGTCGGCATTTTATAGTTATAAGTTCAATCGACTTGAAACCTTTCAAAAAAAATTCATGGTCCATTTTTTACCCTACTGACACTTAATACTGACCTCGTAATTATTGGTACATTTCGATGCAGACGGAAAATTTTACCGATGAATATTTTGCTTGAAGATTCAGTTTGCATAATTTAAATATATTAAAATTGAACGAAATAACGGACGGAATTTAATTTCACTCGATTTTTCCCGCACAAGGCCTCAAGTCTCTAAAGATTTATCAACATCAAACGATAAAAAATTGATGGATGATAGAGGTACACAATATTCGTTATTGAAATTTTATGCTCAGAATCATATCATTACAAAACTCCAAGTTTTTCGAACGGCGCAAGTTCAGCTAAGGTGATCATTTTCAAGCCATCCCTTAGACCAACACGAAATAGCTATTTGTATTTATCGTGTCTTTAATGCCAGACCTGCTTCCGTAACCACTGCGCAAGCACCCCCGATACTTGGCGGCGAACGTTCGGTTCGGAATCGAAATCGCAAAGTGACAATGTGCTTGCTAGTAAGTGTATGTAGCGAGAATGTAGAGCACTCTCGGGATATGTTGAAAAGCATGGGGGCGAAATTTAGCAATTGCAGTTTGCGGTACAGAAACAGTGTTATAAGCCTTTAGTTGGGATAGCAATGTGGTTTTGGTTCGAAGCTGATGCACCATACACGTGTTACGTATCAAATTTTGAGTGATTTTTTGCACTATTGGATATTTTCTGCCCAATCAGAGGTCAAGAAGCTTCGTAACTACGTTGTGTTGAGAAACTGCATACGGTGAAAATTTCTAGTCATGTATACGGTGTACGCATGCATCTGCTAGTCTACAAACTAGATACCCACGTGCGAAGTGGATTTCGATCTAAATGTGGCTAAATGTATTCACACAGCGTGGAATGATTGATCCCGCGTAACCAAAGCTGTCCATAATTACCATTAAGATATTGTAATACGGGAAAATAACGCATAGCAGCGGGTGTGGGATACTAACCTGTTATCTTGCTCAACCTTGCTGATTGAACATGCATCTTACTGAACTAAACCTGGTGATGCATCGAACTGTAATTACCTAGTCACAGTAACAACGTAAATATAGTCTTGTTAGGGGCATCCTCCGAAAACTGACTGAATGTTGTTCACCCCTCAGATCACGCGGCTGCTGGTGCTGTTTACTACACTTCTTGTCATGGGGGCCACGAATCCTGTTAACCTGCCTCAGGAACCAGCGCCTCCTATAACTGATCGACCTGACGTCGGAAGACCCGGCGGCCCTCCTAACCCCCCAGTCAGACTACCGCCCTCTCGACCAAACGATCCGTTGCGTGATGCATCGGATGTCGTGCGGCCTGGTCGCACCGAATTCAGAAGTGGCGGTTACGGAGTTAGCGCAGGATATGGTTCAGGGTTAGGTAGATACGGCGGGTACGGAGGCTACGGCTATAACGGAGGATATGGTGATGGTGGTTACGGGAGCAACTACGATGATGTAGGTTACGCAGGATATGGTGGAGACTATCTTGGGGGATACGGAAGTGGATACGGTGGTAGTGGTGGAGGTTATGGAGGAGGGTACGGCGGGTATGGAGGAGGGTACGGCGGGTATGGAGGAGGGTACGGCGGGTATGGAGGAGGGTACGGCGGGTATGGAGGAGGGTACGGTCGGTAAAGTGCGTAGGAGGCATATAGTACCGGCCCCGATGGAAATTGGGAGTTTATTGCAATTTAGGAAAAAATTGTTTCCATGCCGTTCAGTGAACCAAGTAGGACTTGGTACGATCCAGCGTATTAAGCTAAGTTAAGACTATATAAAAAATACGTATTGATGTGCTTTTCATTCGTTCCTTCAAGGACAACCTTTGGCTCGGCTCGAGGTTGACGAGATGTTACTTATTTTACTTGAACCAAATGTCCGTCAACGATATTCGTGGAATCAAATTACGTTCGGAAATTTGCTGATACTCCTGCGTGAAACGTGATTTGTTTCTAGTTATTGCAGCATGAGCCGTCATACGAGTACTAGATTCCAATAATTTGAAACCTCTTTATCGAAACTGCCGCTACTGGCGAATTGTGGTGGAAACCAAACTCGAGGACGAAACTGCGAACCTTGAACAGTTCTCTTGCGGGGTACGAGGTAGTTCGTGATTGGGCAGCGACTGTACCGCAAGTTTCTGAACTTACACTGATTCCATTGACCCTATGTTCCTTCTTGCAGTGATGAATTCGAACTAAATTTAACCATTTCATTATTGTCGTTCGACAACTTCCCTTACTCCCTGGGGATACGTCTATAATATACATATATAATTGATACGTCGTCTATACCAAAATTTCTTGAATACAAGGCCTTGCACTGTGATCGTCGAACTACAAGTTGTCCTGGAACACGAATCAAAGTCTGGCATATAACTGAAGAATTTGCTACGCTGGATTATGCATGCGGGGTAACGGACGCCATATATGCAGTTAGCAGGTTATTGATATCGCTTGGCCAGGCTAAGTTTGTCTATCGCATGACTGATCACTAGTAAATTGGAACGAACATCGACTGCTATTTATGAATTAAACCCGCTTCCCGCAATGTACCGCGAATCACAATGGACATTTCAACATTTGCATTGTGTGTAAAAAACTACGGAGGAAGATTACGTGACTTAGTTCATACCAAAGGTGCGCTTATTCAGGGCACAGAAAAAGCCCACTAAAGAAGTAGGCTGCTCTCCATACTCCATTGCGTTGAGCTTGAAAGGGAAAGTCTAGATAGCTTTTTTCCGTGTACATTACCTGTAGGACAAAGTTGTTATAATTTAAAGTATTTCGGTATACTCCATGTTCATTTTTTCTGTATTATGCGTTGAAATTGGCTGTGCGAACATGGATAAATCTTATTCATACTCACAGGAGCATTCTTACTATATAAGTTCCAGTAATGTTGAGATATATACGAGGTTGCATCGGATCGACACGCAGTTCAATGCAGGGGGTTCTTGAAGAGCTCTTGATAATTCAGCTTTATTTCATTCACTTCACTGCGCTCCCTTGGAAGACAGGATACTTCAATAGGACAGTATTCAGTGTACTATGAATCTTTTACTTACTCAATGGAATCTATCATAAACCTCATCATTTCCAGCTCCTGATAATTTGTATTCTATAAAATTTCAATAAATACTTTAAATAGCGAAATATCTAATATTCGAGAGAAATAGAATGCGGATATTTCTTCTAGTCCTTGTCCTGCTTCCTTTCAAACTCTCTAATGGCATGACATGAACGCAATCAATGACGATTACAAATGTGATGGAGAACTCTATTCAAAGTTTTTCCGAAAGGTCTAACTTGCTACTCCAAACTTGCTTCTGCATGCCCACAACACTTGTGGATGGTCAAACCTTGGTTCTGGCCGGCATGCAAGGAGCCGCCCAGCAGCAGAGCTACAACTTTAGACGTCATCAAGGCCCTAGTAATTGAAGGTCGTCTTCATGCTGTGTGTATTACAACTAATTAGCTCCGTAGTTCAGAAAAAAAACTGGTTTTAAGCTTTATCTCCACATTGGACAGAACTGCAAACGCGGACTCCAGCGCACTGAATAGTCGTCAACTACAGAAGTTAATGGTGTATTCACTCGATATAAAGATATCCCGAGTTATTTGTATCTGTCAGTGCGGATTACGTACAACAGTCGCTGCACCCACCTCATTCCTTACAGCCTTGTAGGAGCAAGATCAATGTACCAGAAGAATCAGCGTCGATGGGCTATTTTAGAAATTTTCCTGTACGTTCTACTTCAAGCTTACTGTCTCAAGTAAGTAGGACATAATTAATTTAATCTTGAATCGTCAGAGAAAATTTAGCCACTAATACATTTCAAACCATGCTAGCGTCGTCCTATCATAGGTTAGGAATGGGGTTAACGCTTCACTGAATGAAATTCAGGCTTAAGAATTTCAATGCACATAAGTACAGTACAGGATAGTGTAGTGGACAAATAAAACAGATATACCATGTTATTCATTCACTATTTACTAGCTCCGTCATTACATGTATGCATGTACGCATCTTGGTCTGTAGGTCTCATCTTCTGTTCTCAGACGTGGTCGTAGCAGCTAATGGCTCAGTAGCCTCCGCCATATCCTACTGAGCCACCACCGTAACCGCCACCGAATTCTCCTAAGTTATGACCATAACCACCACTGTAACCCCCACCGTAAGCTTGGCCATAGCTATCACTGTAGCCTCCGCCATAAGATGGGCCATAACCATCACCGTAGCCCCCACCGTAAGCTAGGCCATAGCCATCACCGTAGCCCCCACCGTAAGCTAGGCCATAACCATCACCGTAACCCCCACTGTAAGCTGGGCCATAACCATCACCGTAGCCTCCACTGTGGGCTGGGCCATAACCATCACCGTAGCTCCCAACTTGACCTCCACCATAACCAAAACCTTGGCCGTAGCCACCTCCGTAGCCTCGGCCGTATCCACTTTGATAGCCTTGACCGTCCCCGTATCCATGATGTGGTTTGTGATGCCCATGATGGCCGCCCCCAAGGAACCTCTGACCATCAAATGCCCCGGCGTGATGCCCTAGCGGGACATAGGGGTTAACGGGACGAGGTGTCGTCGTAGTTGTGACCTGGCCCGAGACCAGCGAGGCAGCCACACCCGTGGCAACCATCACAAACATTCGTATGGAAATCTGGGAAAAGAGATAGATGGAGGATTAATTCGAAATAAAATCTACGATTTAGGCACACCATCCACAATGTCGAACTGAACCAGCTCCTGTAAAATGGAAACTATAGTAGGCCTATAGACCGACAATTGACATTACCAGAACCTTAAAAGGGATGGAGCTCTATGGGAGATGGGGTTACAGAGCTGGAAAAGCTTTACATTCAAAATGCTAGCCTCTGTTCTACTTCTCTTTTACGTACATCATAAACCTTGAAAAGCAGGCAAATCATCGTCAAACAGCCACGCATGTTATGGGCTTTCGACCCACAAACCCGAAACACTTTGACGTATATTCGTGAACAGCTTCGTACATACAGTGCGATCACAAAAGACATGAGAAGACAATTTTCAACAGTTTAGGCTAATTGAGCCGAATCGGCATCGCTAGGTTATATGAAAGCGACGATGCGCCGCAGGACAAGTCAAAAGATTTAAATATCCAGTCACACTTCACAGTAACTATAGTAGTGTGATTTTAGAATACTATTGCATACCAAGCATAAACTTCACATGCCTTTGGATAATGGAACGCGATGCTTTCGAGAAAAAAACAGCATTTGAGTCGTATCAAGCCTAAATATTTCATCACAGAATCTGAATTTGCTTAGTCTTCACAAGTGTCGCTAACGACCAGTATTACAATAGTCCATATCCACTCGTCTTCTTACATCAAACAAACTTCTTAATTAAATGCTTCAAGAGACTAGAACGGCACCCACCATTATCGGAATATGCTCGAGTATGTTGCACTACACGCGTCTGGTCAATGTGGCCTTAATGACCAATGAACAAGAAAGACTGTAATAGATAAGTTCGCTGTAGATGTTGCCACACGCCTTCACACACAGAGTTGTTTTCAAACGAAACTGTGAAAAAGTTTTTTGTGAACCAGAAAAATACGCGAAAAATAATAATACTGATATCGATCTTCCGTAACTGTACGGTAAGTGGTTTACGCCAAGCAATAATTAATAATAATAACGTTTTATAACCCGGTGTTGATTGCCATGCATTCGTTCAATATGTTCAAAGAAACGACAAATGCAGTTCTTGATGCATTAAAGACTCAAGGCATTTCGGCTCAGACTTTCTAACTCATTTCAATATCCTGTTACGTGAATAAGATTTACTAATACATTACCTAACCTTCAAATTCATTTATTATGTCATCAGTTAGCCTATAGTCTAAACTAAACTGAATCGAAACTTGCTAAACACTCATTATTAAGATGCTGCTTTCCAAACAATTGGTTCAAAAAAAACAATCATACATTAGTGACAATAAATATGATGTGAACAATACTGCATTTCGGGCCTTACATTTTTGATGCAGGATCAGGCAAAGAATGTTAGTTTTTTAATTTATTTTGCAAATGAACGCTGATCTATTCAATATGAAGAGTTGTTGAAGTTGAAGTTGAAAATTTTTCGTAGCAGTAATTGCTTTAAGTAGCAATTATTGTCCAATCTATCGTACACTTAATGAATATACAGTAAAAGAAGTTAATTATCATCGTTTGTGCTCGAACCCTAATTTCAGCAATCTAATTCGGGGACGTCAAAAAATTCGAGCAATTTGAACGAACGCTCTTAAAGTTTCAGGTGTAGATGATTCTGACATTGAAGCATGAGCAATATTATCTGGTAAATCTTCAATAAAATCTCAATTGAACAAAATTATAGAGCAGTAGTTCCTGCAAGTAGGAGCGCGCCCCAAGTAGGTGGGACGCAATATAATTGGGTGGGAGACTTGTTTTATTTAAGCCCATCATTGGGGCGTTGCTGGATCAAATATAAATAGAATTGTGGAGACCTTCCATTCAAGAGAAAAATCGCTCATGTTCGGACACAGCTGCGGTCGAATCGTAGGATCATTTGCGGGGATATATTACTGAAGTTCATGCGTTAAATTTCAAGCCATCTCTGAACATGACTAACTTCAGCGAATGTTCAATGTTCACTACATATTGTCCGGTTATCCGCAACCCTTCACAACGACCAAAAAATGTCGGATTAAACTACTAACATTTTAATTATTGAAATTTAATGTACCAATATCTAGTGGAAAATAACCAAGAAGAAGCAAAAAAGTTTGGAAACAGTAGTTTAGAGTGAGAAGCTTCTCCGGACACTCGTCATTCCGTATTCTAATCGAGCACGAACGGTCGATTCATTAAGTGATCATGTATAGATTGTCAGTTTAGGCACCCTACCTTGCATTAATTAGGAAGATCAAGTTTACTAATTATTATTTCAACGTAGTGCGCTCGATTGCTGAACAAATACCTTTTAAAATGTGGCCTTTCGAAAGCTTAATCGGATCACGACAGAGATCAATTTTTTCATTATTCGTGATTGAATTTCTCAATTTCAGTTCAGGTATCAAGATATAAAAGGCAGTCTAGTACGAGGGCTTGTTCCTGAACGTAAGCTCTAAAGATACTGGGAACAAAGTTTGGTGGTCTTAAACTTTTTACATCGATCAAAGTTTAAACTTTGTCAAATCTTCTACCTGATTATGTAGTAAACGGATTCTCAATAGATAATCCCTCTACATTTCAATTGCTCTACGAAATTTATCGAAGAATTTGTTCAGTGAAAAGTCATCATGATTTATGGTTCATATGACGTCACAAAACCTGAGGAAACATCAGCGGAAAACAATTGCGAGAGTTCGCCTCGTTCTAAGCGATGTGTAAGATTTAAGGTAAGTTTCTTTTTTATAACTGAATTTATCCAAGTAAGTTAAGTCAGCACTAAAGATCCGGCTCCTGTCGCCAATTCTATAGAGGCATGGCCAAATTTAATTTGCTTGTTTTGAGTCTCGAACTCAACAACTACAACTTAATAACCCAATGTTGTCGCCCTGCTTAACCACACTCTTCAATTTCAACCTGAATTTTCACATCTAGCTGAAGGGTTCGATCCCGTAATTCACTCTTCCAATATTGATGATCTTAAACACTTGGCAAATCCGAACTCTCTTTTGCGAATTATGAACAGGTGCTCGGTTACTAATAGAGTATATTCAGTTTAGTTCAAGGCACAAAATGCTATTGTAGTTTCATAAAAACTGACTTCCATAAAAATATCATTCCGCAATGGAAGAGATACATTTGTAATGAACAACATTTTTTATCAAAATTAATCCAATATACTGATATTTTTCATTTATCTATATGTTTTAAATCTGAAATTTTTTCTGTTTGGATTTAATGCTATTCTCACAGGAATTTTCTTTAGGTTTAGTGATTAAAGGTCAGTTTTGTAGATTAAAATTTTTGTGATGAGACCTCATTTATCTTAACTTTCGTTGATAAAAGTTTACCTCGTATTATTTTCTACTCTTTGCTTTTCTGCTTGAAATGATTACACGTTCAATGTGTTTGAATCCTTTATATGTGTTTAATGTGTTTATAAAAGCGATTACGAATCTTGCTCTAGTGGTGACGTTTATAATGATACCCGTATTTTTAATCTTGTTGCTCATGCTTGTGCTTCTAATAAACTGTCGAAATGCGAACTTTTAGTAAGCTTTATGTTTAATTTGGGCAATCATAGTAAAAACATTCTATTTCCAGGGTTGTATAGCAGTGGCAATTTTTATCGCCAGCATGATCGTGGTCTTTGGCTGCATGTATGGAATTGATCGACCTGGTACCACCACTCCCACAAGAAATGGAAATGTAACGGAAACAGGAGAAAAATGTAAGAATTCGTCCAGCTTTAATAATATTTCTTCACCTCAAGTAACTACTCAAGATTACATAGACCATGAAGTTTCTGTTTCATCGTTGAAACAACAATCTTCTACCGAAGACACTATCAAAAATCCGATTGCAGATCCTAATGACGATTTGATACATAAAAACATTACGTGGATTAGCGAGTCAGTTATAGGAAATAATCAGCCTAAGATGAACCGCACAACAAACCCGGACCTAGAGGCAAGAAACTCAACAGAACAAAGAAAATTAAATGATAATTTTTTGGAATCGCGTATTCTCGATGAGCCTACAGAAAGAACTGCGTCGGTTGAATACACCGGATCGTCTCTCACCTCCACCGATAGTTCTTCAGCACCCTTTCCTCCTAGGGAGCATCACTATGAAACCCACAATATAAAGACTCAACGAAACTCCTCTCAAAATTTCGAGGAAAGTGACGAGTCAGTGGAATCTGATAGGGAGCATCACTATGAAACCCACAATTTAGAGCCTCAGCTAAACTCCTCACAAAATTTCGAGGAAAGTGACGAGTCAGTGGAATCTGAAGAAGATTTGGAGCAACTAAACCCTAAGTTGACCGATGTGTCAGCCGAAGGACCTCGTAACCCTGAGTCAAGCCACGCGACGATCGAAGCATATCAGCAAAGTCACTCTTCAGCACTAAACCCATTAGTGAATATTGATTCATCTATTCAACAAAGTATTGGCAGTTATTCGGATAAAAGTCAAACCGAGTCGGTTGCCCCTTCTTTGACGCATTCATTAACTTCAGACTCTACTGCCAATGAAGCTTTGGATTTATTGACGCAACCGTTAAATTATTCTCTCCAACACGAGACAGAGAAAAAGAATACGAATTTGAACTCTGAACAAAATTTGGAGCCTGGGAACACCGCGCCGACTGATGAATTGTCAATGCAACTTGAAAATCCAAAGTTGGACAACTTGGCAATAGAAAATCAATGGCCTCAAAACTCCTTCGCGCATAATTTATTTAAAATCGAGGGAAATCCGCTAAATGTGGGTTTGACTACAAATTCTACTGAAGATCAATCAAAAATGATTTAGGCTAACGCCTCTTATGATGGTACAAAGGGTAATACAGAACCTATTAACTCCACCCATACAGATACCAAGTGACGTAGCCCCAGACCCTGGTCATTCCATGATAGAAAAATATAACTCAGTACTCACTGCAGTGAGTGACAGAGAGCGCATTTTCTCGTCGACGAAAACTTAAGGTCACGGACAGACGGACGGACGGACAGACAGACAGACAGACGGACATGGCTAGCACAATAGTGCATTTTTTCCATAAATGAGAAAATGCGCTAAAAAGAGCTACAAATTAATGCATCACAAGCTGGTACTTTTTATCCAGGTTAAAAAAATTTACACCAATAATGTAGTTGCCACCAGAAAAATGTTGTCTCGTTACGAGTTCCAAGCAATCAGGGACTATCTGCTTTCCTATCCAGTATGTGAATGGAATTGAAGTGACTTTCTTTATATCGATTTTATTTACTGTTAAATGAACATCTGTACGTCAAACATCTCCTCTATTACACATAAACATTTCTTTAAAATTTAAAATTATAAAGAGGAAGTTATTTATTAAACCTTCTAGGTTTTCATTATTGTCATAATTTTTCCACGTTAATGTTGAGTGAATGAGCATAATTAGAAAATTATTAAACAATGAACAACATAAACTACAACTAACTGTGCTTGAAATTTTCGATTATTTCAATATAAATAATTTTTTTTATTCTTATTGAATAGTACGACGGTTACATTATATTACGGTTAATTATACTAATTACTATATCAATTGGATTGATTTATATCCGAACCAAGGCTGAATGCTCATTCATAACGACATTAATTGAATAGAAATTATAGATGCTTATTCTATCAGTCTGAGAGCATTTAGTCGATCTTCCATACCAACGTGACTGAAATCTTTGGCTCCATTTTTTTGTGACCTCAAACAAAATTGAAATACATGGAGAATAAATAACAATATTACATTGGTTTCGTTCTTTTAATGAATGGTAAATTAATTTATTCCTAGCTCCTTTCACCTAATTTATTTTTTTTAGGTACAAATCAGTTTTTCACTTAGGCGGTCTTCAACGTGGCCTGTCAACAAGCATGCTTTGCCTCTCCAAAGCATCGAAAGATGCTTTAGATGCATTAAGAAGTGTCTAATTTTAATTTTTCTCAAAGCAGCATAAACACTATAAAGCTTTTCTTGACAATATAGTGAGACGTCTATGGAAATAACGCGGAAAATCAATAAATATTAACGGACAAATTTTGGATATGACTCATAGCCAAATTAAAAAACGCGAAAAATAATGTTTTTTTTTTTAATCACGAGTTAATACGCGATCTCGATCATTGAAACTCCGATGACCAAGCATCCCATGAAACTTGATAACTCAATCCATTCAGTGTACGTGATTGAAAACAGATGATAAATAACCGCTATTAAATAGTGACGTATTATTTAAATATCATTTTATGTTTTTTATGAAACAATGAAGGCGATCAAGGGATAATAAATAACGTTTGTGTGCTTCCTTGTCGCTAAGCTACAGAGATAATTTATCGCGGCTTTGTTAAAGCTTTGTCGTTGAAATATGTATTCTATACGATCATTTGGTACGTAAAAATCGTTCGTAAGGATAAAATCTAAATTATTAATTTATGGGGCATTTATTCCCAAATTATCATAAAACGTCTTTATATTACAGTCTGGGAATTCCATAATAAACTCGACTAATATTAATCAATGTGTTAATTATTATACCTTATTGGCTTCTTTGAAGTATCATTCATGAATACCTCATCATGCATGTTGTGCGGGGCCTATACTTTAAAAAAAAATTAAGAGATCGTAAGTTCATCAGCCAATCATTGACGGCCTTTCTAGCAAAATCCACCAATCATAGACAAGAAAATAGAGCGTAAGTACTTACGTTCACTTAGCGAGTTTTGAAAGTATGGCCCCTGTTCGTCATCACCAGTCTCCAGAGCGTCACAACAATATTAAGGTAGAATGACTATATAACAAAGACAGTCACTGTATCGTTCCCCTGCTCCGTGGTTGCACAGTGCCTAACTATATATATATAATATAATATGCACGTAATCCAAATTATATCCACGCTACAGAGAAGAACGCTGTTGACCACTAAAATGAGGATTGCTGCTCCGAAGACGCCACAGTGGAATTCCTGAAACGGAGAAGATAAAAATATAATCTCATATTCAATATAAGCATTCAATAATCGAGAAAAAGTCATTGATTTTCAATTAATAGGGCGCATTAATTTAAATTGAGTATTCCATATTAAGAAACACGAATGATATCATTAAATAATTTTTAGGTTGCATTGGATAGTGGACAAATTAATCTTCTCTCTATGCTAAGAGTCCCTCAAAACAGAAATATTACGCACTTGGGAGAAATTAGCAGCTTAATTACCATCCGTTCGTTCTCCTGCATGGGCTCACGTGTTGAGTTAAAACATGGTGGCATGCAGCTGCATGTGGAGCGAGTAAACTTAGTTATTATTTATTTTACATAATTTATCAATAAAAAATATAACTAAGTACTCACTGCAGTAAGTGACAGAGAGCGCATTTTCTCGTCGACGAAAACTTGAGGTCACGGACAGACGGAGGGACAGACGGACAGACAGACGGACGGACGGACATGGCGAGCACAATAGTGCATTTTTTTCATAAATGAGAAAATGCGCTAAAAATAGCTTCGAAGCCTCATATGTTAGGTAATCGATCGTTTATAGTGAGGGCTCGCTGTATTGTGTTTGTTGCGGTATATTAGATTGTCGTGGCGCACACGTTACCGTGATTACTACGTGGAAACCATTTCATAAGAACCATGTGCAATCGTATAGCTTTGCATGGTATTACACACTACACTTGGAAGATAAAAACAAGACACTGGTGACTACTGTTGGTAAACTCATAAACTTTACACAGTGTTCATATGCCTTCCTCATTCGGCTTCCACTACTCGCCTAACTTCTATCCAAATTACAAAAATTTCACCCAACGAGACGTCCTTCTCGAAAGAACCATTTGTTTTTTCATATTAATTGAGAAAAATACTTTCAAAATAAATTAGGAAAATTAAAGATGAGCTCAGAAAACTTCAGAATAACAAAGAAAAATAAAGATTCAAATAAATTAATAAACAAATAATTATTATACGCAGAGGTGGGCAGTAGCGCGCTAGCGGCCGCTACATTTTCAGTAGCGGTAGCGGTGCTACATTTAAGCAATTATAGCGGTAGCGGTAGCGCCCGCTACATATTTAAGTAGCGATACGAGGCTTTGCCGCTACAGCGCTACCGCTACATTTATAGATAAGGCCTTTAGATTTTACTTAATAGTATTGAATATTATTTAAAAACCAGCATGATACATACATAATATAAATTACAGAATAAAACTATACGAAAGATTTCGGTGGAATGTTGTCAACCTCAGCCTTTTACTAGTATCAATTACATTTGAGCTACATTTAAGCGCTACATTTAAGCAATTGTAGCGAAAGCGGTAGCGCCCGCTACATTTAAAGCATGTAGCGGTAGCGGTAGCGGCTGCTACATTTCAAAGTAGCGCTGCCCAGCTGTGATTATACGGTATGACGATCATAACAAGATTAAATTAAAGGTGTCGGTAAGTCACAGGCAGCGGTAAGAGACTGAAGCCAGGTCCATGTGCAGCATCTACTAACATCTTTATTCATGCATCTAATTTTATATCCTATAACTCATCTTATGGATTTAGAGTCTTAAATTAGAAGGCGTGATAGAATAAATTCTTATGTGACTAGGTATATTGCCGTTTATTATCGAGTAGCTGCATTTAAAACCCATCACTAAATATTCATTTGCACATTTTATGGCTCCTGGGCGACCTGAATACTTATTACATCAGTGCTAGACATGGTTGAATTAATATATTTTAATTCAATTAATTCAACCATGAGTGCTAGATATCGTCAGTTACGACTTGAGTTTTTGATTGAGTAGGTGAGTAGTTAATGTTTGATGGTCTGGTTTGAGCTTTGTTGAACAACAGCGAGCAATACATCTTATTAAATAAAATTTTAATCATGATATATTTCTAGATTTATATTTTTATTTTAAGGAAAAACTTAGTTCATTCAATGTCCATTCAGGTGCGACAAAAATTAACAAAAGAAAAAAGATTTTCATGAATACTTATTGTGGTTCGATATATTTCTGACCAAATTTATTGTTAGTATTGAACGTTTCTCTGATGACGATTTGTAGCTGGGTACGTATACATATCCTATCACTTATTGTTATTATCCTATAATCTACACATAATATTGTAAACCAAATGTAGCGGTTGAACAAATTAAATTATTCTGGTGATGCGTATAACTACTACATAAAGGTTTTGTTCCAAGCATATGTAATAAATATACAATCGTACCTAAGAAATGTGGCACATGTATAAATAATAACGAATACAGTCGTACAGAAGTGTTTTGGCCCAAGCATACCTGATACCTAATATAGTCATACACAAGTGTTTTGGCATAAACATACATAATAACAAATACATTCTCTCATAAGTGTTTTGGCCCAAGTCATTAAGGCGCGAGTCTTGAGGGAAAACAGGAAACCGACAAAAGCGAGATAAGTCGTGCAGATATGGCGCAGAAATAACGTTTCTGGAGCAATTTAAATATATATATTATTTCTGTACACTACAGGTTCAGAATTTAGATACTCTGCGATAACTTGACTGATTAAAAGTTTATCATATGCATGGCCGTACCGAAATTTGTTCATTCCGTTCGTTGTTATTTTTGTATTCACTCTGAACAATGACATAAGGTTATTCATAAATTTTTGTTCGAAATATATTTACAGAAAAATATGTCAATCAATACTTTCCAATCAACCTTGGGTTAATAATTCTTTAAATAATTCTTTGACTTCGATAGAAATTGATTGAGTAAAATAAAAAAGTTGCTCATTTCGCTAACAGTTCTTTACGTGTCACATTAAATCATCATTGACAACGTGTAATCGAATTCAGCCTTTAATGCTATTTTATACAGGGTGGGGGCAGACAAACTTGCTTATTTGGAACATATATTATAACAAAAGTATTGAGTATATACAGATGAATTTTGTTATAGCATAATCAAGAACAAGACAATTTTACAATTTGCCAGTTTTAAAGATGATGTCACGCAACTGACGTCCGTTATTGTCAATACATTGTATCGGTCGCGTCGGGAAATTGGTGTCGACTCTTTCCAGCATCTCAATTGGAATGTTGGCGACGGCTTCTCGAATGTTATTCTTGAGATGGTTCAGGTTGTTGGGTCTGTCATGGTACACGACGGACTTCGGATGTCCCCACAAGAAATTAACGCAAGGCCGTTAGTGGCTGGCCGTTGAAGATTGCTCCTCGAAGAGATCACGCGCCCAGGAAAAGCTTTGCTCAAGAAAACCAAGGATATTCTTAATGTATGCGCAGTTGCACCATCTTGCTGCAACCGAATATCGTCCAAGCTCATCTCGTTCAGTTTTAGTAGGAAGAAATCCTGTAACATCGTCACGTAACGCTCCTGTAATATCGTCATGTAATGCTCAGATGTCACCGAAACTGGCCTCTCCTTTTCTACGAATAACTAGGGACCGATTATTCCAGCTCGGGATTTTTTCGCACCAAACTGTAGCTCATTGCATGTGTAGCAGTCGTAGATGAAATTTTGGTGGGTTTTCAGCGCTGCAATGCCGCATGTTCTGCTTGTTAACAGCCCCAGAAAAATGAAAGTGCGCCACATCGCTCAAGAACACACGCGTGTCATAAACATAACATAACATAACATAACATAACATAACATAACATAACATAACATAACATAACATAACATAACATAACATATTGATCTCGGTGCTGAAGTGTAGGCCTGATGTGGCCTGTCGCCGATTCTTTTCCTTTTCGTGCCTTGTTTACAGAAAATCTAATATCGTTTCATTTGACCGGATATTTTCAAGACTGGCGATAGTTTCAAGTAGCTACTAGACTTCCACCGAGTTCGATATGGTGCTAGGCATTTCAAATCTTCAAATCAAAGTCATCAAGCAAGTGTGGCGCTGCGTGGCGATGATTGATTCACCATAGGTAAAATATGCCTCAACCGCAAAAGCACGTTCCACGTTCGTTCATTCCATGAGCACTGCAAATAAAAAATAAAATAAAGTAATGCGGCTCATCATATGAACAAAACTATTCAGTTTGCGCTCTCGATTAAGCCCTTCCTTAAAATTATCGTAGCAAATAACACTCCAGAAAGCACCCTGTATCATCGTCACTTGTAACTCAAAATATTTTCAGCTGTCCTAAAATTCAATTCATTTCTCTTTTATCTTTGGTTGGGGAAAATCAGTCGAAAACAAATAACAATGTTATTGTTCGTTGTGTTTTCGTAACACTGCTAGGCCATCTGTCTGCGATAGGCCTGGCATTGTTTACAATGAGACTTCTGGTCCGCAGTTGCGAGTCCCACAACAACAAAGAGCGGAAATCCTTCAATACGGCCAGTATTTAAGAGGATGGTCATGTAGGTCTCGTGCTGAGATCTATGCTATCTGGTATTGCGTACACGATTATCTGACCACAGCTCCTTAAAATGGTGAGTTATATGCTTTTCATATACATTCATATACATGAATATATATATGAAAGTCTAAAATGACTTTCATATTTATATATTTCATTCTTTAGTCCAGCTCTAAATGTCCCTTGGAAAGCTGATATTTGACCTTTCAGTTCCTATCAAGAGCCTAATTCGCCGAATATAGATAAACAATAAGAAAATTGTTAATAAGAAATGCTCTCTGCATGGTCTTTAATGAAACCTGCATTAAAGAAAAACTGCTGCCAAACTACACCAACATACATGTATGTGTATGTTTCAGAGTATATATTATTTTATATAATTTAACCTATTTCACGTAATTACGTTAATTTATATGTGTATGTATACCTGACTCGAAAGCAAAATATATCTTGCCCTTCTGTCTCTATATTTTGTTCGTTTTTCACTAGATTTGTCAGAAATATTTGTTATTAATTTGCATAGTATAAAAAATTTATGTTATAACATTAGATGTATTTTTCCGTTGCGGACTTTAGTTTTTCTAGCTTGATATGATTTCAGTAACCATCATTGATATAACCATACTTCATATGATTTACATACCGAAGCTATTAAATATTTTATTCTTGCCGCTTAACTTCGGTGACCAATCATCTGATAACATGGGAGCTAAAATATGTGATTTACATCAGGATATTTATATTCAACTAATATTTTTGTAAAAATTATTTCGTAAATTCGTGTATTTTTAAAGAATTAATTTAAAATCCTGTCATTTATTTGCAGATTCGCTCCCTCTTGTGCGCTGCACTAGTAGTGTTGGTTACGGTTGAAGCCAGCCCGATGCCAAACTTCGGCGGTATCGGTCTCGGCCCAGGCGCCGGTCTCGGTCTCGCCGGACCGGTGAGCGACACGTGCCGATACTGGTGCAAGACAGACCTCGGTCAGGCCTACTGCTGCGAGAGTGGCTTGGAAGCTCCAGGAATCGTGGCCGCTAAGCCAGGATATTGTCCTCCCGTGCGGCCAACTTGTCCTCGCTTCCGTGCTCCACAGCTCTGCTCCAACGACGGCGCATGCAAGGGAGTGGACAAATGCTGCTTCGACAAGTGTCTGGGAGAACACGTCTGTAAACCACCTCTCTTTTAATTAAATACAAAAAATGCAAGGGAGGTGACAAATGCTGCAATGGAGTGGACAAATGCTGCAAGGGAGTGGACAAATGCTGCAAGGGAGTGGACAAATGCTGCAAGGGAGTAGACAAATGCCTGTAATGGAGTGGACAAATGCTGCTTCGACAAGTGTCTGGGAGAACACGTCTGTAAACCACCTCTCTTTTAAATTAAAAAAAAAAATGGCATATATATTCTGTTCTGCTGCACTACTTGCCGTAAAATAGATTCCCGAAAATAAGACTTGAATGATATTACTACTAAATTGTTGTTAAAATGGTACGCGAGTTATGTTACTATGTCATATCCTTTGTGCCAACAATGTCAACTTACATATGCTCTCGAGTTCGTATTTTCATGTCAACAATCCGAAACAAATAAATGCAATGAAATTTGTATTTTGTTTGTATCCTTATATGTGGTCTGGCTTATGTCCTATGAATATAATTATTCATATGATTATAAGTATTAGCAATTGCTATAGCACCTAATAACATATAACAAAAAAATATAAATTTTCTATTCCTAATTGAACGATAATTTTACATAAACAACGTCGAACGATTACAAAACGATTGGCAGGAATGTTTCGTACATAAATGAGCTGGAATAAATGTTCTAGCTCACGCAATAGAAAATCATAATACAGGGTGTACCAGAATTATAACTGACACTTTTAATTTGTTAATGAATAAAAAACTAAGAACGTTATGAAGTTGAAACTTGTTTTATTTAAAAGAAGAACATTTTTATGGTAATATAGTATCCTAGTTTTTAAATATAATATCTTTTAAATGCCCACCACAATTGTTTTGACAAAATAGGGCTCTTCTCTTCGTTGCTTTTTTTGATAAAATCTCTTTATCGCAAATTTTCGATAAAGAGATTTAATTGTGTTTTTTGAAGGACTGATTCTTGTTTTGAAATGGATCCTGTAATCACGTTGAACTTCTGTTATTGACATCGTCCTGATGTAGGTTTGCAGAATTTTCGTTCTTTCTTCTTTGCTGTAGCGAATCATGATGAAAATTTAAGGCTTGATAATTAAACACAAATTTAGCAAGCTATACAGGATAATGACGTAACTATGATACAATATTACCATGAAAATGTTCTTCTTTTAAATAAAACAAGTTTAAACTTCATAACGTTCTTAGTTTTTTATTTATTAACAAATTAAAAGGGTCAGTTAATTCTGATACACCCTGTATAACATTTTAATTCTAATCCTATCATGTCCCGGCTTGAACATATTTCGCGAATTCATATGGGTTCAGCTAGTTTCACCACGCATCTATAGGGATCACCGGTTTTAAGTTACAAATTTTATACTTACTATATAACCGCTGAATATAGGTTGCGGCCAATGAATTTAGGTAACGAGTTCAGAAATTACAATGACAAGTTCATGCTTTAACTCGCCAAAATTCCATAATAAAAGTCTGATAACAAAGTCCAACTCAGGCATTTACAAAAAAAAAAACAATTTACTGACACAATATCCATTATACATCATGAAACGGTGAGTCGAGTGGACAACACTTTGGACCGTTGACTTAATTGAGCCACAATTATTATATATTTTTGTTGCTTTAGATTTTAACATTGAATATTCATCGCTCTAATCCACGCCATGAGCATGCAATTTTTTCTTTATTTATGCTAAAAACGTATTAAACTATTTAATCCATCTTGGCAAATATACCCACTTTTTTATATCTAGTAGATGGTTCGCTGTACTATATTATTGTCAGGTAATATAGCAGTAGTCATTACAAAATTTTATGTGTTGTTACACCGTTCAGGAATATTCAATAATTTTTGTGTTTATATGAAATTATAGAATTTTGTTTCTTAATTTTGTATGAATAGGTCGAATGAACAAGTTATTCGCGATCATACCCCCCGAAAAGTGGTGAACGATTCCTTCTGCGATAAAATTGGGAGTTAAATCTTTATATTTTATTAATTAATTGATTCATTTCAGTCTATCAAGTTAAACATTAAATAAATTCTTATATACGAGAAGATTATTGTTACATGTCATCAGGTAATGTCAACGCATATGTCAATCGGTATTAAAACATAAATGTGTTCACAATTGTTAAATGCCTCGTCTCGGTTGAGGAACAAAATTATTACAAATATATAACAAAAAATTATGTAAGGAATTCATTTTAAAACACTTTGAACACTATTAGTTTTTCAATAAGATGAAATAATTGTCTAAGAATAATTTTAATAACGTTTCCTTTTAGGTCATGCAAAAGCTCTTCAGGATACCGCCGACTCCTCAAGGCCTTGTGTTGTTTTATAGAATGTCAGTTGGCCTCTATTTCCTAACATTATTTCACTAAACAAATATGATGATTTAATTGTAGTTAAAATTATTTATGCGTATCTCAAGTTACAAACTCACAAAAGTTCAAGCGAGAAAAATCAAAATGCTTCCCAGTTGTCCCTCCCTACTGAGGCGCACAGACACGAGGTTTAGAGGAAGGAATATCATAGACATGGTTGAATTAATATTCAAGCATATTAATTCCATTCAACCATATTAATTAATTCAACCATGATCATAGCTACCAACACCATGTGTTGCAGCACGTAAAAAATAAGTATAAGATTCCTTAGTCGTTAGTAATGAGTTGATTTTTTCTAAGTTCAGTTTCAGTGTCTTTTACAGACGTGTTGCATAATTTTAGGTTTCTTGAATCACAAAAGAACGATCTAAAATATTTGATTTTGTACGAGGTTGATTGACACTGGTTAAAAATTTATTCCATTATTTATATCTCGATCATTCTTAGTGATCATTGAAGACAATATTTTCTGCATTAAATGCCGCTTTAGGAATTATCGAGATGGTAATAGTTCCGAGCTCTCCCCGGGGTTAGGCTCGGCGAGTTCTTGGCCACTTTTGCACGATTTAGGTTCTGGCAGCCACCTGAAGATTAAGGGCTAATTTAGAGTAGCAACTAAAATTTACTGTAAAATATTTTGTAGAGACAACAGTAACTATTATCTCAAATCACACGAGTGATACTGCGACATCAAAAAACGTTTTTATACATATATTTTATTTTAGTCGTATAAACTTCAGCTTAACGCTTAAGAAACAACGAAGTATACTTATATTAAGCTGAATACTTACTGAAAAACGATGAGCAGCACAAGGGTAAAGGTCGTGAAGAGCAGGAATGAGTAGTGCTGCATGTGTCGCTGGATCAACGGGAACAACAAACCAACCAAGAAATTCCCTCCCCAGTTCGCCGTTCCGCCTACCGCCAGCGCCACACTGCGCGGACCGTCCGGGAACGTTTCTGGCAGAGCATCGAAGAAAATATTAGTTTATATTCTCCTATTACTCAATGTTTATCTGGTATTTTATAATAGTAAATGAACAGCAACTACTTTATGTTTCACAAGCGAACTGGATTGGAAATTTTTAAAATTTCCTTGAGAGAAGATGAAGCAATAACCAGCATAAAGTTTTATGAACACGAATCAGTGTTAACAGTAGAGCTGACCTGCAGCATATGAGTACGGCACTGGCCCTAAGCCGACACCGTAAGCGAGAACGAAAATGACTGTCGCCACCAACGCACAAACACCGGCCCAACCCCCTTCATCAGGCTGGGGTTCAGTCATTTGATCTTCAAACTGTAGGTCGTTATTATTGGAACTCGGTTCGGAAGTTTTCATTGCAGAAAAATTTCTAATTGTTACAGGATCCTCAACCGTGCAGTTGTTGAAAAGCGAAGCAGGTTGAATGGGTGCCATTCCAGGATATTTCGTGTCTAAGACAATATTCGAGTTTCTGAATATTTGTCGAGTCATATTTGTTGAATTGATCGATTCTTCAACGGGAGCAACAGACGCCACCAGCAAAGGGATATCATCTGAAGATTCTTGTACCACTGAGAGTGACACCACGAGGACGATAAAGCAAGCTATGGTACCAGTCATAGAAACCGTCAGTAGAGCTCTTCTCCTAAAGTATCTGCTCGAAAAACATTTAATATCTTAAAACGAATCACATTTGTCATTGACACTCTGTTTACATGTAAAGTTTGACTAAAGCCATTTATTGTCATGAATGTGAGCGCATAATTGAAATTGATGACATAAAATTTCAAGTTTTTGAAAATAACTTTATGAATAATGCACAAATATTGTGAAACGCAAGATGCAATTCATATTCAACATGATTAATTTTACATACTCAGATTTTACCCAGACTGTAGTACGCGGTTTAACCTTTGAATTCAATCTTGAGCAATTTTCTGTCAATGTCTCCTCAATAAAGGTTTAAAACCCTAATTTTTAACATATATCGTAAAGTTAATCTATAATTCTGCACACGGATGTCGTAATAATCTTTGATCTATCATTAGCTAGGTGTACTTTATATTTAGGAGCCGTTTTACCGAATGGCGGCACGAGCCATTTCACCAAATGGCGGCACGAGCCATTTCACCAAATGGCGGCACGAGCCATTTCACCAAATGGTGGCACGAGCCATTTCACCAAATGGCGGCACGAGCCATTTCACCAAATGGCGGCACGAGCCATTTCACCAAATGGCGGCACGAGCCATTTCACCAAATGGTGGCACGAGTCAATTACCGTAGAAGAGGCAAAGCCGTGGCCGACATGACGACGTTCATCAGGAAGATGCAGAAGGTGGCTACGACGACCTGCTGGCCCTGGAGCCCTGCGCTGCGATACACCAGCGTGGAGTAGTAGAAGACCTGCAACACAATGATAATAATTACACATAACGATACAAAAAGTGAGGATTTATTGCGTATACTGTAACATTATCGAGTTGAAATAAACAAAAAAATCGTTGCATGCGGTCTACATCAACATTTTCATGTGAATTATTTTAGCCGATTTAATGCTTCTACAGCATTGGTGTGGAAATACTTTAGTTACACAACATTTGCCCCATCATAATGTGTATGCTAGAAACTTGTCTTCACATCATTTCTTATTTTGTTCAATTCTAACTTCATTCTTGAGTGAAACTTTCACATTAGACATCACTCGTGTAAATTTCTGAATCAGGAAAATGGAGACAAGGCTCGACACTGAACACTGGCTCGACAAGATGTGTGTAGTGAGGAAACAGCCTCTCAAAATGCACACCTTTCGAAAATAACACAAGAACAACTTGCAACTTTTCTAAAACACTTCAGAAACTCTAAAAACTTCATTGCCTGAAACTTCAGTTTCAAGTTAAGTGAAACTTTGATTGCACTCTGCAACAGTATTTCCCCAATGAAATTCTCTGCCGACGCACCGCGTTGACACCCGACAGCTGTTGAGCAACATTCAGTAGGAAAACGAAGATCAGGAGTCGCCGTAAGCTTGAATCGCCCATGATTTTTTTGATCGTCCAAGAGCCTGCGTTGGTGGACCGTTGAGCAGCGCTTTCCAGGGCCGCAAGCTCCCCAGCCACCTCAGCTTCATCAGATGTTCCACGCAGACTACACAATTCTGATATTGACACGATATTTGTAATTATTAAAACAAAACACGAACACTTCAATGTTTCTTTATCAGTGTAGTAGCGAATAAAGTGCTGCTCTAAGTTATTATAGCAGGCAATGCAACGCTAAGATACATATTGTACGCTGCATTAACGTGAGAAGTTTTCTAAACGACTGTACTTTTCTAACCACTTTATAATACTGTACAGTGTGCAGCATACCAGAAAATTTCAGGGCTATTTAGGAACAGCTTGAAATTTCACCACTACAATACATTAAATTTCATTATAAAAAAGCTCTCTCGAGCAGCATGCAAGTTAAATTTAACCTGATGATGATTGTTATATATTAAGTAATATATGCATATTGGCGTGGAAAAAATAATTGCTGCTTAAATTACTTTCAAATAATGCCAAAAGAATTTATCAATAATGTTCATAGGTTGAACGAAAAAAATTGGTCAAATCGATAAATACACTGTAGTTATGACCTCTTTTCGTAAATAGCAAATTCGTTCACTAAAGCGAGAAAACAGTGAAGATTTCTTTTCGTATTTAATAAGAATATTATTTTAAAGTAATACCTTTGACTGCATCGCCAAACTCCTTGTTGAAGAGGTACGTGAAGGTTGGAGACTCAGGAGCGAATACCAGCAAAAAGAAGCCAGCTCCCACGTAGGGTAGGCTGCCGCACATCAGGTATATCCAGCTGCACTCATTGCCTGTCATGTAATTCAAGGGTATATATTACAATTAAACTTTTAAACTTCCTGATGTTAAAGAAGATTAAAGTTTTATGGTTATAGTTTTAAACTCAATAAAAATGGTTTGAAGCGCTGATGATCGCACTAAACGTAAATTAAAAAATATGATGAACACTAAAATATTGTTTAAATAATCGAAGCCTCAATATAGTGATTTAGACATGACTGTTGTGGATTGAAATGACGAACATTAGGAACAAAAGGCAAAATGAGCTGACAAATGATCTCAATATTTGAGAAGGTACCCCGACAAAACGAAAGCGAAAACATAACTAAATTTCTGTCTAAATGTTCATTAGTTCAACAAGCTCTCTGCGCACGATTTGCAGAACATCTAATGGAATTTTTTTTTTAGAAATAGCGTCGGGCAAGACTAAGTATTGGATGGCGTACAATTATTATGCCTATATATATACTGTAAACTATTGACTACTGTAAATGTATCAGCAAAAAGCCATTTTAGTGCAAGGGAAGCGCATTTTTGCCCTGCCATTCTCTACGTTGATGTGCAGAGTAACCATGCAAAAATCGTCAAAATAAACTAACAAATAAATAATATGCAAGATTGGAATATATTTATAAAATATAATCCTGTCATGAAAACGTGCGGAATCTAGTCTAACCAACGCAGGCAGAAGTTAAACACTGTTCGAAAAAACAGTGAAAAAACGGTCTTAAACTGGTCTTCTAGTAACCAGCCGCGCGTGAAAATAAACCGTATTGCCGTTTTTTTCAGATGTTACACGGGTTTCTAGTGTAAAATTGGAATAAAAACGGCAACACGTTGTTTATTATCACGTGGCGGGTGGTTACTGAAACGCCGGTAATATCGTTTAACGGTAATTTTTTTAACAGTGTATGAGAACTCACCCAGAACGGAGGGAAATCCTTCTATGTAAGAGATGAGCATGCCCAGTGTAAAGCCCAGGGGCACAAGGGCCGAGAAGACGCCGGACAAAGAAGGCGGGCAAATTTCGGAGATGTAGAGCGTCACAATGCAGGTCGACATGCCTGTGGTTTGAAGTTGTTCGATAGTCATAAGGTGCTTTGACACGGGGACAGTAGGTACTGGAGATCAGTTTAAAATTCGATTACTAATTGCCACTATTTACCATTGCTGAATTCTACGTCTAAATGCCACTTTTGACTTTGTGTATAGACTCTACTGACCACGGAATTAAGGATCCAATAACCGATTATAAAATTAATATGATATTTTGTCGCACTTAGCATTTGAAAGTTCTGCTGGCCGCCCAGACTTTCCTGGAGTACATGCATCGTTATACGGTGCTACAATTTTCTAAGGTTCCATCATGATCAGTAATTCAACAAAATCGTAAGTTATGCGGGCATTCAAAATGTATGTATTTGTAATGTAATGGTAGCACGTTTCGTAGAAACATCTTAGCCGCGTTATTTGCAGTTAACCCTTTGGCGCAGAATCTTTTTTTCGCAAAACTTTCTCTATCGTAAGATATTTTTCATAGTCTCTGAAAAGTCTCAATGCTCACCGGCAGCAAAATCCTAATGCTCATGTCTCTGTTGCATAAGTACTTTGGCAGGCACAAATTGGAGAGTAAAGCAACGATTTTCCATACCATTCAACCCCACTATGAAAGCTGACTGATACTTGTTGGATCAATTGATCTATTTGATGAAGTTTTATTATAAGAAAAGTATAAATTCATCAAATTGCAGAAAGTTATTAGAAAATATCGAAATTACAGAAGGTTAATTTCACCAGCAGAGAGTCCGGCAACGAATCTTCCCAGGATCATGAGCTCGACGTACTCGTGTAGGTAACACACACCGAAGAGTATTGCTGATACCGTGCAGATGAATTGGGTTATGAACAGAGAGAAGCGTCTGCAAATAAGAAACACAGTTAGCTGAAACTAAAAATTTTGACTACCAATTATGGAACAGATTTTTATAATATTTCTGAACTCCAGAAGTGAACATGACAAGTTTAAGGTGCACTGGACAATAGTCTTACATTCATGATTATGTATTTTTATACAAGCATAACGTAATAACACATACATTCACACGAAGTTTACTTGCGTAGTAAAGGAACGCCAACACTTGCTTAGACACCATTGGTGGTCTATTTCTTTGCCTGGTTGGGAGGAATACACGTGGAAAATTATTTTGCAGATAAACAACCATTCGGTATACCAGGTTAATGGACCTGCATGTCATTCAGAAGCTATTTCTATAGTACCTACGAGGATAACAATAAAAATGAGTGATGAATACCAATCAAGTAGGATTTTCAGCTCGTATCTTTTGGTTTACGATCATATATAAACATTTTTTCCACCTGCCAGCGCAGTCGGCAAGCTTTGGTGCGACGGCTGCCCCGAGGGCAGCGCCTGCGACAAAGGCTGCTACAACCGTCGACCATAGAACCACTTCCAACTCGGGGCTCACATCCCAGGCTCTATCGACGTAGCTCGAGGCGAGCCATGCGCGTATAATCTGCAACACGTCATAGTGGTGACTGATACATCCAACCTGCAACACGTCATAGTGGTGACTTATACATCAAACCTGCAACACGTCATAGAGGTGACTTATACATCCAACCTGCAACACGTCATAGTGGTGACTTATACATCCAGCCTGCAGCACGTCACAGTGATGACGATTGAAATATAGAATCTGCAACATATCACAGTTATGACTGATACATCCATCCTGCAACACTTCACAGTGATGACGACTTATATATACAACCTACAACTGTAATGGTATATCTGGAATAACTATACCGGGTTGTGGGTGTGAACACGAATGGCAAGTTAAAAAAAATATAACTCAGTACTCACTGCAGTGAGTGACAGAGAGCGCATTTTCTCGTCGACGAAAACTTGAGGTCCCGGACGGACGGACAGACAGACAGACGGACATGGCGAGCACAATAGTGCATTTTTTCCATAAATGAGAAAATGCGCTAAAAACATCATGCGCTTATCTGGTTGTTTTAAACAAAAAAATAATGTCTAGTAATTAATTATTTTTCATTTAAAAATATATTTTTTACTTGCGTTGTGTAATGTAAATACATACTGACGTTGCCCTGTCAATTTTCATTTATTATTAATATTTGAATCAAGTATTTTTGCATAGTTACTGATTTCATCCATTCTTGACGTAAGCTGATAGATCGAGAGGAGTGAGTGTTGTCAATTAATGCTAAATAAACTGCATAGCCAATAATACAACAGCGCATTGTATGAATGTCGCTAAGTATTTGTCAGGAAGTATAGTCCTTACGCAAAATAATAATGGCCATGACAGCGTTTTCTTTTATTCAAAACTAAGAGGCACTCCTGAAAAATCATCGTTGTCACTCGCATGCGATGTCTAAGAGAGATCGGCTAAGCGATGCTAACATTAGAACCCGTTGCTTGTGATGCTTGCAAGCATTAGTCCATGTGCCTTGACTGCTATTCAGACGAAAGCTACAAACACGATTCCCTCTAAAAATTACGAGCATTTCTTTTGTGAATTCGTCTGGTTTTGTTAAAGCTAATTTCTCTTACGAATATTAAAATAGAAAAGTAATGCGCTTACCTTTTCTGGCGTATTGATGACGCCCAACGAATGGCCGGCTGGAAGTATGCTACCCACCACCGCTGCCAGCGTTCCTATCACCAGCGGTAATGTTACGCGACTCATGACTCGCTACTCTGCGAATAGCAAGCTGAAATAAAAACTCCATTCGAAAAACAAATCACCGTACGCAATCATAAAAATATCAACAACATTAAGACCACATTAACGACTAAGAGATATTTAACTTGAGGCCTAATAAAAATTATTACATTACATGAGGCATTTGAGTTCAGTACATATACCCCATCAACCCACGCGAGCGTCTTCTATATGATGCGTGTGCGGTACATTATTTAATGCTTGTACTGTAGTTGCTCTTAAGGCTCAATATCACTTCATCATCTTAAGATAGCCTGAAATAATTAAGTAGCTTCATTTTGTTGTATACAGTAGGCGTATTTACGGATCGAATCATGTCCATAACTGCCCGAAACGTTTTTAACCTTGGCTTTCAAGAGATGGTTTCTAAGTAGCATGAAAACAAGAGAACGACGTCTGAATAGAAAGAGTTGATGTGAATGACCTCTTATCTTTATCACACCATTTATTGACACTCACCAGCGCACTGTCTCGTGTCTATTATCAATAAATCTAATGACTTGTTCAATATGTAGAATGATCACAATGTAAACCTAATAATCGAAGGCACACATTCCGTTATATTGGTCTCATCTTCTGACAAATGAGTATATACGTACATGACTACCAAATCCTAAATCACGAAAAAACCAGGCTTTGTAGAGAAGTGAAACAGACATGGCATCAGACAAGTTGGATAGGTACATACTGTACGTAGGTTGCTAGTTTTTTAGTGGCGCAAATCTTTTATTATCCCTTACCTGGCAATAATGGGTGATTGCTGTTACAAAAAATGACACTTCGCAGAGCGTTAGAAAGCAGTGGGACGATACTGGAAGTTGTAATAACGGTGGCTGCGAATATATATGTTCTTGCACTTGTAGCGGATACTTTAACGTGTTACGATCTAATGAAAAATTGAAAATCTTCAAAAAATTTCATCTCGTGCATGATCACTGATCATAATTATCAGCATATAGGACAATTTCACAGTAAAATATTGACTGATGATTCTATAGATATACTGATATTTAACTGATATATACCTGAAAAACTGACAGAATTAGGAACTTAGGAGAAAAATAATAATGAATTTTCAACCTACGGCACTATGTATTTAAAAAAAATGTTTACACATTAAAAATTTAATGAAATCAAACGTAAAAGGAAAACTGCACAAAAATTATCATGGTTATTTTTTTCTAGACGACAGACAACAAAATCATGAACTGCTTCTAGTCAGACATGTGAGCATGCACAAGTATTAAAGATGTTCACGTTATCAGGTGGAAGAATTTTATCGCAGTGCAGAATGCATCGTTTTTCTTTGCTGAGTGGAGAGATACGTGAGGTGCGGCTTGTAAACGTGAGGTGCGGCTTGTAAACGTGAGGTGCGGCTTGTAAACGTGAGGTGCGGCTTGTAAACGTGAGGTGCGGCTTGGAAACGTGAGGTGCGGCTTGTAAACGTGAGGTGCGGCGTGTAAACGTGCAATCACGTGAGGTGCATGCGGCTTGTAAACGTGAGGTGCGGCGTGTAAACGTGCAATCACATGAGGTGCATGCGGCTTGTAAACGTGAGGTGCGGCGTGTAAACGTGCAATCACATGAGGTGCATGCGGCTTGCAAACGGCCTTGCCATCGCGCACAACAAAATTATCTCCTGCGAGAGATAGCATCTCGACTGACACAACACAAAAAGTGAAGCAACATGTTTGACAGTCAGTTTCTTGAAAAAAATTTGTGTGGAATATACATAAATTGTACCATCCTCATTTTGAGTAAAACAACTTAGGCAGTGCATATTCAGTTCGTGTAATATTATAATAAAACTTTAAAACTATGCTGCTGTTAATATGTATATTACAATCATTGCTTAAAGAATACTGTGTAGAAAATAATTTTGTGCTCCCTTATACAAAACAGTTTGGAATTGGAACATCAGAGCAATAACACGTATGTTATTGGCCGCCACTATTGCTATTGACATTAGTCAAAACTAACCGGCATTAGTAGCATGCTTTAAATGGAATCTTGCAGATAATTACATTTTGATTACACGGATTTTGTCATTGGCTGGTTGCATCACTTGAATGAAATTAATCTTACTTTTAAAGCACAGCGACGCCAGAACCAAAATATCGTCTCATTCAATTTAATTTCACAGTTTGTTAAGTAATATGTTGAGATGAATTTCATGTTCGCGTAACCATGCAGCATCGTCAATGCTCGTGCCGAGATTTGAACCTATCAGGTGCCACATATGGTTGCGAACTCGGTAGCTGGATATATCTATCGATGTTGCTTTAATTTTGTTCGCAGATTTAAAATTGGCGCTCGTGAGCGGCAACTAACCTATTTTTTGCGGAAATATCATTGGAAAAACAGTGACTGCATGAGTCACTAGCAATTTTTTTTCAATTTGCGTTTGCTACTTCAAGGAGGGTAGGAATCGATGCTTCATGTGAGCAAATCGGTCAGTTTGGAATGAGGTTTACGGGCTCTCAAGCCTCTCGCTGGTACGGAACGTTTCTGTTGGGAACTTGTGAATCAATAATGAGTATTCGCTACGTCCATACAGATGACGACAGCTGAGTCAGCTTCTTGTCACTGTCACGAAAATGGCTGATTTCAAGCACATATAATAATAAGTCTTTTAATTGAGCCGAGTTTCTTGAGACCCTTCTCTGTTTATCTTTAAATAATTCAATTAAAAAAAATTAATTTTGATAACTTTTCGATAACCTACTCTGACGGAGCGGGCTAAAAAATTTTGATTTTCATTCAGTTAAAGCATGGCAATTCATCTTCTCATATAAATTGAACAACATGCTGATCATAGTGCCATGTTATTTAACGGGGATTAAAGAGACTAAAGAAACGGAAAGACTAAAACGGTTCGCAAACGGTATAATGTCTGTTACGAGATATACTACGACGATCACATTCGATGCGGCTTGACCTTTCAACAACATGTTCAGAGTTTTATACGTTAGATCAGAAGTCAATGTTCTACATTCTTTAATATCAAGTTTAAGAACAATTCGAACTCCACGGAATTACTATCCTTGATCCCGTAAGCGCTTAACATTACCCTAAAACGCGCTCCTTGCCTAAGACCTTTCTTAGTCATTTTAGGGAACAAACCAGCATCCTCTTACAGTTGTGCGTTCTCTATATACTCGGCTCTCATTGATCCGTGAATAACTGGATTAACTTTCATTATCATGATAAGAAGATACCGTAGGAACCTTGCCTAATGAGCAACACGCTGTCCGAGGCACGGAGTTGCGCAATCGATCCGCAGTGTGGCACCGACAAGACGACTCAGGCGCACGTCAACTTTCGGTTAAAAGTGAGCGTACATACACAGCTACAGAGTTCTTACGGAAAGAGCTAGTAAATGTTACAGTGAATGGCCAGATATAATTTAATATTAACTAAGAAGAACAATAACGAATAACTGCTATGAAAATAACTGTAAAAAAATATTCAATAACGTGTAATCTTGTGAAATTCAAGTGGACAGGAGAAAAATATATCGAATAAGTACATCCGCGATTCTTCAGAACATCAACAAAAACTAAAAAAGCTGAAATAGCACGTGAAAAAAATTCCCTTCTCTCAGCCTCAGTTGATTATCCACGTGATTCGACCTCCTTGCTTTTACGGTTACAATAAAAGGTTAAACGAAAAAAAAACGATAGACTTTAAAAGCATTAACTCAATATTTATGTTGTATTTTAAAATAACAATTACGTAATTTGAAAATAGCTCACAAAGATCAGAACACCGCACAGAACCTAATTGCCAACCACACACCCTGACAGCTGAGCTCGCATTGGCAGCCTTCCACTTCCACAGAATCCGTCGCCTGCTCGGCACTCAGCTCTCGATACGGCGGAATCTGTAATACCGCGAATAATGCGTTGATAACGGCTGTGTGACTTATTATTGTGATGATGAGCAAAGTTTTTTGTGAAATTGTTAGGTGGTATATAAGTTGAGGGTGATTTAAAGACGTTGAGAATTGATGGTTGGATATTACATAAAGGATATTACAGCCTGACGATATAAACAATCTTACTGTACCTCATTTTGCACCACAATACATCGTATCAGAAGAAAATTTTATCAAATTGCCGCATTGCGACAGATTGTAGCAATGTTTGCACCACTCAGAAAATCACAAAAAAAAATTCGAATTCACAACTCGCAATAACTTGTATTCAAAAGTCAACGTGCATATATAGATGTAACTGACTATCAAGGACTACTACACACAGGACATGCATAGCCTATGTCCAGCCTCTGCTAGCAGAGGCGATCGCCTACACTATGAAAATGCTGTTGTTTTAGTGGCATCAACAAATGATATGCCCATAATTGTTTCATACAATAGTATTACAATGCTGTCTCTTATACACATCTAGATGTGTATAAGAGACAGGGGGTGGGGCAATGGGCCCATTTTGACACTTTTTACAAAATAGCGTTTCATTAAAAATTGAATAACTCTATAGGCGTCTAATTCACATCATACATTCCTCATTAGTTGCACCTGTAAACAAAACAAAGAACCACCTCGTATCAATTAAAACTTCATAAAAAATTTGGTTTAAAAAAAGTGGGGGGCGCGCTGCCCCACGTTGCCCTATATTTCGCAGCAAGATTATACAGGGGCAGCGAAAACAGAGCTGTCGTTATATAGGTTATTAGCTGCATGTGTACTTGGTTTGAGTTTTAAAATTTAAGTTGTTGAGCCGACACGTTTATACGTACAAGAATTTATTATCTTAAATTTTTGACACAGATAAATGAGTAACTACGCGTTTCTTTTACAAAAGAAAAAAATTAATTATGAAATCGACTGAAAAATATGGGATGTGACAAATTTATAATAACCGTCATTCGATTAATTCATTTTTCAAATAGAAAAAAACGTACTAGCCTATATTGAGACTAATTATCGAACTATGCTTCTTTCCTATCATTACCAACGTGAATTTCAATCTAGAAAGTGAGTGCCATTATGAAATCGTGAATCTTAAAAAAGACAAAAGCAGAGAGTCGAAATGTATTGCAGTGTAGTCTAAATAGACACTTTGTCAGAAAACAGGCTGCTTCTATTTAAACTATTGAGCTAAAAACAAAATTTGAAAATTAGTCGTTCTTCTATGGGTTCGAACTAAATTTTGCTTCTGTTAGGAATTCCTGCAATAATCTGCAGTCCCAAGCGCAATTGTCAAAAAACTGGAGTCAACGTCACATCACAAATTTTATTTCGACTATCCTGTAAACGAATGAAAATAAAACTAATTAACCAGGCAAACAACAAATAATTTCCTCAGTTCATCAGTAGAAGTTGTTTTTATCCCTGGGTTGTTTTCGCGTAGGACCGTCGTAAACAAGTGGCTGCTGGGGCGCAACATCCTGATGGATGTTGCGAATGGAAATCCCACGTATCAATGGAAATCCCACGTAGCCTGACTACTTAAAGCCTATGCCTTATCTCAGGATTATATTGGGGTCCTTGCTGCCGATCCTTATAGTGTTGAAAGTCTTCAGCAACCATGGTGAGTGAATTTAATGTTCGTTCGGATACACATTTTCTCAGGGGAAAGTCATAAAATAAATCCTAATTTTTTTCAGTATGGATGTTATTTTGGAATATATAAGTGTTTATTTATTAGAATGGGAGTTAACATTGATGCTGCAGTTGTTGCACCACAAGATGATAAGATATATTTTGAGTGTTGAACAATAAAATCTAAAATGTATACTATGATAATATGATTTTGAGTTCAGTAACTTTCACATCCTCCTTTCCTCAGATTCGGCTTGCATTTTGCTTGTCGTTGGCACTTCTCGTGTATGCGGCTGACGAGGCTCCAAAAGAAAGAATTTTTGGAGGTGGTGGCCTAGGAGGACTATTCGGCGGCGGCAAAAAACCGTTGGGCCCAGGACCAGGACCTATAGGAGGAGGCGTTGGTCCCATTGGTGGAGGACCTCTTGTAGGCGGCGGACCTCTTGGCGGCGGCGGTTTCGGTGGAGGAATTGGTCCGATCGGAGGCGACTACGACGACTTGGGACTTGGTGGTGACTTTGGTGGCGACTTGGGTGCTGGGGGCTGCAAGCATTTCTGCAAATCCCCAACCGGTAAATATGTCTGTTGCCCAACCAATGGCCCTAAGCCTGGCGAATGCCCCCCTGTGAGACCTACATGCCCCAGGATCAACGCACCGAAATTGTGCATCACCGACTTCGAATGCTTCGGTGTCGACAAATGCTGCTTCGATAATTGCCTTAAGGAGAGAGTCTGCAAGCCACCCCATCCGTACAAATAAATTTTAACCATGATGGCTAAATTCAAGGATGATCGAGGAGGAACTTATACCTTTTTGTCGTGACAACCACAGGATTTGCGTGCATGAGACCTCAATGACTTCTAATAAAATGAATGAAAATTCACTGTACTTGGTCTCATCATTTTCCTTAGGTGAACGTATAAAAATGTATGACAAAAATTATAGAATGTCATTCGTTGCTAAATGAATAAAACTTGGCTCATCATTAGTATAAATTTCATAATTCTGTCCACGGGCAGCGTAGTCGGAAGAATAAAAGAAAAGTATTGGTGTTTTCTTCGTTTTAGTGGCGATACAAGATTGGATTGCTTCTGTTAAATTCATCATACTCGTTTATGCTTACAAGCGCAGTTAGAATTAAACTTTATGTGAGAACGCCTTGACCTATATTCAGTTTCAAACTCATTTCCAATGAATCTACATTGAGAAAAGAACACACAATAGCTAGCTAGTCGATGAGAAAAAGATATAAGAAATATTAATGACTATATTTATCGAAAATTTTATTTAAAAAATGAAATCAGTCGTTTGCCATATCGTCATATAAATCATAACCGAATAAGTCGTTTACCAGTTCACCGTATTATTTTAAACCGTATAAGTCAGTGAAGACAAGTTGTTTAAACTTGCACGCTACAGATCTGTGCGCTCGAACAGGAAGATGTATTGAATGCCTAAGGCCGGACGGAACTATACTTCACAAAAGGAGTTGCTGGAATCGAGCCTGATCATTATACGACTTCCTAATCATCTGCTAACATCACAATGGATCCTAATTTGGGAATTTACCTGCGTATTTTCCATAGATTTCCTATATAATGCTGCATCATTGCTTGATCTTCAGCAGAATTGTCAAGATATCAACCTGAGTTGCGGTGATCCTATCTGTGAAATTACAGTTTAAGGTAACTATATGCTCTTGAATAACGTTCATGTGAAAATTCCTGGTAGGCTTGCACACACAGTTTCTAGGTAAGATTTAAGAAGAATTTTTCATCAAAAGAAATATTTCATCTTTCATTGATAAAATATTTTAAAAATTGAGATTAATTCTAAAATTAGACTATAAAGTCATGAAATTCAAAGGTCTGGCAAATGTATTTTATTTATATTTTTGCACGCACCGGAGAACTTAATATTGCGAAATATTTCGTATTTATACATCCACTTATGAATAATATCATTGATGATAAAAAATATAACATTAAACCAATTTCGCTTTAATTAATTATTATTACTCGAAGTTCCTGATATTCATATTAATGAATGGTGAGTTCGATGAAATAATTTTAAGTTTTCTATTTTCATACAGAAATGGACAACCTGCGTGTGGGGCTCGTGCTCTGGGGAGTTCTGTCTCTTTTTCCGTTGGTTCTGTCATCTGATCTTCCCTCTGCCGTCGCCTCGACTGGAGACGTCGTACCCGCTGCTGTATTAGCATCAGATCCAAATCTTATTCGCCACGGCCACGCTTCATACCAATTTACAACTCAACCTCCTACACGTGCGATTTGGGTCCCGGCGATAAGATCCTGTCGGTATTGGTGTAGAACACCAGACTTTAAATATTATTGCTGTCCTACAGGATGGCCAACAACTTCAACGACTACAACTGTTTCGCCGGTCAAGCCAGGTCTCTGTCCTCCGGTTCGGCCAGTGTGCCCAAGAATTTTTGGACCTCCTAACCCATGTAAAGTTGACATCAACTGCCCTGGGGCTGACAAGTGTTGTTATGATGTGTGTCTCACTCACTTCGTGTGCAAACCTCCCGAGTTTCTGCTCAATACTAAGGGTTAAATGAATATGTTCGCATTTATGTTCAATGTTCAGCGATTTAAATCGACTGCGAACCATATAAACGGAAAATGTTTATAGAGCATTATAACGGAATATAATATGTAATATTGATTCGGAATTTGTGCATAACTAGAACGAATAAGGCATGGATAAATCAATTTTTTACCTTTGTCTGCCTTTAATTAGGCATCGACGATTTAGAGTTCCAAGACTATATTATCGATATCTTAATTGAAATTATTTCTCGGCAGATTTTGCTTGGTAACAGCCGCTCATTTTTTATTTTAATTTGGCGGAAAATTCAGCTTTGCACGCTGCTTTAACGAATCACAATATAAGAAAAAAGATTTAGTACTTAAAATAATTATTGAGTTTAAAATTTGAAAATGTGAATTGCGTGTAGTTTTTTAGACTTCTAAATATTATATATACTACAACATCCTTCATTCTGAGACTAAATGGTTTCAAATAATTGTTATTAGTTCAACCATTGTTTCAAATTACCCAGTGGATCCACCTTTACAGATGTAACTCCAACTTCAACTAAAACGAGGTGAAAATTTTGTGTGTCGCAATTCGTGAATGGAAATATATTTTGCAAAACATACGAGCGGAATCGAGTCTCTGACGTAAAACAGTGAGAGATAACGCAGCTCAATGAAATTTTATACACATGTTCAATAGGACCCAACGGTGATGTTTTGGTTTTAGGTCGCGACCATTTTTTTTTGAGGTCGCCTTCGTTTGCGAGTTATACGGTCCTACGGTACAAAATTCGCAGTGGGCATAATATGTCGAAGTAAAGCCTAATATCTGTATAAGTTAGAAACGGAGAAGAAATAAAAAAAATGATCATGACCTAAACATAACCGTTAGGTCCAACTGAGCAAGTATGCTGTTTCATCTAGCTTCGTTAGTTAATTTGAGAGATATTTTAAAGTCACTGCAAATTGAAAATCGGCCGCAAAATCGGCAACGTAATATTTCGTTCCAAATTTTGTTCAAATCTGTACAGTAGGATAAAAGATATATTTAAATCTGTGCAGTAGGATAAAAGCTCACTGCAAATTTTGAACTGTATATGATCGTAATAACTTGGAAACGAAGGCGAAATCCAGAATATGATTGCAACAGCACCGTTATGGGCTAATGGATGCATGTGCAAAGTTTCATCGAGCTGCGTTCATTAAGTTGGGAGATATTTTACAATCACTGTAAATTGAAAAATAAGCCACAAAAATGCCGTTCGCTTCTCCGTCTAGTCGTATAACTCGCGATCGAAGGATATATCGAAAAACTTTGCACGACCTAAACATCATGATTTTTTGTTTCGGAATGCATATTCTAAGTTTCGCTCAAACCTGTAAAATAGGGAAGAAGGTATGTGATTAGGCTCACTGTGACTTCTGGACTGAATGACCGTACAACTTAGAAACGAAGGCAGAATAGAAAAAATGATCACAACCTATTCATTACAGTTAGGTTCTATTGAACACGTGTGCAAATTTTATTCGAGCTTCATTTGTTTGGGAGATATCTTTGGCTCACTGAACCTTGGAGACTGGCGGTAGGACCGGCCGGAAAAAGTGTACAATAGGCACCTCCTGGACAAGGGCTAGACATCACCTTTAGGTGGTCAAGAATCTATATACCAAGCTTCATTCAAGTCGGTTTAGTAGTTTGGAAGATATTCCATGTACGATTAATTTCTTGAGGCACGGCCGTGAGACAGGCCGCGTTTTTGTCCAGGAGGTACAATAGGCTCTCGGCAATATTACACCTTAGTAATTACGTGCCCAAGTTACAGTGTCGATTCGGTCGTTAAACATCTGAATCCTAACGCAATCGAAAGGTTGCAGGAGATGTGACTTGAGATATTATATGGAATTGGGTGCGTGCTGACCTGTCACGACCTTTAAATCGGTCATACAGGCTGCATAGAAGCTCTTTTACTGGCGTCTAACGCTGATTATGTTAAAAAATTAAAAGTTCACACTCGAATTTTAACAAAAAGTTAAATTAAAAATTATTCACAGCAATTTTAAGAAAAAACTAAAACATTTCGAACACATTTGATCGTTATGCATCAATCATCATGCATGTAACATATTACATATGATCGGTAAACATGTAGAAGCAAACAATGAGTACATCTTATTTGAACGATACAAGTCGAGGGCCTTGAGTTATTTTATTATGAAAGATTAAAGTCTTTATTTCGCAAGTGTTATATATAGTGATATCCTATTATATTCACGCTCTCAAAATTACGGAATCATCCAATGCTCCGCCGCATTTGATGGATCCTTTGTTCGTTATGTGTTCTGCTCATCAGCGTCACTGCAGCAGCTCTCAGGCCCAACGGTCATCCTTGCGGTTGTCCTGTGGCTTTAAGTCCACCCAGCGTGGACACCCGGAAATCGGAAAAGAAGAATCTTCAGCGTCTTCCGAGAAAGACACCTGAAGACACGAGCTTGAAAAGTTGAAACTAACCTAAGATCAAATCATCAAGATGTATTAAATGCACAATTTACTTAAGGGGAACTTTTGGGACAGTTTTGGTTAAGGAAACTCTGAGGATATGCAAAGGAGAATTTCAATTTTTGACTATGTACATTTAAAGTCAGTTTACCTACTCAGAGTTAAGTCACTAGACTGGACAGACAGTAGGTCAGTAGACACTAGACACTAGTCAGGACTCAGGAGGGAGTTGGGAGTCTCCAGCCTCCAGGGCAGCCAGCCCAACTCCAGGGCAGATAGCCCCACTCCAGGGCAGATAGCCCTGCTCCAGGGCAGACAGCCCCACTCCAGGGCAGATACTGAGATAAGGGTCAGTCTTCAGCTTTTGAGTGTTACCCCTGAGATAGCCCCATAGTGGCAGAGCAGAGAATTTTTTAGACTCTCCCTCAAGTTCATTTTTGAGTCCTATAAGTAGACCAGTAAAGTATCATGGATACCAGCATTATCATACTTAAGAAATTGGTTTAAATCTTGAGTTTTGGGAAAATTAAAAATGAACTGATTCCAAAAAAAGCTCTGGTTTGCCACTATGGATAGCCCCACTCCAGGGCAGCCAGCCCCACTCCAGAGTCCAACGCAGCCAGCCCCACTCCAGGGCAGATAGCCCCACTCCAGGGCAGATAGTCCCACACCAGGCCCAGGAACCTGGGGACACTAACCACTACTTCCCAATACAGCTCACACAGCAAACGGAATTCGAACACGTGGATGTCGGCAATACGTATCAGTTAAATTTGAAGCGCTGATGCAATACGACTCACCACGTGTCGAATATTGCCACACAAAGTGACGGAATATAGGGATTTGGTAGGTTTCCATCCTAAAGGCTTTTTAATAAATATGGCAACATTTTGTGACGTTTCATCGTTGCTGACGCGTAGTGAAGTGTTTTGAGTCATGTGAAGGCAACAGAACTTACGTAACGCATACTTTTTTTTTTATAGTTTTTCATTTCTCGATGCGTCCTTAATGTGTTGGAATATACCGCGTTTACCCTACTCTGGAGTCTGGAATAACTCATACTCATAGAAAACTTTTTACAGATAGACTAATCTAATTGACAGACTAGTAATAGAGGGCATAGGATTAGGCTAGCACTAAGGATAGTGGCAAAGCAGAGAGTTTTTAGAATTTAGACTCTCCCTCAAAGGCTCAAGTTCACTTTTGAGTCCTATAAGCACTCCAAACTGAGCAAAGTATGTATCCTAGCCACTGTGCAGAGAGTGGATGTCGGATGAATATTGCAGGATCTTTGGTGAGTGGTGACGCATCAGTAGCAAAATTTACGCCTTCAGAAGATCTTGCCGACACATTTAGATTGTAATTCTTGCATTTAATATATTTGTCAGTCTTTGGCCAACTATTTAGAAAAAAGTAAGGTTTCCTGTACGCTGGATGGATCAGGATGCAGTAAAGCTTGTCTGGAAATTGGTTGCGATGAGTTCCCGCCAAAAAAATGTAAACAAAATGTAGTTGCAGTCACATTAGAGCAGTCAGACTGCATCATCACATGTTCAGTTGACACTTGCTGTACAATCGGACTGTTTTTAGGGTAAAATTAGTTATATGGGGGTAACACGTGCATGGCACTGCATGCAACCTTGTAAATAAGTTTGTGGCTTGTAAATAGTTTTTCATTACTCAGAATAAATGGCGTTTCATTAAAAATTACCGTCAACTGGGGCTACTCGGGACAGGCGGGGCTACTCGGCACAGGCCTATGACACGGCGTAAAACTGTTGTAGTAGCAAAACTAATTGGAATATCGCTAAACTAAAAATAGTGGTGTAAACGTAACTATTTTTCCTATCTATCTAGTATAAAGGAAGTTGAAAAATACTACATTTACTTGCTTTGAAAAATTCCTGAAAAAAATGGTGAAAAACTATGTTTTGTAAAGTTACAACTGCTAAGGTATGTAGCAAAAAAATATTTGCCGTATTAAAAAATTTTACTT